>NC_138982.1:122615553-122979743 GCF_964341445.2 Mesoplodon mirus
CTTTTTCCAAAGCAAGTTATTCTGAAAATGTTCACAGGACCCCAGGGGAAAACCAGGAAGACTATGTCCATTACATATTTGCATTTTTGTTACTAGCATACACCTTTCTTTTCTTTTCTTTCTTTTTCTTTTTCTTTCTTTCTTTTTTTTTTTTTTTTTGCAATATGCGGGCCTCTCACTGTTGTGGCCTCTCCCGTTGCGGAGCACAGGCTCCGGACGCACCGGCCCAGCTGCTACACGGCATGTGGGATCTTCCCGGACCAAGGCATGAACCCGTGTTCCGTGCATCAGCAGGCAGACTCTCAACCACCGCACCACCAGGGAAGCCCACGAGGATACACCTTTAAGGAAACTCAGTTTCTCCTTTACTCCAGAATCTCTAGAGTCTACCTATCGGTTCTAATCTGGGAATTAGGTAAGAAGCCCTTGATTCTCCAACTTGGTGCCTCACCTCAAGTGTCTTCATTCCACTTAGATTTGTTTGTATTTCTTGCTTTTTCTACTATACTTATTTTAAAAATTACTAGATTTTCTTTTGTGTCCGTCAGGGTTCAATCAAAGGAGCTGAACCACTGAGATAGTTATTATAGAAAATGACTTATGGAAGTAGGGTGGTTGACTAAATAGTCTTTGCAAGGATGTTTTTGTTTCTAATGCTGGAGGCTGAAGTCCACATGCAGGAAGAGAAGATAACAGAAAGCTGGAACCACAGGAAGACAGACTGAAAATCATACTGTTTCTTGTTACCTCTGACCTCAGTGATGAAGGCATCCTACAGAAACCAGAGCCCTTTGTTATGGAGTTGAACATATGTACACTACCCTTAGCCCAGGAGCCAGAGAAAATGAAGGAAGACCAGGGAGAAGGGAAAGCAACTGAAGAGCCCCTCTTGGGAGCATGATTAGTTAGGGTGAGTAAATAACCTATGAAGAATTCTCTACAGATAGCTTCTCTCTCTAAGTACTGTCATTTCTTCCTGCATTATGTTCCAGTTAAGTTCCAATGTCTCAACTTTATTTAACATAAGCCAATATTGAGCCCAGATTTCAGTTATCTACCAAGTAATTAGAGATACCTATCACTGCTCAAGCTGCAATCCATATTAATTGTTTGACTCCATATAATGTTATGATTTTTCCTTCCTAACGTAACACATGTATAATATTTTCGTACATGAATTACATGAAGCCCCAGGTTTTGGTTGATATAAATAGTAGAATAAAAACCAAATGATTTGCCAGATTTTTGTCCATCTCCTCTCAAGTCATAATTCATCTTAATTCTTCTGAGGGTATGGCTCAGGAAGATCTGAGAGATGGTACTTGTGGATCTTAAAAACAGTCAGCATCCCCTTGAAATGCATCTGCTTCAAATTAGGTTATTAAAGGGTCTTAAAGCAAAGGAATGTTAACAATCTCCATTAGACCAAGAGATGTTTTCTTTTTAAAAGCAAAGTTAAAGAGGATTGAAGGTGGTGATTTAAGTCATCATAATCTATCAGAATCCCTACAAATTCCATCATTCTGATTTTTTCTAATCATCATTCTCACTTTCACTTAAGAACTCCAGAGAGGTACTGAATTTCATTTGCATTGTAATCTTTTATTGAAAAGTCAAAATTTTGTGTTTCTTCTTTATATCTCCATAGCTATAGGAGATTAAAAAATCCTTTGGGGTCAGTTTTAGAAGCTCATAGCATCATTCTTCTTCTTTATGTAAAAATATATCTTCTTGTCTTTCCTCTCCCATGCATGACTTTGTTCTCTCATGCTCTTCTTTCTACATCAATTTTAAAACAATTTTATGGATTTCAAGGTGAGATATGTATTTAATTAATTAATGAAGGAAATATGAAAGAAAAGTTATCAGGTGATAATATTAGAAAATACAACAAGGTGGGGATGGGGTTGCCATATTTTAATATTTTCTCATGCATGTTCAATAATTCATATACTATTTAAGTGTTCTGATTGTCAAGATTGTTGGCATAATTGTAATTCTAAGATGGCCCTAAAGATTTTCACATTGGTTTAAATGTCTTGTGTAATTTCCCCATCTTGAGTGTGTTCAGAACCTGTGAATTTGATGGATTATCACTCTCATGATTATATTAGATGACAAAGGAGATTTTACAGATGTAAATAGAGTTAAGGTTACTAATCAGCTGACCTTGAGTGACTCAAAAGGAAATTATGTGGATGGGCCTGTCTATATGAGCTCTTTAAATCACAGTGAGAGGAAGTAAGTTTCAAAGCCTTAAAGGAGCAACCACCATATTATGATGAACACAGGAAACCACAGGCAGCCTCTCAATGCTGAGAATGCGCTCTGACTAACAGCCAGTAAGAAAGTTGGAACCTCAGTCCTATAATCCAAAGAATCTAAGTTCTAATCACAACTTGAATGAGCTGGGAAGGGGAACTTAAGCTTCAGATGAGATAGCAGCCCCAGCCAACATAAGCAAAGAAGTCGGCTAGTTGATGCCAGGCTCCTGACCAATTGAAACTGGGAGATAATATATTTGTGTTGTTTTAAGCCACTTAGTTTGTGATATTTGGCACAGAGCAATTTAAAAAAAAGTTTGCAATTAAGATATAAATGATGATACTAGGCAAAGAAAACAATTCTAAAATACTGCTCATGAACATATTTAATGGAATTATTGCTTTAGGTCATTCTACAATTGACTGATTTTAGTATTACAAGATTTTAGAAATGCACGGTGGTCAACATCTTTTAAACGATATTATTTAAAACATATGCAAAGCCACTAACACCATGGCAGATATTACTTAGCATACTGAGTAGTTTTGTTACTAAAAGACTTTAGACAAAGTTAAAATACATGAAAAATTAAAAGACATGACAAAGATCTCAATTATCAATTTGTTGATGGATAAATCCCTTTTTCCCAGTTTTCCTCTAAATATTCTCTGACATAAACGTCTATACTGCTGTCTTTTTTCTTATTGCCCCACCTCCAAAATTTACACTGTAACCTCTGAAAACATAATTTCATTATTAACAAACCACCCAATATCTCATTTAACACAGAAGGCTGTCACTCTCATGATTTGTTATTTTACCTTAACTAAACTCTGGTTCTTTCCTTAATTCCTTCCTCTCTATCTCTCCTAACTTCCTGTCTAGGATATTGAGGGTTACCTCTTCCTGTTTAAAGCCTTCTCTTTGTGTGACTGTAGCCCATCCTAAATCCTTCTCCCTGTGTGTCCTTTATTGCAATATCTCCTGGTGTTTGTAGAAAATAACTTCACTGATCACTCCTTTTCTATTGTGTTCATTCCTATTTTAACTGCTCCCTTCCCTCAGCACGAACATTCCTGAAGTCTCTCTCTTTGATTCACCCCTGCTAAATTGGACCCTGTCTTGACTCTACAGTTCCCTGGATATACTCTCCAGTTTCTCTCCTCTCTCCCAATGTTCATATAGTAGCAAGGGACATATATTATGTCCACCATATCACATCCGTTAAACTCCTAGACGCACTGAAGTTTGGCTTATCTCACTAGGCCACCAAAAATGTCCTGCTAAGATCACGATGGATTTCCTAATGAATACTAACGCTCTTTTCATGGGTTAAGATTAGCTTTAGTATTAAAAATTCTGTTGAAACAACAACATTCATTCAGCTATGAAGAATAGACAATAACCCAGGTTTTTTGAGGCTTCATCTCAACAAATGCTCCTGTGATAAGCATACCAAAGTCAGAGGGTGCGGGGAGTTGGGAAATTACTGGCTTTCTCTTGGAAGTAATATGTCTCTATTATGCACATTTCACTGATCAAATGAGTCTGTTGACCATGCCTAACTCATAGGGAATGAGAAGTACAATCCTCCCATATGCCCAAGGGAAGAGAGAACTGGATATTAGTAAAGAGTACTGATGTCTTCAAGTGCCAGTGTTATTAGGTATCTCTTTATCTTTAAAAAAACTAATTTTTCCTGATAATCACTTTCTTTGTCCACCCTTTAAACTTGCTTACCACCATTATTCCTAGTTCAGATTAATACCACTTCACTTGGCATGATTTTCCTGAGAAATTCTCTCCATTCTCATGCTTTCCTCTAACACCTGTGAGCTGATAACTCAAAATCTTATTTCCAACCCAGCTGTCTCCTTACAGCCTTACATGTGCTTGTCCACCTGTCAGCTGGGAATCTTTACTTTCATACTCAATTTAACGAGAACATAAAATCAAGTTATCTGTCTAAAACTTAAATTGACTTTATTCCTATTCAAATGACATAATTCCAACATTACTATCTCTGTCTTAAGCCAATGCAGTAACTTCCAAAATCTCTGCTGTTTCCCATCTTATCACCCTTGAATCCATTTACATTACAGCCAAGAAAGTGATCCGTCTAAAAAAAAAAAATCTGACCATTTTGCTGTCATAAAAAAAAATTCTGTAAATATTTCCTAGCTTCTCATTATGTATAGGTTAATTCTTAAACTTCCTAACAAACTATTTCATGGCCCGGCACTTACTGCTCCATTCAAACTCTTTCTTTTTTAATCCCAGTTTCATACTTTTTAACTAGCTGCACAAAATTGCTTGTATTGCTTCACCTATACTATGCTGTTTGCTGCCACAGTCTTTCACTTTTGTGTCATTTTCTTTCTGAAATGTCCTTGAACTTTCTCTATTTAACTTCTTTTCATCCTTTAAAAATCAGATTAGGTACGACTTCTCTCACCAACGCATCCTCCAGGTCCTCTCTTCTCATGACAATCTATGAATTTCTCTGATCCTGAGCCATAAGGGTTCTGAGAAATAAGAGTTTATCACTGTAACAAAAATTCTTCAGGAAAGAGACTTCACTTTATTCATCTTTGATTCTAAACTGCTTCTCACCATTCCTGTTAATGATATAAAGATAGTGAATACTTAATGACTGAATGAATTCAGAGTGAACAAAGATTCTTTTTCAAAATAGTGTTAAAGTACCTGTGGAACAATGTTATCGATAATTTTTATCATCCTGATCTTTTAAAAATCTTCAAAAATCCATTTTATCAAGTTTTATCAAGTCCATGATAGAGAACCAATGAATATCTGGAAATCCCAATCTGGATAGGAGATTTGATAGACCTAGCAGTATATTCTGGTACCAATTTGGTCCAAATAATACACTTCTCCTTTCTCATTAAAAGGCAAAAAATTTATCTTGTCACCTTACCTCAAACCAGAATCTTGAGTTTTAGCTTAGGTGGCTCTTGCCTTCTTGTCCTCTATACTCAATCAATGGCCATGGCTTTTGTTGTATCTCTCAAAGGATTAAAAATTCTTTACGTTTTCCCTATCAATATAGTCAATTTCTATATTCATTTCATCATATTATATATCACCTGGATTTATTCACTATGTCAAAATACTATCCCTCTTTTCAAGTTTGCCCACTCAAATTCATCATCCACATTTTTCCTCTTCTTATCTCTCCAAATGAAAATCTGATGCTGTGTGACTTACTCTTTAAAGTGCTTGGTGTCCAGAGATCTGTAGAACCCAGGTGGGAGCGTATTCCAAGTGAAGGTTGAAAGTAGAATTTTCCTCTAGGATGTGGCCTGGAAATCCCTGACCTCAGCGAGCCCAGATTGCAAACAACAAGTGAGCTGATTCTTCACTACTGGGAAGGTTGGAAGTAGACAAATACCTGAGAGCAGAAAGGACTCTTCCATTTATCTCAGGAGAGTGGTGACAGTCGGCCTTTAATCCACAGCTCCCCAGACAAGGAGTCCCATTTACCTCAGAAACCCTGAGAATTCTGTTCATGGGAGACATTCAAATATTCAATCTAAGTCTCAATTTACTGGCAGAGTAAAATTGCAGCTTACTTGATAGACCTGAGGAACCACAGAGAGAAACATAAGATGGAAAGTTTGAAACACATGGCAAGAGAGAAAGACCTGCTGGAGGAGACAGACGGACACCTGATTTGTTTTAAGCACTTAGGAAGACACACTCAGAAAATAGATTAAATGAGAAGAAATTGAGACTGAAATTAGTGAGTTAACAAGTTCAGGAAAATTAGCAAGGAAAGAATAGGAGTTTCAAAGGGAGGAAAATGGACAGATGGATGATCAGAAAAAACAGAACATATGATTGAAGGCAATTCTCTGAGTTGAATGAAGCATGTGTCTTCATATTGAGAGAGGTCATTGAGTTCCAGGCTGTAGTGATGAGAAAGAACACCTATCTTGATAAAACACATCATCTCTAACAACAGAGAAATAATTTTATAATTCTCCATATGTAAAGATAAGCTACAAGTAGAGGAAAATAAATCTGACTGACATGTTTGTATTATCAGCAGCTAAATGCAGAATACCACTTATGAACTACTGAAAGAAAAGGATTTCAGCCCAGGAATTCCAAATTTATTAACAATGTCATTTGAATCTCAGATGCACAAAGATGTTTGAAGAGATGCCAGAATTCAAAAGTGTATTCCTCAACTATCACACCTAAGAAAAATGTTTGGAAAAAAAAAAAAAAACTACCACCCAACTAAACATTAACCAAAACAAGACCTCAAAATATAGCAATGAAGAGAAGATGGAATAGTAGATTAATAGTGCTTATGAATATTGGTATAAATAAACTTGATATTTATACAACTTACACATGTGTGTCTGTGTAAATAAATATGCAGAATATATAATGTATCTTATTTATATATATTGTTTCTATATTTATATTTATTTTGTTTTATATACATTTATGTGTAATATATAATATTATTTAATTATATACAAATTTATTTATTTATAGAATAACTCAAAATGGATGAATGTATACTTTCTGGTATTGCTTGAGAGCAGCATAAGACTCACAGAAAGATAGTCCTAGTAAGAACTATACTATCTTAGTCAAAATCCGAGGTAGGCATGAAGCATAAGAAAAAGGAAGTTCAAGTTGTTCCATAGGTCTCATTGTGTGAAAGGGGAAATGGGGAGACTTTTGAAGTATTCTCAATATAGTTTTCTATACAGAAATGTAGTAAGAGAGAATTAAAGAGCATGAGGCAGTATAAACAGTGCCTTTCAGTGAGAGAAGCAATTGTTAACTGTAATAAAAGTAAAATTATCTGATAAAGAGAGAGGAATGGTAAATGTCAATTAATGGGAAAGAAATGCAGTAAAAAAATCCAAATTAACAGTGGTTGAAAATAGGAACTGATAAAGTCAGCACAGATAAAGGAATCTCTGATATAAAATAAGCAATTAACTTGAAGAAAAACAAGTATATGAATATTTAAATCAAAAATGAAAGAAATGAATTAATAGATTGATAAACTTTACTTATGATTTCAACATCTTAATAAAAAATACATTTCAGATAAAATAAAAACAATTCAACTTTAAAGCAAGTAGGACATAAAAATTAAAGTAAGGTATTTCAGGTGTTTAGTGAAAAGAAGCAAATACATGCTATAAAATATGTGAACCTAGAAGAATCAGGTGACCAAACAATTGAGAGTTATGGGACTTATGACTTATTTTAATAAATTATAACAACACAGCAATAATGTAACCTAACTTTAGGATTATAAAATCAGAGACCACTACATCTATATGGCAGTGGAGTGTGGAAATATTGATCTTAATAGTTGGCTTAAAAAGAAAAAAAATATCCAGCATCACAGGAATACTAGAGAAACTGAAAAAAAAAATATGTTGGAGCCCTTCACATAATTTATCAACATGGGATTTTTCACAGTGACCTGAAACCTGTTAACTTTCTGCTGGAATGCTAAAGCTAATTGATTTTTTGGGTTGCAAACTTTATATAACCATCCAGGCACAACATACATTGATTAATATTGTAAGGTTGGTACAGTTAATTATAGATTACCAGAAATAATAGAAAATATATTTTCCACAAGAGAAAACAGAAATCAAAATCAAAGTTAAGCCTTCAAAGTGATGTTTGACTTTTAGGATCCATTCTCTATTAATGACTTATGGGAAAATGCAATTTCAGCATGTAAATCTATTTCTAATCCATGTGCAGATTTCTAAACAATTTTAGATTGCTTAGATTTAGATTTTAGATTTAGATTTCCAAGCTATTTATCTTAACCATAAAATTGAATTTCCTGAAATGTTAGATAAATTTCTTTTAGATATGAGGAAATATGGCTTAATAAGGGGCTCTAAACAGGAGTATATCCATTTCTGAGTTCCTGGTGCAGTATATGATCAATTTCAGATTCACCAAAGTACTGAGATGGATAAGAGAACCACCAAAGAAATAAAACATATCCTGATCCAACTTGTTGGTCCAAATTCTCCTAAGTCCATTTTGAAAGTTGTTAGAACTTTATGTTAGTAGAGTAGTGTTGAAAGTAATGATTCATCTTCATCATCTAAGCCTTTTGGAAAAAATGTGTAGAAATGGCTTGCAGCTACTCATAACCTGTCAAATAACACCTGTAAAAATATTGGACTGTTGTACTCTTTATTGTCTTCAGAAGTCGACTCTTGAAGATGACTTTGCTCTGAAACATTATGTTTCAATGGATAATCCCCCAAAGAAAACTTTAAAAATAGCAACCACTGATGGTACCATATGCAATAAATTCTAGAATTGTTTTTCACTGTTTGGAGTTTACTATGAGCCTAATGTATTTGATGTGTTTTCACATTAGAATAAATGTTGGAAAATTGAAACATTGGGAAAATCATGTAAAAAGTTTTGTAGCATAAATGAAACTAAAATTTCAAAGAATAAAGAGAGAGAGAGAGAGAGAGAGAGAGAGATGAAAGAAAGGAAAAAAGGAAGGAATTGATCCATCAGAAGACAAAGACTGTCATACTGCATTAAGAACTAACACCCAGACATGTTATATTCAGAAAAAAAGATTCTCAAAATGAAGTAATTTTATATTAAAGTTGAAGGTGTAGGAATCAGCAAAGAAACAAGCACAGTCAAAACAAGATATGTGGAGAAGAAATACTAAGAGAAAGTAACATTAAATATTATAAATCAATAAAAAGGATAGAGACATCATGTATTAATAAAATACAGCAGTGACATGGATTTTGCAGCCAAAAATCTATTTGTATGAACCACAATAACATCTAAATGCAATGAAAACGACTAGTAAAATTAGAGGAAGTGTTCAAAAGAACTTTTTAATCATAAGATCGTATTAAAAACTAATGGCAAATATTTATTAAATAATGCAATCAATAAACTTAATTTAAAAGTACCATAAAGAGCCATAAGTCTTTCCAATTGCAAGGATGTATATATTTTTTCTTATGTCCAAATAAAATTTACACTTTTTAACTATCATTCTTCCATTCAAAGCAGCATTCCTAAAACAGATTTTTAAGATGTTCACAAGATACTTTGTATTCAGAAACAAAAGTGTTCTATGATTAAGAACATAGTTTCAAGAAAGTTTGTACATATTTTATATCCCCTCTTTGAAATGACATACATGTGTGTGTGTGTATATATATATATATATATATATATATATATATATATATATATATATACATATATATACATTATATGATTTGACATATTTTATTAAATTTTTGTCTATATGAATGTATGTTCTTTCCTCTTCTCCTCTTATCATGATGGTAAAGGCATCCAATTTCTTATCTCAGGCTAGTCTCTCTCCTTATGTCCATCCCTTTTCTCAGAATCTTCAAATTCTTCTATCATCTGGCTATTACTCACCAGCCTAAAGATCAAAAAGCTAATAAGTGAGTGTGGATCAATGGAAATATGTCATCCAGTCCTGAAAACCAATTATAGTTCAGTAGTGTGAAATTTTTATACCATAGAGTTGGTGTATAATATATTTGAGGATATTTTTAAGAAAATAGATCATTTCAAGCAAATGATGCATTCAACATCATTTTCAACATTCTCCATTTTCCCTTCGTATTAAGCTTAAGAGCTTGCAAAATTGTTGAAAAAAAATTCTTATTTAATACTAAATTGTATTTTTTTCTTGACTATGTTTATTCTTGCTCTATAACAGTTGTGGTCCTAACAGGTGTATGGGGAAGGTGATAGGTACTGTTAAAGATCCAGTGAATTTATGCCAAATTTTGTTTTGCTTAATAATGCTGTTGAAAGATAGTCCAACGAACAAGTGTAGAAAATATGTCACAAAAGAATGAGAGTTAGGGCTTCCCTGGTGGCGCAGTGGTTGAGAGTCCGCCTGCCGATGCAGGGGACAGGGGTTCGTGCCCTGGTCCGGGAAGATCCCACATGCCGCGGAGCAGCTGGGCCCATGATCCATGGCCGCTGAGCCTGTGCATCCAGAGCCTGTGCTCCACAACAGGAGAGGCCACAGCAGTGAGAGGCCCGCATACCGCAAAAAAAAAAAAAAAAGAAGAATGAGAGATTCTAAAAATAAAGGCAAAAGAGATTGATAGAGCATATAAATAAGAAAAATTATCTTTATTTTCAACCTACTACAGTCTCTAGTAAAACAATACATAATGTAATATCCATAATATAATAAACATAATGTTATATAAAGTGCTCAATATTTGCCGACTATAGTACCAAGAGATTTATGTACATTACCTCCTTTAAGCCTCTCAATAGCACTTTGAAGTTGTAACTATTATTATCACCACTCACTCTTCAATAACTATTAATGGCTTCTTTCCACAGCTGAAATATTAGATTACAAGAAAAAAAAAAAAAACTAGCAAATGTTCAATTTTTAAACCTGTAAATAAATCCTGTCCATTATTTTGAATTAAATCCTAAGGTACTGAGACATTATACACTTTTTTTTATCGTCCTCTGAATCACTGTTTTCTCTCTGGATTCAATAAACGTAAAGACTTTAATGGTGTGATTTCTTTGAATAATTAAAGAGGAGTTGGCCCACGCTCTGACAGAGTGCTGTGCCCTCTGAAAGCAGCATTTCATTCCGTCCCTTCTTTACTTGTCATGAGGTCAAAGGCTTGCTCTTCAGTGCACTAAGTGCAGTCAAATGGCCTTACAAGTAAATATTCTTTACAAGCGAAACCTCCAGGTAGACCATAACTTTTCTACCTTGTTGAACTCACCTGACAGGACAAGAAATACTGCTCCAAAGAGCTGTAGCCAGCGGCACTTAACATTCAAAACTAGACTTACACTTCGCTTTCTGGAAGCAATCAGATTCCCTCAGGTCCCTCCTCTTTCTGGAGTCTCTTTTGTTCTGAGCTGTAAGAATACAGTAAAATGGATATTTTATAAACAGGCATATACAATGATATGAAATAGATTACTAGTGACATGAGGAAGTACTGCATCATAAATACTATAACCAAAATGATACATTAGCTGATCTTAAAGACAATATAAGCTTACATAAAAGAAACTAAAGACAGTGAGACTGAGTTTTCCTTTACACCAGTGTTTTAAATTTTAAAAAGCATGAAATCATCTTTTTAATTTATAATGAATTTCATTTTAATGAAAAGTATTCATTTTAATTATCAAATTTTAATCATTTAAAATTATTTTTAATTTGGACAGTCACTCTTCTTTTAAGCTTTATTCTATTTAATTATAATTTTCAGAATGTAAGAACATGAACTTTATATAAATATAGAATAAATACATGTCAAAGATTTTATTTAGCTCATTAATTAATGAGGGACCAGTCACATGGAAAGGCTGATTCCAAGAACATGTGAAGAATAAGTGTTTGCATAGTCTATAAGGAAAGACATTTAAGTAGAATATTAGAATAAGATCACTTGGTTACCTATAATACCAGTTTATATCCTAAAGGATGGTGATATCTTTTCTACTAAACATATCTACAAGTAAGCATGTAACTTTCTGGTGTCTAAGCACTAACCAATTAGCATATAAAGTCAAAACAAAGATCCATTCTCTAGAAAATCAAATATTCCTTGGGTAGGCCTGTTAATATTGCAATATGACACTGAAAGGATATACAGAATGCTTTCGCCTTATATTCTAGGTTTAATGCATGTTTTCTCTTAAAGGTCCTTCTATTGGCAGGAGATCTTCTGAATACCACTCAGAAATTCTAGTGTGCCTAAATGATGGAATTTGTCAAGACATTTGAAGATGGTTTATAAAGGGAAAGATGATTACACAATAAAGGCCAGTAAGTTAGTATGTCTAGCAAGATATTTTAAAAGGTCGTAGGTTGCATCTGCAAATTATTTTGAAATTTCTAAAACACTAAGAGTTTTATATACTTCAGGTGATATAATTCAAATCTTAAAGAAAAAAAAACTTCAAGTAATTATAAGAATATCTTGTATAAATTTTGAATATGTCAATATAGTGGAAAAAGGGAAAAATACTTTGTGAATTAGATCTCATTAACCTGGTTAGTGAATTATGAAATATGTAAGAACTTATGATTTAAATTTCATATATTAAACTTGAACAATATGGTAACCAATAAAATGTATTCTAAAGAGATGAAAAGTTGTTTTTCATACATTATATATCCCTGAGACTTCTGTCTTTATGCTTTTATAACAAATTACTTTTCCCTATGATATGTATTTTACATTTATAAAATTTCTTTAAAATATATACAGGCAATAAAATCATGGTAATTGGTTTTATTCTGCACCTCCGGAAATTAATATTCTAATTAATCTAATAATATAATATGCAAATTATGATGCCAATGACTTTGTAATAATGCTACCATGCTTATTTACATAGCAGACTTTATAATAATGCTACCATGCTTATTTACATATGCTTATTTACATAGCAGAAAGGTACTTTCTCAGCTTAAAATAGTATGTAAGCACACTTTATTATTAATTTATTAAAATTCTTTACTCACATGAAAATAGTTTTTTTCATAACGTATGTTTTCCTGTTTTATTTTTAATAAATTTTAATAAAAATTTTTATGTTTACTTTCAGAATATTATTTTCTTTTGAAAATCTGCCTGTAGTACCTTTATTTAAATGTGTGTATTCATCTAAATTTTGATCATTCTAGAAGAAACAAAATAGAAAAGAAGATTCAAAAATTTTACATTAATGAATGAGGTGATTGTGTATAATATATTTTTTATTATTTAACTTAAAAAAATATTTGCTTTCCTACATTTTCAAATAGAGAACAAAAGAACAAGTAATTGACTTAAAACATTTCACACGAGGGAAGTCTTAGAGTGAACCCTGATTTTGTTTTCCTCAAACTGCTTTAGAAGGATTGAACAAATGCCACACTTAAGTCAACATACACTGAACTGTACTTTCTTCTTTTTTTGCTGTTTTTAAGAATCAGTCTCTTGAGTTAACTTAAATTGCTAGAATACAGCTTAATAAACATTACTAACAGTTTGTGTAATTGGGCAAAACTCATTTCAGTTTAGAAAATCAAATCAATACCGTTTTGACTTATTAAATCATGTTACTTTAGAGGTCAAAATTTTTGGAGCACATATTCTCTGCCAGAAATTAAGCTAGATGTGTTGTATAGATTATTCTTTGCCTTACAATAATCTTTTAAAAGAAGTATTAGCATCCATATTTTCAGAAAAAATAATGAAACATTAGGGTGGTTAAATTATGTACAAAAGTTCTCAGTTGGTAAACGGTTCATCCCAAGAGAAAACCTAACTTTGTCTATAAAACCTATGTTCTTTTACTTAATCATAAATACAAATTAAAATAAACAGTTTGTACTCACAATGGAAATTATGTTCTGTTACAACAGTCTATTCTATGTCTGGGTACTCTGACATATTAGATGGCCAATTCATTCTTCTATAAGTGATATTTATATTTGTAGTAAAGGTGAACTGAATCTCTTGCATTTGCTAGAGGTAGGAACATTCAAAAGTATTGCTTAATCAAAGTTTATATCACACTCTGGGATACTTTTCTTTTGCATACTATTTAACTCAATAACAAGAAGAATAAGAAGTTGGGATTTTTTGCAGAGTCATCACTGTTTCAGTCACTTAAATGAGTTTTGAGTGATCTTTTATTTTTTTCTTTCTAAATGTAACCCCAGAAGAAATGTTTTCCTATTTAGGATGAAAATCTATAGAAACAATAAAAACTAACTTGATTGTCTTATTTAGCATCTGATCTTCCCACATTCTATCTCAGAAACACAAAATAAGAGAGTATGATCCTTCCCTTTATTCAGAACATAATAAAGAACATAAATCAAAAAGTGTTTTCAATAAACTACTATGCAGGGGAAAGGAAGAATTTCCACATTAAAAAGAAGGTGTATATATGCATGAATGGGCTTGTATTGTTTACACATTTCTAATATTAACAACTTATACTAACAAGCTAAGGGGTGAGCTGCTCCAAAGATAAGGAAATTAGCTGAAGGTTTCTAGTGAAAATGTGGCTGACTTAGCGTTTTGGATCATGATTTACACTGGAGATGTTAGGTGACCTGCAGTATATATTTCATGCTCTAATTACTCCTGCCTCTGACTTGTCAGCTAATATGATTGTTGAACTTAGAAAGGCCTGCTTCAAAATATGCCTGTAATGGAGACTGGACTGATGGGAATGAGATTTGTGATATAACTTTGAAATGTATGACAGTAAAATGAATGTGACATCTTTCTACAAAAAGAGAAGTAAAGTAGGTGTGAATTCAAAAGAAATGCAGAAGAAAAATATGCAAGGGAAAATCGACTGAAATTTAAATCTACAGTGCCTAATAGAATGATTGGTACATGTGGGACTTTAATGAATGTTTGAGTAATAAACAAATAAATTCAACATAATAATTAATAGGACTGATCTATTCTCTGAGGGAAAGTTACCCAATGTAGTGAGAAGGATAAGCATGCAAACAAACAATGACCTAGCTCCAGGCTTCTTATCTGAGAAAATTCCCTTTCCACCTGTCACTCTTTCAATCCTTTTGAAGACATTCTTGACAAAAAAGGTACAGTATAAGCTGAGTGAAGATATAAAAGTTTCAAACACCAAAGCCCTTTTACTTTATGGTCAGATATAAAGGATAGGCTGGCTTGTAAACTTGCTTTCTCCAATTGAGTGGGTCAGAGGTGATGGAGAGTCAGTTCAAAAATGTCAAGGGGACTTTTGCATTTGTGATTTCTCTTGTACCTTGGAGATCTACTGAAAACATGTCTAGGTTAGCCTACTGAAGAGATGTGGGAGATGACATGGGAGAGAGCTGAGCCAGCCGGGAGCAGCTGACAGCCAGCCAAGCCCAAAGATGTGAAAAAGCTAAGCCACAATCAGCAGAGCCACCTTCCAAGCCCACAGGTATTCACATAGAATACCGAATCAGCCAGGAACCAAAGAACTATCCAACTGACCTATAAACTTGTGAACAATAAAAATAGTACTGTTTCTCTTACTTGGGGTTTCCAAGAAGCAAAGCCTGAGACATGGATTTCTAATCAAATGATTATTAGGGAAATGTTATTAGGAAAAAGGAAGTATAGGATTCAGATTAGTGCAAGGGAATTAAGGTAAGTAGGGATATCTCGGATCCAAAAGAGAAGATTAAAGCACATATTTGTGCACTGAGGAAAAGCAGATCATTTCCCACCCCAGTGTAAGTCAGTCATTGGCAGAGCCCTTTCTTCCAAGGGAGATAGGACTGAGGGAGAGGAGTGAGGAGTAGCCTCCAGTGCTAGAAGGCTCTCATTTGGCTGAGGGATGTTCACCTTAAAGGGGGCAACTATGAATTATCAGCCAAAACTCACAAAAGCTGGGGTTTGAGTACACCTGCCATGGAAGAGAATTGTGTTGGGGCACCAGCAGCACCTGCTACATTATTTTTAGGAACTAAGTTAAGCAGGGATAACTAATACAATAACCATAATGTTTTAATCATGTTCTAGGAACTGCTAAAGCTAATATTTATATTTTTAACTATTTCATGCTCAATCAATACCAAGAGTAAGGAACATAGATTGTTTTTACTATAAATAACAGGAAACTAAGAGAAATTTGTTTTTATTTTTTGCAAAGGGATCATATAATCAAATTATTTTCTGGAAGGAAAATTTTAGTGATATTTGATAGATAAACTGTAATGGGAAGATTCATGTCATAGAAAGACCATGAGGAGGATATAGTGATATTCTGATTAGAGACACAGAGACCCTGAACTAATATGCATTAAGTAGATTGCTGAGAAAAAAAAAATCAAGACATAGTATCTTAGTTTACTGGAGCTGCTTAACAAAATACCATAGACTAGGTGGCTAAATAATAGACATTTTGGAAACTGACAAGTACAATATCAAGGTGCTGACAGATTGGATTCCTGGTGGAGAACTGTCTTCCTGGGTCGTTGCCTTCTGGTTTTGTCCTCACTTGGCAGAGAGAACAATCTCTCTTTCTCTTTCTCTTCTTATAAAGCCACTAATCCCATCATGAGGGTCCCTTCCTCATAACCTCATCTAAACTTAATTGCCTCCAAAGGCCTCATGTCCAATATAGTCACTTTAGGGGTTTGGGTTTCAACATAAATCTTCTGGGGCAGATACCATTCCGTTCATAGTAATCACTTTGATATGGAAGACTAGGAAAACAAATTTATTGAAAAGAAATCAGAGCCTATCATTTTAAAATTCTTCCTAGATAGCAATATAGAAATGAATAGAAGGACTACAGAAGAAAAAGTTGATTTGAAGGAGAAGATTATAAAGGCATATTTGGAATTTTTGGATTTGAGAGTTTTACTATATCCAGTTAGGAATATATTACAGGCATTTGAAACAAGGTTGTAAAGTTTAGATGAGATTATGGAGTTAGAGATTTAGAAAAAATTTACATTATATTTTTTAAAATTAATCTTTTAACTTAGGATGATCATTTTGAAAAGTTGGATACCAGGAAGAAAGTTCTAGAAATTTTTGAAATGTTATGCTCATGCAGAAAAGAAAAAAATAACACTTTTTATTATGAAAAGTCTTTATATGTGCTAAATTCTATTTAAATATTTCAAGTTAATGATCTTTTAATCCTCACAAAACATGTTAGGCAAGGTCTAATATATTTACTTTACCTATGAAAAAATAAAGAAAAAAAGGATTGGAGTGGTTATTTGTCCAAGTTCACAGAGTTATGCGTTGAATGAACTGAGATTTGAACACAAGCCATCTGGCCCCAAAGCCTGTGTTATTAATGTAGAAAAAATCATAAACATATTTTCTATGTTGACAGATGTGCAACTAAAATATTATTTTTATATCTGTCCACTCTATAATTATATGCTTGTATGATAGTTTATTGAATCACTCTATTATTCTTTTACTTTAAGTTTACCACATTTTTAGAACATATCGTAAATAAGGCTTGGTTAGCATCTTGTTGGTCACTCTTTGATAAACATCTTTTTAATTTTCTCACTCATCTATTTCCTTAAAATATATGACAGAGGATAGAATTGCGGGTGCATAGGCTTGCAAACTTTAAAAAAGCCTTTCCTATGCAATGTTGTTATACCACAGAAAGACTGTACAAATTTTCCAGTTCTTTGCACACAGTCACTGATTTCATGAAACAATCTCATTAAGATAATGGTGCAGAACTCAGATTACATAGGTTTAGGTGTAAATGGCAGTTTGAGTCAAAATGGTGAGGATGGCTTCCTATATGAAAGATGTTTGCTGATAAGAATAATGATAGCAAATATTACTATATTGGTCAAGCATGATTCAAAGTGCTCTTGTATTGTTTTTTCATTTAAGCTACAAACCTTATAAAGCAGATATTATTATTCTCAACATTTTACAAATGAGATTACTGACAAACAGAGAAGATCACATAACCAGAAAAGATTGGAGTTAGGGTTTAAACCCAGGAATTCTTTTTTACAGGGATCACATGTTTAATCTCTTTCATTAACTGTACTGGGACAGAAAGATGATAGGGAAAAGTTCAGAAAGTTGTCTGGGGGCTCTCAAATATTCAAGAAAATATATTGGCTGAGATGAGCAGGAAAAAGAGCAATACATAGACAATAAAAGAAAACGGTTGGAGGTGATCCCTGAATACACAAAGAACTAGCAGATTAAAAGGATAACAAGAAAGCTTCAGAGAAAATAGAAGAAAACATATCTGAGTAGGAAAATTTATATATCCTACTTATGAATTTATATAAATGAATGAATTTATTTATATAAATCATATAAATTAATAAGTTAAAGGATTTATATAAATTCATATAAAGAGAGAGTAAGGGATTTATATAAATTCATAAATAAATACCATCAATGGTATTTCACCTTGTTTTAACCTGGCAAATAGGCAATTGGGTGTTTTCTTTAAACTATGTTTGCAATAAATCATTGACTAAGGTTGCTTTCACCTTCAGTATTGGCCAGGATCAGTAAGATAGTTGAACTAGAGAAAAATTAATGAAATATGCACTATTTAAGCAGTGCATTAGGTAGATATTTATTATTAAGGCATTAACTTATAAGCTTAAATTAAATAGCTCCACAGACAGCATACAACCTCTGTAAGTACTCATACATTTAACCTTACAACTAATACAATAAATCAGAAATTATCAAGTTAAAGAGTTCTATTTCTCTCAGAGTAAATGGATTACCAAGAATTGCATGAGGATTGTTTTTCTAATTCTCAAAAGAGAGTAAGACTCACTGGTTAATATATGTGAAAGTGTATATTTAATATTATAAACTAAAATATTAAATTCTAATCCTCTGCTATAAATTAATTTCTAAATACAGGCTGTTCCATTTCAAACTGTCTTCCTCACTTCAAACTTTTATCATTATAACACTTAGAATTTGAAAGTTTAGAAAGGAATTAAAACAAATTTCAATAAACAAAAATATGATTATTGTGCTCTTTTTCATTTTATTTAACTAATGAATTTGTTCATTTCTACCTTATATAACTAGTACTTTTTTCATTTTTTTGTTATAATACACAGAGAGCAACATTTGTCTTTGATTTCTAAAACTTATATTAAGTCTGGATGTAAGCTTTCATGCTTGCTATAAACATGGCTTAACTGTATAATAGTAAAGGGTGTTAAAAGGCGAGTTTATTTGTGGGCCATTTTGTCTATCTCTTCAATTACAAATATTACTGAGCATGGCTTTTCATGTAACCATTTATTCAAGAGAATTTGAATTGCCTTAATTGTGCCATGTGTAGTTACAAGTTTTTTGTTTTTATTAAAGTTATCACCTAAAAGAATAATGGTATGATATTGGAAGCTATAAAACATAATGAGGTGTGTGTGTATAATGATTTTTAAGCAGGTGTTTTGACTGTGGAAGTTACTTGTTCTATCCAAGAAATGTTCAGGTTCTGTATTTTAGTTGAGAGCTTTACCTATAGGAGCTCAAAAAAAAAATAAAACCAAGCAAACAAAAAATATGCCACAACCATAAGGGAGGCAATCATTTTCTACTTAAACTAAGATACCAGGGAACTTCTTGACATGAAAGAATAATATCTAAAGAAGTCTCCAGTTATTGAGAGACAGACAGGAATAATGCTTTATTGACTTTGGTCTATTTAAACTGATCCCTGCATTTATCTTAAGTAAAATGAAAGGAAAATCTTCATTTGAAAGTAATGACAGATCTTAAAAAAAATTAAAGCTCCAAATTGATATACTACTTCATTGATCACGAACCTTGATGAAAAATTCCCTTTTGTTTAAACTAATATTATAGATCTATATCACCTTCCAGTTTTAATTTTCTTCACTTCTATTTTTCAGGTCAATTTCTCATATTAGCAAGAATTTTAGAACCAGTTCTAATATCAGCTTGTCCATCCTAGCACCGGCTATAAGCCTGAGAGATTCACATGTTTATTTTGTCTTTGGTGTCTCACAATACTTCAAATATTTTATTTAATATATATTTATTGAGTGTCTAGTTTTACTCTGTTACTATGTAAAACATAAAAAGGATAGAGTTGAATCAAATAGAACTTTGGGCCTCTTTATTAGGAAAGTAGGCAAAGAAAGGAATGAAGCAAAGTGCTGTATCTCATAAAGCAGACACATGGACCAACTAGAGGACAAAAAGGAGAGAGTGGTTACATCTGTAAGTCCTCTTGGAAAAGGCCTATAAACAAGAGAGGTTAGACCAATTACCTTTAGTATGATTATTGATATGGTTAATTTTAAATTGATCATCTTGATATTTGTCTTCTATTTGTCCCAACTGTTCTTTGTTCCCTTTCTCCTTTTTCTTCCTCCTTCTGAATTCATTGAATATTTTATAGGATTTCATTTTATGTCTTCTGTTGGCTTTTTAACTATAACACTTTTTAAGTTGATAGTTGCTTCAGGTTTATGGTGAACATCTTTAATCTATCACCTTCTACTTTCAAGTGATAGAATGTGTCATTTACAACATGAAAAACATACAAGAATATACATCAATTTCTCCCTTTCTAGCACTGATGCTATTGCTGTTTTACATTTTTTTCTTTCTATTTTGTAAAACTCACAATTCATTTTTGTTATTTTTGTTTTAAATTGGCAATTATCTTTTAGAGAGAGTCAATAATGAAAAATGCTGTTTTGTATTTGTCCATACTTTGGTTTGCAGTGCTCTTTATTCTTTTGCCTAGTTCCAGATTTCAAACTGGAATAATTTTCTTTCTGCCTTTAACATTTCTTCATGGATTTAGGACATAAATTCATTCTTTTATTTTATGTTTAAAAATGACATTATTTTTGCTTTCAATATTGAAAATATTTTCACCGGGTATGCCATTCAGAGGTGGCTGTTCTTTTTCCTAAGTACTTATAAGATATCGCCAAACTATTTTCCAGTCTGTATGCTGCCAGTGAGTAACCTGCTATTACTCTGATATCTATTCCTCATAAGTAATGTGTCTTTTTTCTCAGTTTTAAGTTTCTCTATTTATATGGTTCTTAGCAACTTGTTTATAATGTAACTTGGTGGAGTTTATCTCATGTTTCTTGAGCTTGAGATTCATTGAACTTTTGATATATGTGAGTTTATAATTTTCATAACATTTAGAAATTTGACCATTATTTATTGAGGATTATTTTTGTTGATGTTGTTCCCTCCTCTTCTATCTTTCAAGGACTCCAATTACTTGTGGATTAGACCACTTGAAGTTGCCCCCCAGTTCATCATTGCTGTGTTCATTTTCTTCTTGATAATTTCTATTAATATTTATTTCTTCAAGTTCTTTCATCTTCATTATGCAGTGTCTATTCTGCTGTTAGTCTCATCTAGTCTAATTTTTTCATCTCAGACCTTAGAATTCTCAGCTCTAAAACTCTAATTTGAAACTTTTTTTATCTCTCCCATAGTCTACTTAATATGTAAAATCTTTTATCTTCTTCAATATATAGTATACAATTATAATAACTCATAAAATTCTTATCTATATTTTTAACATCAGTAACATTTTTTTAGTTTGCTTCAGTTGACAGGTTTTCTCCTCACTGTGGATCATAAATATTTCCTTCCTCTTGCACACCTGGGAATTTTTGGTTGAATGCCAGCTACTGATTTTGATTTTGTTAAGTGATGGATATTTTTATTCTGAAAAAATATTCTTGAACTATATTCTGGGTGAAGTTAAGTTTCCTGGGGGAATTCTGACCCTTTTGAGGATAGATAGCTAGATTCTGAGTACTCTTCCTAATACCCATGAATTATGGGATTTTTCTATTCTGTTTGAGCTCTTGTCACTGTTATAATTCTTTCAGGTGGTTCTTTCTCTGGTCCTGGCTAATTTCCTCCCTTGCATTCATTAGTCATCACTCATCTGAAAACCTGTGGGGGACCCTCTGTTGATCCCTAGAGCTGTCCCTTGATTTAGCTATCTCCTCTCCAGTATTCTGCACTGTAAATCCTAGCCTGCTTATTCTTTCCAGCATCCCAGCTCTGGTTCCTAAATACAGGGAGACTGCCAGACTCCACAAGGATTACCTTTCTTGGCCTAGAAACTCTCTCCAGACATGAAGTTATGCTAATTACAAGATTCACCTCATTTGTTTATTTTCTCTTAGGATCATTAAGCTTTATTGCCTGATATCCAAAGTCTTGAAAACCATTATTTTTTTTTATATTTTGTCTGCTTTTTATTTGTTTTAACTGGTAAAATAAATCCAATTCCTATTATTCCATCTTGGCCTGAAAAGTAAGTACAACCTTTATTTTTGAATATTCCATTTATAGATTCATGCTATACAGACATTAGTCAATTCAATGATTTTTTAATTTCCAGAAAACAAATTACTATAATGTGCTTTAGAAGCTAAAATACATAGTTTGAATTATGTTTTGAAACAAAGCACTTTTGTTTTAAAATTTTGAGTTCTTTGTTAAATGACTCAGGTTTTAATGAAGCTGAAATAAAAACTAACATTTCTAATATGATTATTATCTTTCTGTGTGCTACAACCAATAATTCCTGCTGGGTGATAGGACTCAGGGTTTCCTATGAAATGATTCTAACTTAAAATTCTCGATTGCTACATATTAACCCCCAGCTCATGCAATCTCATTGTTTTTTGTTCCTAGGAAGCACATAACTGAGTGGCAATATTCAGGAAACCTCCCTTATCCCAGAGAATGGTTGAGACGTTGGATGTTAGGCCTATTAAAATAATTGCTACTTTCAGAAGATGTCAGCAGCAGCTTTCCATCTCTATAAGGACTCAGTAAACCCAGGTGATAGCTCCTCCAAATGGAAATATATTGTGATATCTCTTGCTTTGTGCAGCCATATCTGTGCAGATAAGTTTCTGTATATTTTCTATTAAAAAGTAATATATTTTAAATATGTCAATTTGTACTTTCTGTACAATACCATCTTTTAATGACACCTGCAATTTTCATAATTAATAATATCCCTGATATAAAATCTGTAGAGAAATTAAGATATCACTTCTTTAGTACTAATAGTTTAAACGTAAAAGTTAAAAGAAAGAGTCTTCTTCCAGAATTGGCCTAAAATTGTGAAAGGGATAATTTCATACAGAAGGAATCTACAAGAATGCTTGAAAAAAATCAAGTAATCTACATACGTCAAATCTGGAGGAATTTGAGGTATAATGCAAATAAGGCTCAATGGAAGAAAAGCAATAAGGAGGGAACCCACAATTTCCTTTACTTTAAGTAGAGCTGATGCTGGAAGAAATATAACAGTACCCACTGTTTTGATGTGGTACAACCTGCAAATAAGGTTACATTTTAGAACAGGAAATAAAGTTCATTGCTTCATGATTTCCATCAATGCTGAGGAAGAAAATACAGAAGCATCTATGACAAGAAATCTAATGATAATATTAAGAATAACTAACACTTATATGGACTAACAATATTCCAGGAACTTTTCAAATTTTGTAATGCATATAATCTAATTTGACCCTCAAATAACCCTATGAAATAGGTATTATTGTTATTTTTATCAGATTCAGACTCAATCAATGGTTTGATTACAGTGGATCTTATCAGAAAATGGGCCCTTTTTCTTCATGGGAATCTATGTGAATAACTCAGATAGTTCAACCAGCAGCTGTAATCTGTTTCCACAGCTGATGACCCCAAAGAGGGGTGACTTTTAATCTAGTAGTTTTCCACATGATGGACCAAACATCTAGGTCATAAGCAAAAGAGCAACAGTCGGAGTTTTTACTTCTAAACAGAATGACCTTGTCTGGTGTTGGTTCTTTAGAGCTGGGAGTTAGGCTAAACAGCTGCAGCGTCCTAGCAGACATTTGGTTTATTTTTTTAAATAAATTTATTTATTTTATTTATTTATTTTTGGCTCTGTTGGGTCTTTGTTGCTGCATGTGGGCTTTCTCTAGTTGAGACGAGTTGGGGTTACTCTTCGTTACAGTGTGCGGGCTTCTCATTGTGGTGGCTTCTCTTGCTGTGGAGCATGGACTCTAGGTTAGTGGGCTTCAGTAGTTGTGGCATGCAGGCTCAGTAGTTGTGGCCCTTGGGCTCTAGAGGGTAGTCTCATTAGTTGTGGCACACGGGCTTCATTGTTCCACGGCATGTGGGATCATCCAGGACCAGGGATCAATCCCATATCCCCTGCATTGGCAGGCAGATTCCCAACCACGGCACCATGAGGGAAGCCCCATCTGGTTTCTTTTTAGCTGAACCGTCAGTGAACCAGGCCTAGGCATCTAGGGGAACCTCTATGAATAAAACACCCTGATGACAGTAGCTTTGCTTCAAGAGGTGGAGTGGGACAGAAAGGCTCCATACAACCAAGCTATAGCTGCTAGTTTTTCATGTAAAGCCAAGATGCAACTGGGGCCTGTAGCTGTGTTTTTTAATATACAACTTCCTTGGGGCCCTTCATACTGTGATAATCACTGGGTCCCAGTAGACCCACCACAAAATGTAGATATCAGACCAGAGTGTCATATGGCCTCTATGGGTGAGGCATTTACTTTCAACAAGAGCCCAGTAGCAGGCTAACGGCTACTTCTCCAAAGAGGTGTACTTGGAAGCTGTATCTGGGAGACTTTAAGTTTAAAACTCCAAGGAGCATCTCTGGGTACAGAATAGCTCCCTTTTCCAGAGGTTCCAATCAACAAAATCATCAGTCACAGAGACTATTCTCTCTTTTTGCTCAAAATGGCCAACAAGGGGCTAGGTCTTCTTTTTGGTGGCAGGGGTCTGAAGAGACAGCACTTTTTCCTTGACTGCCAGATGGATAATCATGAATCTCCCCACATAGTCCCAAAACACTTTTGGTACTTATCAAAGTAATAGGTTTTATCAGCTATGCTGTTGACAGAGATATGATAACAGGACAATTGAGACTCCTGCTTTTGACCTACCATACACAGACATCATCTGTATAAGGAAAGAATTGGACATAAGATGACAAAGGATCTCATGCTAAATTATGACCCACCCACTGGTGGTAAATGCTATGGAAGTTTGTCTCCCTAGTCTCTCTCTACTTACAACTCTTCCTTGATCAGGCTGATTGTCTGGCACTTGTGGGATGGGGAAGTTCAAGTAACCCATCAATTCCTACCATACATGCAGGTGTAGAAGCAACAAAAACAGTGCAGTTAATTAGCCTAAAGTGTCCCACATAAGGTCATGTTAGTTTTCTTTTCCCAAAGTGAAACTTGCTGAATCCCAACAGTTGAATCCAGAAGTCTCCTCCTCACACAAGTCTGGATAGGATGGAGATTTGGGTGCCTGCATCTAACAGAGCCAAAAAGTTTGCATCCCTCCTTCCCACCAAACTATTTTCCCAAATTATATCCACAGAATACTCAGCCTCTTTTCTCAAAGCAGCTGAGAGGGGGCAAGAAGAGATAAAACAGCTTTCTACCAGTAAGTCACAGTTACTTTCCATGTCAAGCAGACAGATGACTCAATCAAATTTCCACTGTTTTCAGTTTACTCAAAGCCCTGTGTACCAGCTTTGGGACTCCTTGACTCATCCACTTCCTGCCTAGAGGAGTAAACAACAAGGAAAAGACTCATTTGGGTAGCTTGTTTCAAGCATACTTCCCACTCTCCATCAATTAAAAGTTGAGAGATTGCCCTTAACTGCACCCCACCACTTCTTTCCTACAACTTGAGAACATTTGCTACTAGTCCTGGAAAGTATTCTCATGTCCCTTAACCTGGCCACGTAAGATCCTTTTACTTTCTTCTTTTAGAAAGCCATGTCTCTTCTGGTATCCCATCCTCCAATTGTCTCCAAAATTGTCACAAAATGTCTGAGACTTTGCCCTACTTACAAGATAATGTTAGGCTATCAAAATTATATAGATACTGGCAGAAGACATGAGTCTCCTGTGTCAGTATCAGCTTCAGATTTACTTTGGTTCCCCTTGTCTCACAAATCCCAAGAAAACGGTACAGAAGTAAGCACAGGTAGATGCTGCACTGTGTGGGCTGGTGTCATAGCTGAGAGACTCCAAGCTTAGGAAACCCCTAATTTTATAAAGGGGACTACAAGCAAACCTGCCTAACCTGTGGCCCAGAGAGATACATTGTCCTTATTATCTTAGGAAATAATTCTGCCCTCTGGCCCTCTGTCTTATAAAGGTTTTTACATTGCAAATAAGGCTTTATCTTCCAAGGGTTCTGCTATTAAAAAATACCCTTGAAAAGATTGTCTTGAACAAAAACTGTCATAGGTGTACAGAAACACCATGGAGAATTGCCCCCCAAAGCAATATTTTTCATCTTCTTTTTCCAATAAGTGCCTCCAGGAAAGGGAAGGCAAAAGGGAAGGGACCTCTGGGCAGTATTATAGGGACACCCTTCCCCACCTCAAATGGAGAAGCCATATTTTTGTATATACTGGAACTTTAACAGACAATTATCAGCCTGTACAAAATATTTTTATAGTAAAAATAACACTTTAAAATTATTGGTTTTAGAATAAAAATAAATGATTTTTTGTAAATCCATAGAATGTCTTCTTTGCAAAGATTATTTAATTGTATGTATTTGTTTATACTTTAGATATTTGTGTTCCCTGTAGTTCCAGTGTAGCCTGTGCCTTACTGTGTACTGACGAAATAATGAAAGAGAAATTAGAGACACTGGAGGATTTACTGAATATTTGATTATGATAAATTGTAGATACATTTTATAGAGATATTAAAACATCAGTGTGAAAGTAAAATACAGATATCTGATTATTTCATGAACATCACAATATTATGGGTGGGAATAAAATAGAGAGAAAAGATTTAACATGAAAAAATTTTAAAAATACACTATTTGTGACATCTGTAAGTCTCCAGAAGTTGGAGGGAGTAGCAGAGATAAGGAATTTTGTTAGGGTTTATATGGGGAATATATCTTTTAAACTATGCATGTATTCTCACTCATTGCATGCAATGAGTAATGTTAATTATGAAAATTATACTAAGAATGTGAACAGTATGCATCCAGATGGGGAATAAAACAAAAGAAAAGAAAAGAGAAAGCAATGTTGAAGAATCACTGGCTGGCATCTGGCATTGAAGAATAAAATACAACATTTAAAATGTGTATTGGTTTCTCTTCACTGTAAAAACTGTATTCATTGGTGCCATTGTGGTCAGGGCTGAGAAGGACTCAAGCACTGAGGAAAACTACTGCCTCTGGTTTCCAAGATGTAAGCAACAAATGTCTTTTAACTTTTGGCAACTCCAGTGCTTGCTTTATTGTAAAATCTCAAAGGCTGATAAAATAGGAAACAGAAGTATACTTTGACTTTATAGTTGACAAACCTGTGAATGGGAAAATATGTTTGCACTCTGCCTAAGATTGCTTGGTATTCCTCATGGCAAAGTCAATTCCTTTCCCCATTAATCCCAAGCATCAAGCATTACCATCAGCAAATTTTACCTCAGTGCCAAAAATAAGTACTAAAATGGAGAATTTATCATCTCTTCTTCTTTTCTCCACTAAATAATTATCCTGACTTTGACACTCTCCTTTTTTCTTATATCTTAATATAATAAGAAAGATGGAAGGACCAGAAAGAGAAATTCAAATAATGTTTCTTTCCCTGGAGTGGGGGCTTGGGGAGTGGAGATTTGTATGACTATGGGTATTACTCATTACCTCTAAATATAAATGTTAATCCTTGTATCTGATCTTTCTAAAACTCTATAAAGTATTCCTGACTCTATTTAATTTTAATAAGATATTTACTCAAAGATGATTCATCTAATTCCAGATGTGACAAAATAAACCTGAAATGCCTTGGAAAAATCTAATACAGTTATCTCTCCAGTTGCTTCAGGACAGTAATAGCAATTACTGCTATAAAGAACAAAATAGTCAGTCAGTAAATAGTCAGTTAATATATACGTATTTAGAGTTTATTGTGTGATAGACTGTAATATGTATTTGCAATATACCAATGAGCAAAGACAAAGTTCTGCCTTAAGGAGTCAATATTCTGATAAGTTAAGATAACATATGATGGGGGTGGAGTCAAGATAACGGTGTGGGAAGACATGGAGTTTGCATCTCCCCACAACTAGGGCACCTGCCAGACGCTGGTGGGGGACCTTGACGCCCAAAGAGACGGGAGGAAGCCCCAAGCGAACTGGTAGGACGTGGGGGGACTGAGGAGGTAGAAGTGGAGACCAGACAGGACCAGAGTCCCTGAAGGGTAGCTGAGAGGGAGGAGGGGTTCCCATGCCTGGCGGGATGTTCGGAGGCCTGGATCAGGTGGGAGCATGCCCAGCATATACCCGATCCAATCAGCTGGGGAAGTCTGCCCAGCTCTTGGACCAGGTCCTACACCCTCAGAGGCCCAGAGGAGGGTGTTTACCATCCCCACTCCGGTCCGGGAAGCTTGCTGGGCTTCCAGCTGGTGTCCCCCACTCCCTGAGACCAGAGGCAGGAGGCACGCCTGGACCACTTCTATTCAGTTGAACCTAAGCCCCACCTCCCCACACCCCCAGGGTCTTTTTCAGCCCTGTGGGTCCTAAGTATAGGCTCTACCCACCAACCAAACCCTGCCCCTGCTTAGGCCCCACCCTCCACAGCCAAGGCCTTTTCCACCTTTTTTTTCTTTTTTTTACTATTGTGGTTCTGTTTTAACTTCCGGTTGTTTTTTCATCTATATTTTTATTTTTATATTCTTTTTAACATATCTGTTAGATTCCTAGTCTAATATTATTATTTTTTTACTTTGTTATTGTTCTCTTTCTGCTTTTTGCCATGCTGTGCAGCTTGCAGGATCTTGGTTCATGAGCCGGGGATCAGGCCAAAGCTCCTGTGGTGGGAGCTCCGAGTTGGAACCACTGGACTAACAGAGAACCTCTGACACCAGGGAATATTCATCAGAGTGAGGTCTCCCAGAGGTCTTTATCTTGGTACCAAGACCCAGCTTTAACCACAGCCTACTAACTCCAGTGTTGGAAGTCTCAGGCTAAACAACTAGTAAGACAGGAACACAATCCCACTCACCAAAAAAAAAAAAAAAAAAAAGAGAAGGCAAAAAAATAAGTCACAGATGAAGGAGCAAGGTAAAATCCTACAGGACCAAATAAATGAAGAGGAAATAGGCAATCTACGTGAAAAAGAATTTAGAGTAATGAGAGTAAAGATAATCCAGGTTCTCGGATATAGAATGGAGGCACAGATTGAGAAAATACAAGAAATGTTTAAAAAAGATCGAGAAGAACTAAAGAAGAAACAAACAGAGAAGAACAGGACAATAACTTAAATGAAAAATACACTAGAATAAATCAATAACTGAATAACGGAGGCAGAAGAATGAATAAGTGAGCTGGAAGACAAAATGGTGGAAATAACTGCTGAGGAGCAGATAAAGAAAAAAGAATGAAAATAATTAAAGGCAATCTCAGAGACTTCTGGGACAAAACTAAATGCACAAATATTCAAATTATAGGGATCCCAGAAGGAGAAGAGAGAGAGAAAGGACCCAAGAAAATGTTTGAAGAGATTATAGTGGAAATCTTCCGTAACATGGAAAAGGAAATAGTCACACAAATCCAGGAAGCACAGAGAGTCCCATAAAGGGTAAACCCTAGGAAAAACACACAAAGACACATATTAGTCAAACTAACAAAAATTAAATTCAAAGAAAAAATACTAAAAGCAGAAAGGGGAAAACAAAAAAAAAAATAATATACAAAGAACCCCCATAAGGTTATCAGCTGATTTTTTCAGCAGAGACTCTGCAGGCCAGAAGGGAGTGGCAGGATATACTTAAAGTGATGACAGAGGAAAACCTACAACCAAGATTACTCTATCCAGCAAGGATCTCATTCAGATTTGACAGAGAGATCAAAAGCTTTTCAGACAAGCAAAAGATAAGAGAATTCAGCACCTCAAAACCGTCTTTACAAGAAAAGCTAAGGAAAATTCTCTAGGTGGGAAACACAAGAGAAGAAAAAGAGCCACAAAAACAAACCCAAAACAATTAAGAAAACAGTAATAGGAATATACACATCGATAATAACCTTGAATGTAAATGGATTAAATGTTCCAACCCAAAGACACAGACTGGCTGAATGCTTACAAAATCAAGACCCATATATAAACTGTCAACAAGAGACCCACTTCAGACCTAGGAACACATACAGACTGAAAGTGAAAGGATGAAAAAGATACTCCATACAAATGGAAATCAAAAGAAAGCTGGGGTAGCAATATTTGTATCACATAAAATGGACTTTAAAATAAACACTATTTCAAGAGATAAGGAAGGACACTACATAATGAACAAGGGATCAATCCAAGAAAAAGATATAACAGTTATAAATGTTTATGCACCCAAAATAGGAGCACCTAAATGCATAAGGCAAATACTAACAACCATAAAAGGAGAAATCGACAGTAACACAATAATAGTAGGGGACATTTTAACACCCGACTTACACCAATGGATAGATCATCCAAACAGAAAATAAGAAAACACAAACTTTAAATGACACAATAGACCAGACAGATTTAATTGATATTTATAGAACGTTCCACCCAAAAGTGGCAGAATACACTTTCTTTCAAATGCGCATGGAATACTCTCCATGATAGATTACATCTTGGGTCACAAATCAAACCTCAGAAAATTTAAGAAAATTGAAATTGTATCAAGCATGTTTTCTGACCACAACACTATGAGATTGGAAATCAATTATAGGAAAAAAACTGTAAAAAACACGAATACATAGAGGCTAAACAGTGTGCTACTAAATAACCAAGATATCACTGAAAAAATCAAAGAAATTTAAAAATATATAGAAACAAATGACAATGAAAACAAGATGACCCAAAACCTATGGGATGCAGCAAACGTAGTTTTAAGAGGGAAGTTTATAGCAATTCAATCCTACCTCAAGAAACAAAAAAACATTTCATATAAACAACTTAACCTTACACCTAAAACAATTAGAGAAAGAAGAACAAAAATAAACCCCAAAGTTAGCAGAAGAAAAGAAATCATAAAGATCAGTTCAGAAATAAATGAAAAAGAGATGAAGGAAATGATTACAAAGATCAATAAAATTAAAAGGTGGTTCTTTGAGAAGATAAACAAAATTGATAAGCCATTAGCGGGACTCATCAAGGAAAAAATGGAAAAGACTCAAATGAATAGAATTAGAAATTAGAAAGGAGTAGTAACAACTGAAACTGCAGGAAAACAAAGGTTGATGAGAGAACCTCTATGCCAACAAAATGGACAACCTGGAAAAAATGGACATATTCTTAGAAAATCACAACCTCTGAGAGTGAAGCAGGAAGAAATAGAAAATATAAACAGACCAATTGGAAGCACTGATATTGAAACTGTGATTTAAAACCTTCCAATGAACAAAAGTCCAGAACCAGATGGCTTCACAGGTGAATTCTATAAAACATTTAGAGAAGAGCTAACACCCATCCTTCTCAAACTCTTCCAAAATATAGCAGAGGGAAGAACACTCCCAAACTCATTCTATGATACCACCAACACCCTGATACAAAAACCAGACAAAGATGTCACAAAGAAAGAAAGCTACAGGCCAATACCATGGCTAAACATAGATGCAAATATCCTCAACAAATACTAACAAACAGAATCCAACAGCACATTAAAGGAATCATACGCCATGATCAAGTGGGATTTATCCCAGGAATGCAAGGATTCTTCAATATATGCAAATCAATCAATGTGATACACCATATTAACAACCTGAAGGATAAAAACCATATAATCATCTCAATAGATGCAGAAAAAAGATTTCGACAAAGTTCAACACCCATTTTGATAAAAACCATCCAGAAAGTAGGCATAGAGCAAACTTACCTCAATATAATATAGGCCATATTTCACAAACCCACTGCCAGCATCGATCTCAATAAGGAAAAAAACAGAACCCATTTCCACTAAGTTCAGGAACAAGACAAGGTTGCCCACTCTCACCACTATTATTCAACAGAATTTTGGAAGTTTTCACAGTAATCAGAGAAGAAAAAGAAATAAAAGGAATACAAATTGGAAAAGAAGAAGTAAAACTGTCACTGTTGGCAGATGGCATGATACTATCCATAGAGAAGCCTGAAGACGCTACAAGAAAACTACTAGAGCTAATTAATGAATTTGGTAAAGTAGCAGGAGACAAAATTAATGCACAGAAATCTCTTGCATTCCTATACACTAATGATGAAATATATGAAAGAGAACTTAAGGAAACACTCCCATTTACTACTGCAACAAAAAGATTAAAATACCTAGGAATAAACCTACCTATGGAGACAAAAGACCTGTATGCAGAAAACTATAAGACCCTGAGGAAAGAAATTAAAGATGATACAAACAGGTGGAGAGATGTACCATGTTCTTGGATTGGAAGAATCAACATTGTGAAAATGACTATACTACCCAAAGCAACCTACAGATTCAAGGCAATCCCTGTCAAATACCAATGGCATTGTTCACAGAACTAGAACAAAAAATTGCACAATTGGTATGGAAAGACAAAACACCACAAATAGCCAAAGCCATCTTGAGAAAGAAAAACAGAGCTGGAGGAATCAGACACCCTGACTTTGGACTATATTACAAAGCTACAGTAAACAAGACAGTATGGTACTTGCACAAAAACAGAAATATAAATCAATGGAACAGGATAGAAGGCACAGAGATAAACCCATGCACATATGGTCACCTTATCTTTGATAAAGGAGGCAAGAATATACAATGGAGAAAATACAGCCTCTTCAGTGAGTGGTGCTGGGAAAACAGGACAGTTACATGTAAAATAATGAAATTAGAACAATCCCTAACACCATACACAAAAATAAACTCAAAATGGATTATAGATCTAAATGTAAGACCAGACACCATCTAACTCTTAGAGGAAAACATAGGCAGAACACTCTATGACATAAAACACAGCAAGATCCTTTTTGACCCACCTCCTAGAGAAATTGAAATAAAAACAAAAGTAAACAAATGGGACCTAATGAAACTTAAAAACTTTTGTACAGCAAAGAAACCATAAACAAGATGAAAAGACAACCCTCAGAATGGGAGAAAATATTTGCAAATGAAGCACCTGACAAAGGATTGATCTCCGAAATTTACAAGCAGCTCATGTAGCTCAATATCAAAAAAACAAACAACCCAATCCAAAAATGGGCAGAAGATCTAAATAGACATTTCTCCAAAGAAGATATACAGACTGCCAAAAAACACATGAAAGGATGCTCAACATCACTAATCATTAGAGAAATGCAAATCAAATCAACAATGAGGTATCACCTGACACCAGTCAGGATGGCCATCGTCAAAAAATCTAGGTACAATAAATGCTGGAGAGGGTTTGGAGAAAAGGGAACCCTCTTGCACTGTTGGTAGAAATGTAAGTGGATACAGCCACTATGGAGAACAGTATGGAGGTTCCTTAAAAAACTAAAAATAGAACTACCATACGACCCAGCAATCCCACTACTGGGAATATACTCTGAGAAAACCATAATTCAAAAAGTGTCATGTACCACAATGTCTATTGCAGCACTATTTACAATAGCCAGGACATGGAAGCAACCTAAGTGTCCATCGACAGATGAATGGATAAAGATGTGGCACATATATACAATGGAATATTACTCAGCTATAAAAAGAAATGAAACTGAGTTATTTGTAGTGAAGTGGATGGACCTAGAGACTGTCATACAGAGTGAAGTAAGTCAGAAAGAGAAAAACAAATACCATATGCTAACACATATATATGGAATCTAAAAAAAAAAAAAAAAGAAGAAGAAGAAGAAATGGTTCTGAGGAACCTAGGGCAAGACAACAATAAAGACGCAGATGTAGAGAATGGACTTGAGGACACGGGGAGGGGGAAGGGTAAGCTGGGACAAAGAGAGAGAATGGCATGGACATATATACACTACCAAATGTAAAATAGATAGCTAGTGGGAAGCAGCTGCATAGCAAAGGGAGATCAGTTCAGTGCTTTGTGTCCACCTAGAGGGGTGGGATAGGGAGGGTTGGAGGGAGACACAAGGAGAGGAGATATGGGGATATATGTATACATATTGTTGATTCACTTTGTAATAAAGGAGAAACTAACACACCATTGTAAAGCAATTATACTCAAATAAAGATGTTAAAAATAAAAAATAAATAAAAACCCTAAGGTACCAAAGATCAAAGTTCTAATTCCTCTCTTAATTATTGAATAGAGTAATAAATTAAAAGCCCCCTTTTATCCCTCCTGTGTTCAGTCTCAGCTGGAGTGTGATTGAAGGACACTGGTTCCTTGGACAGCTGCGTGTCTTCCATAAGTTTGGGAGTGGTTCTCTTAAGTCCTCAGGATTTAAATTATCTCAAAATCTCATTTTTTAGAGTATAAATGGTAAATCAGAAGAAAAAGGTATCAAAGCATTAGCTATATACACACCAAATTTAGAAAACAAGTCAGTATCTAGGCCTTAAAGCAGTTATTTCTGCCCACTGAATAAAAAAAGAAAACAAAAAACAAACAAACCTGTTCCCAAAAGTCAGTACAGTTGACCCTTGAACAACTTAAGGGTTAAGGGCCCTGAACCTCCCTACAGTCAAAAAGTCACCCTCTATATCCATGGTTCCATATCCTCAAATTCAACCAACCACAGTTTTGTCTTACTGCAGTAATTACTATTCAAAAAAATCTCTGTAAATGGACCTGCTCAGTTCCAACCTGTGTTGTTCAAAGGACATTTGCACTTCCTGTTGTGAAAGACCAAAGCAGAGACTCACTTTTATCTAAGCAAAGGCAGTTGATGAAGACATTACTGGTGTTTAGCTTGCCATGAAGCCAGTCTATGCCAGATGACCAGAGTCCTCTTAACTGAAAGTGAATTTCCCATCAGGAAGTCAAATTTTTCACTATTACTGGTGGGGCTGGGAGCAAATGGTGATCTTTTCATACAGTTTTTTTCTCTCAAAGTGGCATTTGCAACTTTTCTGCCTCTGTAAAATTTCAAATTTTGTAGGATAGGCAGCTCTAATAAGAGGCCTTTTGCAGGATATTTTGTTTTCCTTACACCATGCTCAGAAACTCTCCATTTCTTTTTCTCTTTGAGCCCATATTTATATCCACCTCATTACTGTATTGGCGGTGGGCCCTGTCTGCTAATGGAGCTTCTTTTATCTGTTTTGATCTAGAGCTTTCAGCTCTGGGACGCAGTGGCTGCTTTTTGCTATAGAGTTGATTAGCATCTGTAAAAACTTCTTCTGAGGAAAGGTTTCTCTCTTTCCCCAACATTTGTTACAGCAGCAGAATTAGCTGTAGAAATTTCTTGGCCTGATGCTCCAATGATGATTTAAAATCTAACAACCTAAGGTGAACCAATCACTTTGCTGTGTGCTCCTAAAGATTGCATCTTTATTCAGCTTTTGGATAAAATAAATATCTGAGTAAAGTATCAGGCTGCCTCTTTTTGTCAGTAGTGGAGTGTTCCTCTAATAGTTTATTTTCCTCTTTCAGGAAAAAGGAAAGAAAGATCATCTCAGTTTATATCATGTTAACATATTTCATCATTTGGTCAATTTTCTCTAATGATTAAATTTTCAAGCACAATTATTTAAATTCTGAAAAGTTGCTATTAAATCTGAATTCCTTATGTTCCTTATGTTTCTACTTCTGTAGTCTCATTATGATTTTTTTCTAACACTTTTCTATGTGGATCTTAGGGGCTAACATAGAATTTACTGCTCAGACAAATCACGTCCAGCACTGCCTTCCTGAGTTGGACAATTCAATGAAGAGATACTCCAATCAATATTCAATAAACGACTGCAGTTGCCATATTCTTTATGATCACCCCTCTCCCTTAACATGCCTCATAGTTGCCTGAGACTCAAAATTCCATGGCTTAGATATGCTAAGAAATTCTCAAGCTTAGAGTCCAAGTTCCCAAAATTTCCTAAGCATATACCCTCAAAGTAGTGACTTTTCTTGTGTGTAACCTTCCCCAAGAAATGCACCACTTTTGAACTTGCCATTAACTAAATATTTTCCAATTCTTGAACATGTAGATGAATTAAAGTTTGCCAATAATTTATTCTTTGAAGCAGGAAAATCAACCTGAGATGTAGCCTGATTTAGTTGAATGTAATAAAAACTTTTAGTTCTTTATAGGATACTTTTGTGATAAATTAAGATAGGGATATCAAAACTAAAGGAAATGAGAAACAAAACAATTGTTAATTTTATGAATTCTAGATTTGTTCAAGAAAGTAAATATAGAGGTATTTTTCTTTGTACAAAACACATAAATATACAAAAACACAGTTATTCAAAATTATTACCTATAGAGATTTAGTTTCAGGTTTTTATTTCTCTATTTCAGGCATTCTTATGCTTGATAAAACATAATCATTTCCGAGATCTATCTTGTCTCTAAAATCTTAAATTCAAGTGTGACACTTCTGATCCATGTCTCATCCACGGTTTTTCACTCCATTATTCTCAATTAATTAGTCCTCTCATATCTTTCATTTTTCAATCTCTTCATACTTGGCCTATGATGCATAATATCAACCACTTTTTAAAAATCCTTTTGTAGACAACAACCTGGATCTATTGACCTTCTCCTACACTGTCTTAAAACAACTCCAACCACAAAGAATTTTAACTGTACAGTGTTTCTACTCCTAACCTAGGCTCTTGGACACTATTGGAAAACAAAACAAAACAAAACATAACCAAGCAAAATCATACAACTGTGCAGAAATGTGGCAATAAAAATCCATGTTCTATCACCATGTATGTCAAAGTTACCTAGTATTCCTGTGGATCCCCAGTAACTTCCTTGTCCATTTCCTATTATAACTATTTCAATCTTTTAATATTCTGTCAACCATCTGCTTCCAACAATATCAAGAACAAAGGAACTCAACTTTTCACCACATTTCTCTCCATCTACAGGTTCTTTCCATTGATTTCCAGACTTAGCCTCTCATGTATTGTCTCAGGCAAAGACATAGCCATTCTTCAAAGACTGACTCATTTATTTATAATCTGGACAAGAAAGATTTCGATTTCTCCCTTTCCACTGGATCATTCTTGTAAGACCGCAAACCTGATGTAATAGTTCCCATCTTAAAACAACACTCCCTCTCTTGCTTTAATTTCCCGTGATATTTTTTTCTTCTCCATTTCCCTGTCCCATTTTATTGCCCATTTCTATGCTACCTGTTATAAAAACACTATAAAATAGTCATTTATAATCCTTGCCTCTTCTTCCTCACTTCCTCCTCTTTGAACTCATTCCAATCTATTCGTCCAACCAGGGCTATCTACATGATTTGCAGGTCCCAGGGAAAAATGAAAGTGCAGAGTCTGTTCAATAAAATAATCCATTAAAGCTACTAAATACCAAGCTTCTCCTTAAAAGTATGGTATTATTTATAAAACATAATAGAGGTAATAGTGATACATGAGTAACAACATAAACTTACTAACTGAAAAATAATAATTTTTGTTTAATTTTATATGAGAAATAATAACATTTTTAATGTGATATCGCGATTGATCATAAGATTTTTCTGGCTCACTGTTCTGCAAATTCATTATCAGATCAACATTTATACATTCAGCAATATTATTTTCAACTGATATAATTCAAAGTGACAGCAGTTGTTCTTGGCAAATAGAGGATTGCAAACAATATTTGAATTTTTTATTTTGAGAAGGATTTTCCTGCTGATACAACTGTTACTAGAGCTGTTAAGAGTATTTTATACACGGTGAGAGCATTCAAATAAATTCTGATAATTTATTTTGAAATATAAATTTTAGTACATAGAAAGCTGATGGTTCTGGTGGAACAATTTTCTAAAAGAATTCATTCATCATACATACCAGTTTCATGTCAGTCTGAATTTAATTTTTGATGTAAATTTATACAATGGCATTTTAATGTTTCCTCTCCCATTCCCTGTAGCCTGTGGAGGTTGTATAAGAAACCAAAAGTGACTTCCTGCCTTGAGTATAATTCAAAATGCCAGTTAATATATCTTATAACTGTATCTTCATCATACAGAAAACAATTTTAAGACTCTTTTTTCTTAGTTATTTTTTCATCTAAAGCATCTTATGAAAATAGTGTTCTTTTGTATTTAACTTGATGACCTTTAAACTTAATTTCTATCTCGAAACCTGTAGACATTGGCTTTGCAATGTTGCAACGGTTTTCAAGAGCAGAGTTTCTAAATTTGTTGAAGAAATCCAATACATACTTGATATGATTTGGGGCATTGTCCTATGAATGTTTTTATTTTGTAAGAATTTACTGACAATTTTTACTGTTTAAGTATGGCCATCTCTGTTTTTGCACTGAGGCTGGGGTTAATATTGGCGAGGACACTTCAGGAATGAGTTCAGGGGACAGAGGGTCTCAGCATTACCCACTTGCAGAATCTATCCATTCTCCAGCAGCCACTGCAGCCAACCTGGTCCCCAGTGTAGTCCCAGAAGCCATAGCACTCTGGGTACCTCAGCCTGCCTGGAGGCTGCCTAGAGGCTCTCTGGAGGCAGGAGCCTGCACACCAGGCCTCTAGGTCAATTGCTCTGTACTCCTGTAGCCTGCTGGTCTTCCTGCCTCAGCCACTCCCATTATATCTCAGCTGCTCACACACATGCTCCATTTTGCCATTGCACTTTGTATTAGACTCAATTCTGTTGCCTTAAAATTCATATATTGAAATCCTAATCCCCCAGTACTTCAGATGTGACTGTATTTGGACATAGAGCCTTTAAAGTGGTAATTAAGGTAAAATGAAGGCATATGGGTGAGCCCTAATCCAGTCTGACTGGAGTCCTTATAAGAAAAGGAAACTTGGATGCACAAGGAGACACCAGAGGCCTGCACACAGACAGGAAACACCATGTGAGGACACAGCAAGGAGGTAGCCATCTGCAAATCAAGGAGAGAGGCTTCAGGAGAAATGAAACCTGCTGACACCTTGATCTTGAACTCTCAGCCTCCAGAACTGTGAGAAAACAAACTTCTGTTTTTTAAGCCCCCAGTCTGTGGTATTTTGCTATGTGGTATTTGTTTGCCCTAGAAAATGAATATACATTATTTGTAAAACACATGCTCAAAAATAAAATTATTAAGAATTTTAAGACATTGAAAAAATAACAATACACCCAGTGAGCATTAAACCAAAGAGTCTGTGAATTTGCACAGGTTGCAAACTGTAAGGGGGGCCTGACTCTCTACCAAGGCTATTCTTGGAAACTGATAATATAACTTCAAGGCCCCCTTCGCAATGGTCATTTTTATCCTTCATTTAAACAGTGTTCTGAGGGTAGATTCCTTGGCTCTGTTATCTAATTTTACATCTTTCTGCAAGTTCTAAACCAGTCCTGTTGCTTCCATTACCACTTAAGGGCTAGTTAGATTAAAGTTAGATCTTTGTATCCCTCTGCATCATGCCTCTGCATAGAAAAATACCTAACTTTTATTAACTACATCTTACACAAACAGATTTCCCTCCTTCCTTCCTCCATCCCTCTCTCTCTTTCTCTCTTTCCTACTTTCTTCCTTCCTTCCTTCCTTTTTCTTTCTTTCTTTCTTTCTTTCTTTCTTTCTTTCTTTCTTTCTTTCTTTCTTTCTTTCTTTCTTCTGCCCTCCCAAATGAGATGGAGCAAAATTCTCTGCCTCCTATAGGACAGATTTTCCTCTCTTTGGAGACTGCTTTCTTGATTTCCATCAGCATTCTTTTGTCCTAGCTAAATAACCCCAAATGGGAAGATGAAAATAGTATTTGGGAAAGATCTAAATGACAGTGATGAGAAGCATGGATTTGGGACAGGTAAGACTAGAGGTGGGGAACAAGTGAGAAATGGCTTCTAGGGTAATCCAGGCTTAAAGAGACAGGCTAAAACGAGACTATGAACATGAAAAAGTCTTAAATCCAGCCCCTTACCATTTACACTTCTACTACTCACTGCTTCTCATCTTTTCATGTCTCAGTTACTGTAAACACATAACCACTTGTCCTCGTCAGTTATAAAAACATTCCTAGATTTGTATTAATACAAATACAAATTGTATTTGTCTTACAAATAAAGGCAAATGCAGATCAGATCCAAATAAGGCAAGGTTTCAGCACAGTGTACAAGGTGTGCTGTGATGGAGTTTTGGTTGAGCTGCCCAGCTCATCCTTAGCATCATCTCTCCATGTCTCAACCTCACTGCATGCTCTGTGATGCCCTTGTGCATCTTTAACTCTGCAGGAGCTGCTTCTTTCCTCAATAAGCCCCATGCCCTCCACATCTCTCCGTGTCTAATAGCTTATACATCACCTTCAAAACAAACTTTCTTAATTCTGCTCCCACCCAAGTCTGAGTTAGTGTCTGTGCTTTATTATCTACAACATTTAAAGAGTAAGAGAATGTTAGTGGGAATCTTCTTTTTTCTTGAATGGTTTAATTGTCTCTGACACCTTTAGGGAAAGGGTTTTTTGTTCGTTTTTCTTGTTTGACTTTAGAAATAGCATATCCAAATGATGAAGTCATCAGCTTTGGAAACAGGATGTATGGGTTCAAATCCTAACTCTCACATTTCATACTTGTGTACTGACACTGCACAAGTCATTTTAATGTCTCTGTACCTTGGTTTCCTCATATGTAGAGATACATGCTTCATAGGTTTATTGTACTTTGTGCCTACAAAGAACTTTATATATAAAGTATCTTGAACAATCTAAAGACACAACAAGTGATACCTTTATTTATATATATTTATCTCCAGTGCATACCATAGTACATATAGTGCACAGAAAGAGCTAGATACTCTATAAACTCTTGTTGATTAAATGAACATGAGAAAACACTTAAAGAAAATGACTTGTTTATTTATCTTATCACTCCCTTCAGGTGTAATGACATAAAATGGCTTTTTGGCACAGATAGACTGCTGGCAAAATACTAAATAGTTAAACAGATATAACAGAAATGTAACAGAACAATTAGGATTATTCATTTGACTTGGGCAGTAGAAACCAAAATGTGGAGATATTGGTACTGAATGACAGGCAAATATCATTATCAGGCAAAATAAAGTATATATCCCCTGGGGAGGTGTCTGTGGAACAAGACATTTTGTAGTGAATCCTTGATTATCATATTTTTTTCCTCTCTCTTAGACTATTGTCTTGTCATATCTTTGCAAAATGGTAAGTCTCAAGTAACCTCAAAGAGCTTTGAATTTTTAAAAGTCATGTAATAAATATTACACTCAAATTTAATTTTTATTATGTAAAAAATATGGTTTGCCACCTATGGCATCATTGTATGCTTATTATAATTATACTAGTGTCAAATAAGATGGTTGATATCAGCTACTTATAATCATAATAATACAAAAAAAGAAAAATTGACTCCAAATATAGTGTTGTAAAAGTTTGGCTAATAAAAGATGATGTATAGTCCTCAGATAGGACAGCTTATATCTACCCTAGCTGTTCTCAAACCAGTTCAAGTAAATAAAACTCAGCTTGTTTCCACGGTAATGGAACACTTTTCCAATTATTGACCAGAAGTGTACACTGCTTATTGACTCCTGGCTTGGAACTGACACATCACCAATCCCATCAAATTCTCTTTGTTGTAGTAAGTAACAAGGCCAGTGAAGATTTAGAGGCAAGAAAAAATTACACCTTTTAATAGGAGTTCCTTCATAGTCATATTTTAAAAGTCATCTGTACAAAGAATGGTGAAAAATTGGGGATATTTTGTAATCAGTCTACCTTATCAGGCAATATTAGTCTAGAATGTAACAATGGAAGACTCAACTTGCATATTCACTTACCTCTGGGGAGTTGGATCAGACAAGTCAAATGCCTCATGATGTTTCAGTTCAGCATTTGGACACATTGAATCTTTTCTGTATCTACATATTTAATAAGTACTCACATATGTCTACAATTCTTTAAGATAAAAGAAAGTATTTTGGAGGAAAAAATTACAATTTCAAAGTTAATTTAAATATACATGTTAATAGTCCTCGAAAAGCAGTAAGAAATATGCCCATAAAAGTTAAACGTTTTTAACATATGCATTTATATCTTTCTTAGTGCAATTGCCTTTACAGATCTTCCTTGACTTATGATGGGGTTACAACTCGGTAAACAGATCTTAAGTTGAAAATATAGAAGTTGAAAATGTATTTAATACACTTAACCTACCAAACATCCTAGCTTAGCCTAGTGTACTTTAAACCTGCTCAGAAGATTTACATTAGCCTATAGCTGAGCAAAATTACCTAACACAAAACCTATTTTATAAATAGTGTTGAATATTTCCTGTAATTTATTGACTACTCTACTGATAGTAAAAAACAGAACAGTTGTATGGGTACAGAATGGTCGTAAGTGTATTATTGGTTGCTTATCCTGGCAAACATATGGCTGACTGGGTACCAGCTACCATTGTCCTGCATCAGGAGAGAGTATCATATAGCATATTCCTAGTTTGGGAAAAAAAAATCAAAATTCAAAATTTGAAGTATGGTTTCTGCTGAATTGGTATTGCTTCCACATCATTGAAAAGTCAAAAAATACTAAGTCAGGCACTTCCCTGGTGGCACAGTGGTTAAGAATCCACCTGCCAATGTAGGGGACACAGGTTCAAGCCTTGGTCCAGGAAGTCTCACATGCCACAGAGCAAATAAGCCCGTGCATTACAACTACTTAGCCTGCACTCTAGAATCCATGAGCCACAACTACTGAAGCCCAAGCGCCTAGAGCTCATGCTCCACAACAAGAGAAGCCACTGCAATGAGAAGCCAGCGCAGCACAACGAAGAGTAGCCCCTGCTCACTGCAACTAGAGAAAGCCTGCACACAGCAATGAAGACCCAAAGCACCCAAAAATAAATAAATAAATAAATTTAAAAAATAGTAAGTCAAACTATTGTAAGTCAGGAACCACAGTTCTTTGCTATCAAGCTATTGATTTTTTTCTACATACCTCCTTTTCAAGATGAAAATAAATGTTCTTATGTACATTAAAAAAGTTATTCTTTAACTTTCACTTGAGTCACTAAGTATTAGAAATTTGTTTAAGAATCATGATTTATTTTTTCAGAATCAGTCAACAGGTAGTAATTCCACATTGTACATGACATTTGTTGTACCCTGACCATATTAACATCTTTGTTTAACCTTCACTTAAGTGCATACAAATTTTAATCTATTTAAATTTCAGGACTTTATGTCATGGGCTTAATATCTCCTTAAAATAGCATTCCTTATAAACAGTAAGCAGAACGTCTATACAAGCAGCTGTACAGACTCTACAGTAACATATTTGGAAATACACATTATTAAGAAAAGACTGTACTGTATAGTCCTGTTTGGAGTTCATCATCTTCACTTTCCCTTTAATCATTAAATCTATATATGTAGTTTCATATGGTCCAATTTATTGATGAATAAGTGAAATACATGAAGAAATTCACGAAGTCTTTTCCTCTACTCAGTTGGTGAGACAGAATGGCAAACTCATCCCTGCTAAATCACTCTTGTGTGAGAAAGGCAGGCACAGAAAGAAAACTAAAAATAGGATAAAGAAAGAAAAAAAAAACACCCTGAATTCAATAGCAGTGCAATAGAAGCCTCTTCTTACATTTCCGGTGCATCTTCCAATTTGACAACGGTCCAATAAGCGTATCAGAACACTCTGCCCATTTCTAGCACGGGGCCTTCACTCTCAAGGGCATAGACCCCAGAATTCACACACTCTGAATACTCCTGCTGTATGTTGCCAAATTCAGGGGTCCTTTGGGGCTGTGTAGAAAGAATATTCAAAATGGGATGCCTTTAAATGAGGTTGTGTCATTAATATGTTCTAAAAACTGCACTATATTTTCTGTATTTTCTGTTAAAATACAGAAATGCTGTATTTTCTCTTAAAATCTTGAGCAATGGAAATCAGAAACATGTTTTAACAATTTTCAGATCCCAATATACATCTCCCATGACTCACAAAGTAGGTTTTCAGTAACCATTTGCTAAATGAAGAAATATACATGTGAGAAGCTAATCCCCCATAAATTGAAATGAGTGTGCTATTATATGTGAAAATTTGTTCACCTTATTGACAAATGCAGGTAAAGAAAAATATTAAATAAAATAGCATCGAGCTCTAAGAATTTTCCCCTACCCATCTGCTCCCCAGGTAGAAATAATCATTCTCTTCTTTATAAAGAGCTCTTGATATTGGTTTATAGCATCTTGCTAGTAATAATTTACTGCACTTATGTGTTTACAAGTCTGACTTCACATTTTGGACCATGAGTTCCTTGAAAACAGAAATCTCTTTGACTTCTGCAGTATCTACTACAACTTCTGGTTATATAGTAGGTGCTTAATAAACCTGGATGGATGGGAAGTTGGGACTTTAAGGCTGCTTCAATTGCTCTTGATTAAACTCTTATTCATGTACTCAAACGTGGGCAAAGTCACTAATTTCAAAAATCTTTGGTCCCTGGGGTTTAATTAGTAGCTCAGACATCTACATTTTGGAATCGTTTTTGAGATATTTAAGCAAAGTCATATTTTATTCAAGTATGTGGTGCATATATCTTAAGCCATTTGTCAGTTGCATAGAGGCCTGATCCCCAAGCTAAGACACAGACATTGTTCAATTAATTATTTTACTTCTTTGATCATTTGTCATTTGATCAAAAATGAAAATGGATAGCACATCTGATGAACACAGGTTTTATGTATCCTTGTATCTTGAAGAGTTTTATAGTCCCTCTGATCACCCACTCCTGGATGAGAAAAGTGTTTTATAATCTGACACCAAAAAACATTCATCTGCCAGGATATGGTGACATTTTTCAATATCATTGAAAATCATCTTTATTCTTGTTAGAGACCTCCCCACTGGGATTCCTCATTTTGGATACAATCATCCATTTCCCTTTCCCACAAAAGTTTCCACTTTTCCAAATTACTCTTTTTCTTCTTTTCTCTTGGACTTTAGTCTTCCAGATTAAAATCTAAGAGTGTGATGTTTGTGTTTGAGACTGCTTCTTAAGAATAAAATTCCCAGAATTTTGCACTCGACTTTGTGCTGTGTTGAATAAGAGGTTAGATGCTTGCTGAGTGAATGAGAGGTTGAAATACATTATACCTGATAGATCTTCATACCAAGGACCCAGTCCTGTTTCAAATGACATGGAAACTGCTATGGAGATGCTGAGAATGGACAATGGATTCACACTTGGGATCTCTGGATCTTGGGTCAATTATTCTATTTCCCTGTAGAATATTTCCATCATTTATATTTTTATACAAGAATCCTTTTGAGTCAATCTTTATATTGCTATTTTGCTTGAAACAATCAGATACAGAGTCAGGGAAGAAGTAAAGTTATACTAAATGAAGGAAAACATTAACTGAAGTATTCAAAAATTCAGAAAAGGATGCTAAGAACTGAATTTCATTTTGATTGCAATGTAAAAGAAGAACACAAATACAACCACAAAGCCAGCACACACACAAATAAAAAGTTCTATTCCTTGGTGAAAGAAGCAAACTCTGTTTTTTACTGTCAGTAGAGAAATATGAAGATATTTTGTGTACATTGCAAAAAAAGTGGTTTACTTATAATCATAGAACATTTTTCTATAGCGTTTATAAAACTTTCCTCCTGGCTACTATTAATACTAAATTTGATAAACTCTTGAAGAGTTCTCTGGGGACTCATTATTGGATAGAAAGGAGCAAATGCATACAGTTTCCAAGGGCTCATACCAAGTTGCTTTATGAGTGATGTAATATAATTTTAAATCACTTTCACAAGAACAGTGTTCTCAGCAAATGTTTTATTTGAAGTACAATGAATCAATGTGAAGTTACCTGAAAAATAGTTGTTATCTAATAACCTCTTGTCAAAACCTCAGGTTGAAAGTTTCTTGTAGAGAAATGAAAAGTATGGCAACTATTTTTACCTATTTTTTAACTGAAGAAAATTACTCTCTGTTTAATAAAAAGCATTCTACAATTAAAATGTTTTATAACAGAGAATTAATTACTTTAAAAGCACATATAAGTTGTGGAAAAAGAAAAAAATGGAAATATTTTAAATATTTTGGCATAATTCCATTTTCACTCTAATTGTTAGAGAAGGTTCTAATGGGAACACTAAAACCCAGGAACAATACAAATCTAGTTTTTCTTTTTCTAAGAAGCAAAATATTTTTTCTTAAGTGTCCTCAAAATAAGTGATGCCAGAAGGACTGGCTAAGTAAAAAAATGTTATTGAAGATAAAATTTCAGAGGGAAAATTTTCATAGGGAAAAAATAAGTACTTGTTACTGAGGGCTGAGATGACACTGATAACAGAGACAAATATAAAGTCTTGAACCAGGGACACACTGGGTTTGCTGAGATTGTAAATCCTAATTTTTTCACTTATACATTAAAAAATACATATATATATATATACTTAGGAAAAATAAAATATACTGGCATGAGAATATAGGACTTTGATAGATGGACACACCTTCAAATATACCTTAAAAGAGTAATAAGTGATGAAAAAATATGTCAGGCAATTATTGTACAATGAGGTAAAGAGTACTAGACCCCCATCGATCCCATTTGTTTTACTTGGCTTATAGGAAGGTTTCACAAGAAGTGTGGGGTGACTGAATTTTTCCAGCCTCACTGCAAGAGAGGGAGACATTAATTCTAGACATTTAGATATGGGTAGTGTCTTGTACCCCAAATGCAGTTAAATGTAGCCCTCATCTCTAAAGCCTCCCTAGAAACCATGGGCTCTTTCTTTATCCTCAGGCTTCATGGACTTAAAGGAAGGACTAGTGTATGGTAATAGCCACACAATTAAAGAAGCAAATCTTCTTGAGTTTCCACTTGGCAGGGACTTCTCCAGGAAATGCATAACAAGAAATAGGCGAGCTGTTTATGCCACTGAGATTTTAGATTATTTGTTTAAGCAGCAGACAAGTGTTACACTAACAGAAAAGCATTATCCTCACTATTCAACAATCATAATTACATTATATGTGTCCTAGCACACATAAGACTAAATGACAAAAAACCTGGCATGGCCTCCAGATCTTTTCTGTCAGACAGTAATTGTCAAGCTATTTTCATATTTCTCTTTTTCAATGTTAATTTAATTTTTCCTGAGAGCATGTGTTAAGAAATGATTGATTCTGTGGTCATAGTTAGATAATCAGTTTTTAATCACAATTTCATAGTCAAGTTGAAAGAGAAAGGTTTTCTTTTTTCTCCTTTTTAAAAAAATGTTTAAAAACCATCAGTTTTAAAATCTCCTGGAAATAACTGAGTCATCAGAACATACCCCGACAGTATATCCATCTCAGTGTCATATTTCTATCACTTTAAGTTATGACTTAATGACTGAAAAGTCATTAGAAAATTTATATTGTGCCTCCAACTAGCAATATGTGAACTTCATAAAGACTTCATTAGGCAGCTCCATTTCAAGAAGATAATATTATAGGTACTGAGATACATATTCCTCAGTGGACCTAACTATGTAAGTAGATGTTAACTATAAACATTTAAATCCAATTTGATTACAACATATCCCATGGCAGGAATTGGATTCATTTATAATGATTAGTCAGGGGAGGTATTATCCTTATAAATAACTCAGTTCTGCTTGATTTTTGTAAATAGTGTGATATTATTTGAAACATCAAGAGTGTTGTACTTATAATCAGAATAAACATGTTTTATAATTTTTTCTGCTTGAAAAATATTTGGTTATATTTCTAATTTTTCTATCCTAGCATAAATAAGATATTATTCCCTGGCAATATGATATACATACATACAGAGATACAAACCCACAAACATATGTATGTTCATAAATATACATATATATACTTGTATACACACACACACATATATATACACATATACACACATATTCTCTCTCTCACTATGTTACCCACACACATGCACATTTACAGATATGAGCCAGATATGATTATACATTCTACAAAAGAGAAAACTGAGGCACAGGAAGCCAAAAATCTCACACATCTGTCTATCAGAACAAGGTTTCAAACCAAGATATCTGGGTCCTGAGCTCTTCATCACTATGCTAATGTTTCATTTGTCCTAAGTTATCCTCATGTCTTTCCATTTGTAGAATCAGGAAACCTAAATCCTAGTAGTTGTTCCATGAACTATGTGACATTGGACAACATATATATATTCTTCCTTGCTCAATTTTGTCAGAGATAATTTAGATAGTTGTACAATGGAAATGTTATTAATTAGTTATCTATCAATGCATTTATCTATTTAAATAATGCATTCCTTTATAAAATACATATGGAATCTCAGCAGAGAAAATAGAGAGAAGTTCGTAGCACCCTGGCCTTACACTGAGGCTTTGGGAGCTCAATAAATAATGATAACAAAGATTTATACAGTGCTTTCCATGTATCCTTTGTAGTAGATGGATGGATAGATCGATGATAGATTAGATAGATAAAGAAAGATAGACAGATTTAATCCTAACAAAATTCTATAAGAAAAATTATCGGGCTTCCCTGGTGGCGCAGTGGTTGAGAGCCCGCCTGCCAATGCAGGGGACACGGGTTCGTGCCCCAGTCCGGGAGGGTCCCACATGCTGTGGAGCAGCTGGGCCCGTGAGCCATGGCCGCTGAGCCTGCACGTCCGGAGCCTGTGCTCCGCAACGGGAGAGGCCACAACAGTGAGAGGCCCGCGTACCGCAAAAAAAAAAAAAAGAAAAAAAAAAAAAAAAAAAGAAAAATTATCACATTGTACAAAAAAACATTTGAAGTGATACGATTTGTTTAAAGTCACATTCACTATAAGAGACAGAGCTAGGGTTAGAAGCTGGGAAATATATCTCCAGGGCCCACTCTCTGAACTATTATGCTATATTGGGTCTTCAATAAGACTAGTTTATTTTTCCCTAGCCTGAATTTGAAATCAGTTGGGGGAGCTAAAGGAATAGCAATAGAGATCAAATAATCTTGTTTCTTATTGAAAAGGTTGTTAGAGGAGAAATCGACTTAGAAGCACAGCAGAAACTTGGGCTCTCATTATTCTTGTTATTATCATTATTATTATTATGCTTGTGTGAACCCCATAATAGAAAGCTTATTCATTCTATCCCAGGCAGCACTAGGTCACCTCAAGCCTCTTCATATAGGGCATGCCACATAAATATTACAGAATAAGAAACAGTGTAAAGTGAATACTTATTGAGGATAATTGGTGCACAAAGGCAAAAAGGGAAGAGAAACATTGAGTGATTCATGCTCGGTTTCCACTCCCTAATATGTCAAATGTAAGGAGAAAGACCAGGATTGCAACTCTAATGTAAATGACACCACATAGAAAGTAGACATACTAGCAAAGATGGATTCTTACTAAATTCATTTATGAAACATGAGAGATTAGAGTAATAGAGGTTGAAAATCACTGACCAAGTGGATAATAAAACCTCTGCTGATTTTTTCATAAAATGTTTTTAAATTTGAGACTGACAGAGCATTGCAAAAATAGTTCAGAGAATTCTGGATACACTACACTCAGCTTCCTTTAATATTAAAATCTTAAGTAACTACAGTGCAATCATCTCAACTGAGGAATCAATAAAGTTACAGTGTTAATAACTAAACTGCAGGCTTCATTTGGGCTCACCAGTTTTTCTCACTAATGTCCTTTTACGATTCAAAGATTCAAGTCAGGATCCCACTCAGTATTTAATTGTCATGAAACCATAGGTTCTGCCAATCTGGTACAACTCCTCAGTCTTTCCTTGTCTTCCACAATCATGACACTGGGTACTCAGGTAATAGATAACAAGGTACGATAGCTATGCCCTACAAATGCCATATGCTAGGAGGATTGAACTTGTATATAGTGCATAGTAATTGGTATAATGCTCAAATAATGGTTAATATCAGTATTGGTACTTAAAATGTAAATGTACACTTTAAATTTGCTGAAATCAGATATTTTTCTCTCAACCTTCCTTCCATTTATCTATAATGCACTTCATTCTGTTTATTTGTTTGTTTTTTGTAAATCATCCTGATGCTTTTTGTCTTCTATGCTCTTTACTTCCTACTGTTTTCATTATTTCTGGGGCGCGTCTTCTAGATATCATTAGACACAGTATACGGTTTTATGAAGTTTTAAATTTCAATTCTGTGGTTGTTTACTTTGAAAGGTATGCATTTTTTCACTACATTTCGGCAAAAGCAATGAACAGCACTATATAGAAGATTACTCGGAGACTATAATGGGAAATAAAGATTAATTTCAAGAGTAAAACCTAAAATATCAGAAAGCATTGTAGAAAATAAGCAAACAATAGAAGATTCTTATAAAATTTAGCATATCTTAAATTATATCTATAGAATATTAAATAGTAGATAACAAACAATCATTGACTAAAATATCTTAGAAAAATAGTCATAGCTTAAAGCTATATAGACAAATTGTTTTTTATGTCAAAGAAGAGACAACATAAAAATATGTTTAATTATGTAGTGTCCCACATTCTCTTCTTCAAAATCTACTTAAAGATTTAGTCCAGTGAAATGAAAGGTGACTTAAAATCAAGAATTCAAGGATGGGAAAATTATATTGTTTGTAAACTTTGCAATCCATTCATTATATAGATGGAATAGATGGAAATGATTTGTGAACAAAGTTACAAATTTAACACTAAATCAAAATATTTGGGAAATATTTATTTGGTGCAACAATACTATTATAATAGTATAGTAGATCTATAACCAGGAGTTAATTAGACTATCTGGAAAAATCTAGAGTCAGAGGTAGAGAAAAAAACAAGAACATTAATTTCCTCCAAAACCTGAAGCCAAAATATCAGTTTGTTTATGAAATATGTCTTTTATCGATTTTAATATAGCTGGCAGATAATGTAAATCAATAAAATCAATAAAGAAAATAATTAAAATTTAATAAATTGAAGAATATATTGGAAACATGAGAACAACAAAGAAAAATTAATGTTTATATTTGAATAATTCAGTGAATCAATTATATATATTTATAGCATTATACTTATATATCTTATATATGAATATAACATCATACATAATTAATTTATTTAAATATATTTATGTCACACAAACATATATAATCTGAATATTGTGTGTGTATGTGTACGTGATAGGATTTTTTTAGGGCACTGTGGTAATCTAAGAATTATGACATGAGTGGGAATAAAAGCAATCTTGGATTTACATCTTTCCCCATCTCATCTCTCTTCATGCCACAATTTACAGAGAGAGAGAAACACAGGGACAGGAAGCAGAGAAAGAGAAGCTTATTTTTTTACCAACAATTCAAAGAACCAACACATTATTTCTTTTTTTATTTATATTTTTTTATTTTTTATTAGTTTCTGCTTTATAACAAAGTGAATCAGTCATACATATATATCTGTTCCCACATCCCTTCCCTCATGCATCTCCCTCCCTCACACCCTCCGTATCACACACCTCCAGGTGGTCACAAAGCACCGAGCTGTTCTCCCTGTGCTCTGCAGCTGCTTCCCACTATCTATCTACCTTATGTTTGGTAGTGTATATATATCCATGCCTCTCTTTCGCTTTGTCACAGCTTACCCTTCCCCCTCCCCATATCCTCAAGTCCATTCTCAAGTAGGTCTGTGTCTTTATTCCCGTTTTACCCCTAGGTTCTTCATGACATTTTTTTTTAATTCCATATATATGTGTTAACATACGGTATTTGTCTTTCTCTTTCTGACTTACTTCACTCTGTATGACAGACTCTAGGTCTATCCACCTCGTTACAAATAGCTCAGTTTCCTTTCTTTTTATGGTTGAGTAATATTCCATTGTATATATGTGCCACATCTTCTTTATCCATTCATCTGATGATGGACACTTAGGTTGTTTCCAGCTCTGGGCTATTGTGAATAGAGCTGCAATGAACATTTTGGTACATGTCTCTTTTTGAATTATGGTTTTCTCAAGGTATATGCCTAGTAGTGGGATTGCTGGGTCATATGGTAGTTCTATTTGTAGTTTTGTAAGGAACCTCCATACTGTTCTCCATAGTGGCTGTACCAATTCACATTCCCATCATCAGTGCAAGAGTGTTCCCTTTTCTCCACACCCTCTCCAGCATTTAATGTTTCTAGATTTCTTGATGATGGCCATTCTGACTGGTGTGAGATGATATCTCATTGTAGTTTTGATTTGCATTTCTCTAATGATTAATGATGTTGAGCATTGTTTCATGTGTTTGTTGGCAGTCTGTATATCTTCTTTGGAGAAATGCCTATTTAAGTCTTCTGCCCATTTTTGGATTGGGTTGTTTGTTTGTTTTTTTTGCTATTGAGCTGAATGAGCTGTTTATAAATTTTGGAGATTAATCCTTTGTCAGTTGCTTCATTTGCAAATATTTTCTCCCATTCTGAGGGTTGTCTTTTGGTCTTGTTTATGGTTTCCTTTGCTGTGCAAAAGCTTTGAAGTTTCATTAGGCCCCATTTGTTTATCTTTGTTTTTATTTCCATTTCTCTAGTAGGTGGGTCCAAAAGGATCTTGCTGTGATTTATGTCATAGAGTGTTCTGCCTATGTTTTCCTCTAAGAGTTTGATAGTTTCTGGCCTTACATTTAGGTCTTTAATCCATTTTGAGCTTATTTTTGTGTATGGTGTTAGGGAATGATCTAATCTCATACTTTTACATGTCCCTGTCCAGTTTTCCCAGCACCACTTATTGAAGAGGCTGTACTTTCTCCACTGTACATTCCTGCCTCCTTTATCAAAGATAAGTTGACCATATGTGCGTGGGTTTATCTCTGGGCTTTCTATCCTGTTCCATTGATCTATCTTTCTGTTTTTGTGCCAGTACCACACTGTCTTGATTACTGTAGCTTTGTAGTATAGTCTGAAGTCAGGGAGCCTGAGTCATCCAGCTCCGTTTTTCGTTCTCAAGATTGCTTTGGCTATTCGGGGTCTTTTGTTTTTCCAAACAAATTTTGAAATTTATTGTTCTATTTCTGTGAAAAATGCCAGTGGTAGTTTGATAGGGATTGCATTGAATCTGTAGATTGCTTTGGGTAGTAGAGTCATTTTCACAATATTGCTTCTTCCAATCCAGGAGCATGGTATATCTCTCCATCTATTTGTATCATCTTTAATTTCTTTCATCAATGTCTTATAATTTTCTGCATACAGGTCTTTTGTCTCCTTAGGTAGGTTTATTCCTAGATATTTTATTATTTTTGTTGCAATGGTAAATGGAAGTGTTTTCTTGATTTCATTTACAGATTTTTCATCATTAGTGTACAGGAATGCCAGAGATTTCTGTGCATTAATTTTGTATCCTGCTACTTAACCAAATTCATTGATTAGCTCTAGTAGTTTTCTGGTAGCATCTTTAGGATTCTCTATGTATAGTATCATGTCATCTGCAAACAGTGACAGCTTTACTTCTTCTTTTCCAATTTGGATTCCTTTTATTTCCATTTCTTCTCTGATTGCTGTGTCTAAAACTTCCAGAACTAGGTTGAGTAAGAGTGGTGAGAGTGGGCAACCTTGTCTTGTTCCTGATCTTAGTGGAAATGGTTTCAGTTTTTCACCATTGAGGACAATGTTGGCTGTTGGTTTGTCACATATGACCTTTATTATGTTGAGGAAAGTTCCCTCTATGCCCACTTTCTGCAGGGTTTTTATCATAAATGGGTGTTGAATTTTGTCAAAACCTTTCTCTGCATCTATTGAGATGATCATATGGTTTTTCTCCTTCAACTTGTTAATATGGTGTATCACATTGATTGATTTGCATATATTGAAGAATCCTTGCATTCCTGGAATAAACCCCACTTGATCATGGTGTATGATCCTTTTAATGTGCTGTTGGATTCTGTTTGGTAGTATTTTGTTGAGGATTTTTGCATCTATGTTCATCAGTGATATTGGCCTGTAGTTTTCTTTCTTTGTGACATCCTTGCCTGGTTTTGGTATCAAGGTGATGGTGGCCTTGTAGAATGAGCTTGGGTGTGTTCCTTCCTCTGAAATTGTTTGGAAGAGTTTGAGAAGGATGGGTGTTAGCTCTTCTCTAAATGTTTGATAGAATTCGCCTGTGAAGCCATCTGGTCCTGGGCTTTTGTTTGTTGGAAGATTTTTAATCACAGTTTCAATTTCAGTGCTTGTGATTGGTCTGTTCATATTTTCTATTTCTTCCTGATTCAGTCTTGGCAGGTTGCGCATTTCTGAGAATTTGTCCATTTCTTCCAGGTTGTCCATTTTATTGGCATAGAGTTTCTTGTAGTAATCTCTCATGATCTTTTGTATTTCTGCAGTGTCAGTGGTTACTTCTCCTTTTTCATTTCTAATTCTATTGATTTGAGTCGTCTCCCTTTTTTTCTTGATGAGTCTGGCTAATGGTTTATCAATTTTGTTTATCTTCTCAAAGAACCAGCTTTTAGTTTTATTGATCTTTGCTATCGTTTCCTTCATTTCTTTTTCATTTATTTCTGATCTGATCTTTATGATTTCTTTCCTTCTGCCAGCTTTGGGGTTTTTTTGTTCTTCTTTCTCTAATTGCTTTAGGTGCAGGGTCAGGTTGTTTACTCGAGATGTTTCCTGTTTCTTAAGGTGGGATTGTATTGCTATAAACTTCCCCCTTATAACTGCTTTTGCTGCGTCCCATAGGTTTTGGGTCATCGTGTCTCCATTGTCATTTGTTTCTAGGTACTTTTTTATTTCCTCTTTGGTTTCTTCAGTGATCACTTCGTTATTGAGTAGTGTATTGTTTAGCCTCCATGTGTTTGTATTTTTTACAGATCTTTTCCTGTAATTGATGCCTAGTCTCATAGCATTGTGGTCGGAGAAGATACTTGATACAATTTCAATTTTCTTAAATTTACCAAGGCTTGATTTGTGACCCAAGATATGATCTATCCTGGAGAATGTTCCATGAGCACTTGACAAAAATGTGTATTCTGTTGTTTTTGGATGGAATGATCTATAAATATCAATTAAGTCCATCTTGTTTAATGTATCATTTAAAGCTTGTATTTCCTTATTTATTTTCATTTTGGATGATCTATCCATTGGTGAAAGTGGGGTGTTAAAGTCCCCTACTATGATTGTGTTACTGTCAATTTCCCCTTTTATGGCTGTTAGTATTTGCCTTATGTATTGAGGTGCTCCTATGTTGGGTGCATAAATATTTACAATTGTTATATCTTCTTCTTGGATTGATCCCTTTATCATTATGTAGTGTCCTTCTCTGTCTCTTCTAATAGTCTTTATTTTAAAGTCTATTTTGTCTGATATTAGAATTGCTACTCCAGCTTTCTTTCTTTTTATTTCCATTTACATGGAATATCTTTTTCCATCCCCTTACTTTCAATCTGTATGTGTCTCTAGGTCTGAAGTGGGTCTCTTGTAGACAGCATATATATGGGTCTTGTTTTTGTATCCATTCAGCCAATCTGTGTTTTTTGGTGGGAGCATTTAGTCCATTTCCATTTAAGGTAATTATTGATACGTATGTTCCTATTCCCATTTCCTTAATTGCTTTGGGTTCGGTATTGTAGGTATATTCCTTCTGTTGTGTTTCTTGCCTAGAGAAGTTCCTTTAGCATTTGTTGTAAAGCTGGTTTGGTGGTGCTGAACTCTCTCAGCTTTTGCTTGTCTGTAAAGGTTTTAATTTCCTCATCAAATCTGAATGAGATCCTTGCTGGGTAGAGTAATCTTGGTTGCAGGTTTCTCTCCTTCATCACTTTAATTATGTCCTGCCACTCCCTTCTGGCTTGTAGAGTTTCTGCTGAGAGATCAGCTGTTAACCTGATGGGGATTCCCTTGTGTGTTATTTGTTGTTTTTGCCTTGCTGCTTTTAATATGATTTCTTTGTGTTTAATTTTTGACAGTTTGATTAGTATGTGTCTTGGCGTATTTCTCCTTGGATTTATTCTGTATGGGACTCTCTGTGCCTCCTGGACTTGATTAACTGTTTCCTTTCCCATATTAAGGAAGTTTTCAACTATAATCTCTTCAAATATTTTCTCAGTCCCTTTCTTTTTCTCTTCTTCTTCTGGAACCCCTATAATTCGAATGTTGGTGCATTTAATGTTGTCCCAGGGGTCTCTGAGACTGTCCTCTGTTCTTTTCATTATTTTTTCTTTATTTTGCTCTGCATCAGTTATTTCCACTATTTTATCTTCCACCTCACTTATCCGTTCTTCTGCCTCAGTTATTCTGCTATTGATCTCCTATAGAGTATTTTTCATTTCATTTATTGTGTTTTTAATTGATGCTTGATTCATCTTTAGTTCTTCTATGTCCTTGTTAACTGTTTCTTGCATTTTGTCTATTCTATTTCCAAGATTTTGGATCTTGGAAATAGAATCTTGGATCATCTTTACTATCATTATTCTGAATTCTTTTTCAGGTAGACTGCCTATTACCTCTTCATTTGTTAGGTCTGGTAGGTTTTTATCTTGCTCCTTCACCTGCTGTGTGTTTTTCTGCCTTCTCATTTTGCTTATGTTACTGTGTTTGGTGTCTCCTTTTTGTAGGCTGCAGACTCGTAGTTCCCGTTGTTTTTGGTGTCTGTCCCCAGTGGCTAAGGTTGTTTCAGTAGGTTGAGTAGGCTTCCTGGTGGGGGGGACTAGTTCCTGTGTTCTGGTGGTGGAGGCTCGATCTTGTCTTTCTGGTGAACAGGTCCACGTCTGGTGGTGTGTTTTGGGGTGCCTGTGGCCTTATTATGTTTTTAGGCAGCCTCTCTTTTAATGGGTGGCGTTGTGTTCCTGCCTTGCTAGTTGCTTGGCATAGGGTGACCAGCACTGTAGTTTGCTGGTCGTTGAGTGAAGCTGGGTGCTGGTGTTGAGATGGAGATCTCTGGGAGATTTTTGCTGCTTGATATTATGTGAAACTGGGAGGTCTCTTGTGGACCCGTGTCCTGAAGTTGGCTCTCCCACTTCAGAGGCACAGCACTGACTCTTGGCTTCAGCACCAAGAGCCTTTCATCTACCCGGCTCAGAATAAAAGGGAGAAAAAGTAGAAAGAAAGAATTAGTAGAAGAAAGAAAGAAAGAGAGAAAGAAAGGAAGAAGGAAAGAAAGGAAGGAAGGAAGGAAGAAAGAAAGAAAGGAAGGAGGGAGGGAGGGAGGAATATAAAAAGGAAGAGTGAATGGAAGAAAGGAGGGAGGGAGGAAGGAAAGAAAGAAAGAAAGAAGCAAAGAAAGAAAGAAAGAAAGAAAGAAAGACAGACAGGAGGGAGGGGGAGAGGAAGGAAAGAAAAAAAGTGAAAGGAAGAAGGGTGGGAGAGAGGGAGGAAGGAAAGAGAGAAAGAAGGAAAGGAGGGGCGGAGGGAGGGAGGGAGGAAGGGAAGGTAGGAAAAAAAAGAAAGAGCAGGTAAAGTAAAATAGAATAAAGTATAAAATATAGTAGTGTTATTAAAATTAAAATGTAATTATTGAAAAAAAGAAACGGACAGATAGAACCCTGGGACATATGGTGGAAGCAAAGCTATACAGAGAAAATCTCACACAGAAGCATACACATACACATTCACAAAAAGAGAGCAGGGGGAAAAATCGAAAATCTTGCTCTCCAAGTCCACTTCCTCAATTTGGGATAATTCGTTGTAAAAACAGGGAAAGGGCGAGAAGTCTGAAATCTTCTCTCTAAGTCCACCTCCTTAATTTGGGATAATTCGTTGTAAAAAGAGGAAAAGTGGGGAGAGTCATAAATCTTGTCCTCAAAGTCCACTTTCTCAATTTGGGATGATTCGCTGTCCATTCATGCACTGCACAGTCGCAGGGCACATCAAGTGGTCCGTGGAGCTTTAATCCACTGCCTCCGAGGCTGCAAAGAGAGATTTCCCTGTCTCTTCTCTGCTCTCACAGCTCCCGGGTCTCAGCCTTGGACCTGGCCCCGCCTCTGCACGTAGGTCCCCGGAGGGCGTCCGTTCTTCGCTCAGACAGGACGGGTTTAAAGGAGCCGCTGATTCGGGGGCTCTGGCTCACTCAGGCAGAGGGGAGGGAGGGGCGCACAGTGTGGGGCGGGCCTGCGGCTGCAGAGGCCAGCGTGATGTTGCACCAGACTGAGGCGCTCCGTGCGCTTTCCGGGGAAAGCCGTCCCCGGGTCCCGGGACCCCGGCAGTGGCAGGGTGCACAGGCCCCCCGGAAGGTGGGGCGGACAGTGACCCGCGCTCGCACACCGGCCCCGCGGCGGCAGCAGCAGCAGCCCCAGCGTCCCACGCCCGTCTCCAGGGTCCGCACCTTTAGCCGCGGCTCACGCCCATCTCTGGTGCTTTCCCAGGCAGCCCTCTTAATGCCCTCTCCTCGCGCACCAGGAAACAAATGGGAAGAAAAAGTCTCTTGCCTCTTCAGCAGCTCCAGACCCTTTCCCCGGACTCCCTCGGGGCTAGCCGTGGTGCACTAACCCCTTCAGGCTCTCTTCCTGCCGCCAGCCCCAGTCCTCTCCCTGCACTCCGACTGAAACCCGATACCCGAGCCTCAGCTCCCAGCCCCGCCCGCCCCTGCGGCCAAGCAGACAAGCCTCTCGGGCTGGTGTGTGCCTGAGGGCACCGATCCTCTGTGCCGGAATCTCTCTGCTTTGCCCTCCACACCCCTGTTGCTGTGCTCTCCTCCGCTACTCCGAAGCTTTCTCCCTCCGCCACCTGCAGTCTCCGCCCACGAAGGGGCTTGTAGTGTGTTGAAACCTTTCCTCCTTCATGGCTCCCTCCCACTGGTGCAGGTCCCATCCCTATCCTTTTGTCTCTGTTTATTCTTTTTTCTTTTGCCCTACCCAGGTATGTGGGGAGTTTCTTGCCTTTTGGGGGGTCTGAGGTCTTCTGTCAGCGTTCAGTAGGTGTTCTGTAGGAGTTGTTCCACGTGTAGATGAATTTCTGATGTATCTGTGGGGAGAAAGTTGATCTCCGCATCTTACTCTTCCTCCGGGCCCAACACATTATTTCTTAAACACAAAATCAGGGCTAATAGATGTTCAAAATTATATATCATATGAATATTTTGTTTTTCAGTATTATAAAAAAAATCCCACCTTAAATAGATATTGAATTAGAGAACATGATACTTATTCAATCCCAAATTCCAATTACCTAGTTCTGTGGTAATAGTCCTGGGAAATGGACTGTGAAAAACCGGCCATTCTCTGCTGAAAATAGGGAAAATAACACAAACTACGATGCTTAAAGCTCAACTCCAGTGGTTTACGTTCTGCTAACTCTCATGATGATTTTTGACCACTTGGCTTGAGAGCAACAGAATATCCATAACCATCCACATCCATTTTGAGGAAGAGAGCAACATCATTAGATTCTTCCAACTCGAGACGAGAGAAAAGAGAGAAGAATGAAAGCAAGTGGTGCAAATATTATATTTATCTTTATCTCCCTTCCTCCCCTCAGCAATGTTTTGCCACCATCACCACAGTCTGACATTTTAGAACATTTCATTCACCCCAAAAGATACCTCATGCACAATTCTAGTGAATCCCTGTTTCCATCCCCAGTTCCCACTAATCTGTATTCAGATGCTGTAGACTTTTCTTTTAGGGATACTTCACATAAATGAAGTAATAAAATATATAGTCTCTGTGTCTAACATAAAGTTTCTGAGGTCCAAACTGTAGTCTGTTTTTTTTTTTTTTTTAATTGCTGAATAGTGGTTCCATTGTATGGATACACTATATTTTTGTCCATTCACTAACTGAGTTGGATTCTTTCCACTTTTTAGCTGTCATGAATAATGCTGCTATGAACAGTTACATACAAGTCTTTTTCATTTTTCTTAAGTAAAAACCTAAGAGTAGAATTAGTACTACATATGTTATCTATGTTTAAATTTAGAAACTGCTAACTTTTCCCAAAGGTCTATATCTCTTTATGTGTCCTCTAACAGTGTATGAGGGTTCTAATTTCTCTACATCCTTGCCTACACTTGTCATTTATTTTTTCTTTGATTAAAGCCATTCTAGGAAGTGTGAAGTAATATCTCACTGAGGTTTTATTTTGCATTTTCCTAAGGACTGATGATGCTGACTCTTTTCCTGTGCTTAGTAACCATTTTAATATACTTTTTAGAGAAATGTCTACTTAACTATTTCACCCATTTTTAATTTTATATTTGTCTTCTGATTAAGTTGTAAGAGTTCTTTTTTTTGCGGTACGCGGGCCTCTCACTGTCGTGGCCTCTCCTGTTGCGGAGCACAGGCTCTGGATGCGCAGGCTCAGTGGCCATGGCTCACGGGCCCAGCCGCTCCACGGCATGTGGGATCTTCCTGGACCGGGGCACGAACCCGTATCCCCTGCATCGGCAGGCGGACTCTCAACCACTGTGCCACCAGGGAAGCCCAAGAGTTCTTTTTTTATATGCTGAATATAATAATCCCTTTCTCAGGTATGCTTTACACATATTTTCTCCCACTCTGTGCTTTATCTTTTAATTTTTATTATTCATATCTTTTGAAGCACAAAAGATATTATTATTGTTTTATGGATTCTACTTTGTATACGACATCTAAGAACTCTTTGCCTAACACAATGTCTTAAATATTTTTGTGTGTGTTTTCTTCTAGAAGATTTATAGTTTGAGCTCCTACATTTATCTCTACTATCCATTTTGAACATATTTTTGGGGTATAGTGTAGGTTGGGGGGTCTTAGGTATAAATTTATTATTTTTTACATGGATATTCAGTTGTTCCAACACTGTTTGATGAAGAGACTATTTTTTCTCCATTGATTTGCCTTGATATCCTTGTCAACAATCAACTGATCATACATATAAGGATTTGTTTCTCAACTGTCAGTTCTGTTATATTGATCTACATATCTATCCTTACCCCAGTAACATATTGTCTTGATATGACAATAGCGTATAGTAAATTTTGAAACTAGGAAGTGTAAGTCTTCCTACTTTCTTCCTATTTTCTTTTTCAAAATATTTTAGTATATATTAGATGCTCTGCGTTTCCGTGTAAATTTTAGGATAAGCTTGTTAATTACTACAAAGACCTGTATGGGGAATATGATAGAGATTGTGTGAACTTATAGATCAAGTTGAGGAAAACTGATATCTAAAGTACTGAGTCTTCCATACATATGCTGGAAATAGCTCTCCATTTATTTAGATTTTAAAAAATTTCTCTCAGTAATATTTTGTAATTTTCAGTGTAAAATATTTATAATTTTTGGTTAGTATAATCTTAAGTGGTTTTTTGGGGAAATTTATTTTGAATGGAATTTGTATCAATTTCAAGTTTATTGCTTGTATAATGAAAACCAAAATTCCCTTTTCAAGCTCAATATAACTTTTCTCATATAAATATTTATATGAAAGGCAAAGTGGTATAGCAAGAAAAAAATTTTCTAGTCACATGAATGTACTCTATCATTATTATCTGTGGAACATTGATTACGTTATAGTATTGGGGCCATTAAAGTATTTCCATTAAATTATAAGAAAAATCTCTACATTACAAGGAATCAGTAATTACTATTTATGACAAACTGTGTTAAGCATCTTGCCTCTTTTCTTTTTTTTTTGAATTTTATTTTATTTTTTTATACAGCAGATTCTTATTAGCTATTTATTTTATACATATAAGTGTATATATGTCAATCCCATCCTCCTAATTCATCTCATTGCCTCCTTTCTAATACCCAGTTAATTGAATATTGTTAAAATTATTTTTGATATATTTCTGATATAAGATAAATTCTTTATTATTTTAAATAACTAGAATGAATATGCATAACTTGGAGCATATATCTCATCTCAAATTTATATATGATAAATTCAATATTTTGTGATAAATTTATATTATGTAAAATATAAAATTTATATATTTATATAAATAATAATAATGTATCCATATATGAGTTATATAAATGATCCATATATGAATTATATATATACAAAGTGGAAAAGAGCTCAGAAATTGAGGTGGATTTGAATTCCAATGAACAAACCAAATCTCTGTTGAACTGAGCACAGCGGCAAGGATTTATACAGGAAGGGGAAAAGACAAACTCATGATAGCAGTGACATCACAGATGTAAAACAGTCCTGGTTTCAATTAAGTAGTCAGGAGAAAAGAATGGCTTTTTTATGTAATTGGCATTTATACATTGAGTATTCTTAAATTCAGTTTTTTATTCATAAGATCTTGTCATTATTATTCATTTTACCTTTATTTCTCTTGTAAATTAAAGAAAATAAATGGGGCAATTTTTAAATTTCAAATATCTTATTTACTCCTTGGCAAGAAAGCTTAACTCACTATGTACATTTCCATCATGTTTTATTGTTTTAAAACAGAAGTTAGCCATAGATAAATTACTTGTGATGGTTGAAATAAGAGGTCAGTAGATAATAAATTCCTAGTTCTTTGTATGTTAAACTGACATCTGCACTCTCCAGATTTAACTATTTATTTTAGCTGGACAGAAAATCAAAATAAAATTGATACATCATTTGAAAGTAAATAAGGTGATATTTCTTAATATTTGCATTTGTAGACATCACAAGTAGAAAGAAATAATGATTACTATTTGTATTAAAGTGGAAATATTCCGGTCTTATGATTATTTTATACATCTCTGTAATCATTACATTAATTTTTACTTAGATATAATCAGTTACTTTGTTCAGATAAAAATTCTCAGTAAAATTATGTATTTCATTAGTATGTTTTTTTCCAAAAATTTTATCAGAGAGATTTTGAAAGGCTAATCATTTGTTGAAAAAGCAGTAGCCTTCTTAATTCAGCTTTGTCCATTCTGGCCTGAGGTACAAAATAACATTTTGACCTATTTGCTACTATAATAACTTTGAGACTTTCAGCCTAAAAGAATCAAGTGCGCTGTATTCCCAGGAATTCGAGCTTGGTGGAGCTCATGCAACTGTACTCATCCTCTAGTGCTAAGGAAGTAATTACAAGTGTTCCAGCCAAATCCATAAATCATGATGTGGTGAGAACTCTGGTTTCCTTTGCTGTCCTCCTTAAGTGAATGCAATCTCAATGGCCATTGATATCCCCTAAACTGCTCTTGCAAACGGTTATTACATTTGAACTTTGAAGACTTAGAAGCAATTTGTATTCTCTGATGGTCTTTTGTCTTTTAGATGCCCTTCCCTTCATAATCAAAATGGAATGTCAATGTTGAAACTTTTGTTCAGTCACATATGTGAAAGTAGCAGAACTAAGCGTATATTTTAAAGCTCCACAACTGTGCATTTTAAAAAATACCTGTACACACACACATCACACATCCACGCACCACATATGTTTGTGTAGGTATATAAGACACAAATCGGTTTTAGAACATTTTTTTTTCAATCTCTCCTTTTACTTACTTGGTTGTCCAACATTAACTTTCCCTCCTTCTTGCCCTTTATTTATAGCTACTTATTTCTCCTAATTCTTTCTCTTTCATGTCTCTAAGAGCAAAATTCTGAACAAAGATTGAACAATCAGTGGAAATAAATTTATGAGAGTTAGTATAGTTTACTTAGAGACATTATATCTTATAGGAACTATGAAGTAAAATAGACTTGTGCCCCAAAACCCAGTTTTAGTGTTAATTATATATGGAGGCTTATATTTCAAAATTTCAACTGATGTTAACTATTATAGTTTGTGTAGTAAATTTATGATTATATTCCTTTTTTATTTCTAGACAGAACAATATAATGTTTGATTAATTAGGAAAGGTAAATAAGTACATGTTGAAGATCATTTGTATATGTCATTTACCCCCCAAAAAAGTAATCACCTGGTGGAAATATTTTCATTAATAAACAACCCTTTTTCTCCTCTTGAAAAAATCATTAAGTATGTGTTTCTCAATGATGAGCACAGAACTCACATGAACTTTTTACTAAAATTAAGTTTATCAATCACAAAAAATAATCTCCTGCTCTATTTAAGCTCAAATACTCATATTTGAGATAAAAAATGTAGACAGAAATAGATAGTATTAAACACTTTCTAACTCAACGTTTCCCATTGTGTGATGACCAAAAAATATGTTGACCACGTTCGTCAAAACACGAATGAGGAAGGGAATTAAAAGTCACACTTTCCTTAAATTTCACACCTTTTCCTTAAATTCTCCCAGGGAATTTGCACTCAGTCATTAAAGCTAAAGAGAGAGTTTAAATTAATAACATCCCTGAGCTTTTGGCGTTTTAAATAGAGAAACATAAGACATGAAATTGTCTTTAAGACTAAAATAAGTGAAACAATAATGACAAAATCATAATTATAAGCACCCATTTTTATTACTAATGTTTCGTGGGCACCATGCTATTTATACATTGTCTTATTTAAACAACAACTATTAAACTACCTTAATCATCATTTTACAGATTAGAAAAAGAAAGAGCAGGTATGGTAAAAAAATTTGCTGGGGATCATATAGGAAATAAATGGCAAATCTGGGATGTGAATTCATGTTTGCTTTATGACCATGCTTGTCAATTGATACTTTATATGACTCTTAACCCTTAAAATACATTAATTTCTTGTCCACCTAACTGCAATAATACAAAGTGGGAGCCCACAATACAGAGGCTTAATCTGTTACTAATATAATTAGGTGGTAGTTACATTCAATAAACATATATTAAGTAAATATTCAGTTGAGGCAGAGCAAACTAGGTATTGAAGATGAGAAATGCAGGTGGGAAAAAAGTGAAAAGTGAAGAGGAAGCAAGTAGCGGCATTGAGTTAGGCTGTAGAGGTAACAGTAAAGTTAGAAAAAGCAAATAGTTTTCATGTACAATATATATAAATTCGTAAACACTACACAATGGACTAACTTGCCATTCTATCATATTTCATATGTAGAAAAAATTGCAAAGCTAACAAAATTTGTTGACTCTACAAGTGGATTATATATTAAAATCAAGTTTTTATTTGAGTTTTGAGTAGGGAGGAATGGAGACCCAGCTCTTAAAATGTAGGTAAAATTTTATAGGATTATTATTATTGCTTCCTGTTTGCTAAAAAGGAAATAACACTTCAAAAATCAAGATCATGAAACAAGTAAAGAAATTATGATAATTTTTTTAAATAATAACTGAAAACTTCAGACACCAGTTACAACATATTGTAGGAAAGTATTCGTCATACTAAGAAATATGCTGATGAAGTTTATTAAATTAGAAGGACAATAAAAATAATTATGTAAAATAGAATTGCACAATGAATAGTTTAAGTTCTTTTGCTTTCCCCAAAAGAACTGGTGATTAATTGCATATCAGCAATTATTTACTCAGCAATGATTACCTCCATCTCTATAAAAGTTAATTCCTCTCCAAAATGCTTAAAATATTCCCAGGGAGTAAATTATCATCAGCGTATTCTAAATATTTTCTAAATTGGAAGCTGCCTAGAAAATTGTCTCACCTTTTTTTTACTGTTTGTCACTGACAAATTTTTAAATGCATTAGGATGGAAAAGGGGGCAAGCAAGTCAGACAACCATGGGGTATTATTTACCTTCTTTCCACATTTCTGGCCAGATTAATCTTGCTCATGTCTTATATGAGACTGATTGGTTATATGGAATACATAAGACACTAGTAAAAGCACACCAAAACACCAGTTCCCTAAAAGGCTTGATTTATTTGACTGATTTATTTGTTCTACAAATAAAATTGTTGAGCTCCTACAAGGTTATCTCGTATTTTATCTAAGAGTTTGTAATATGTGTCTTAGAAATAAGGATTTTAGGTTGGGGTTCATTGATTCCCAGATGCATATTAGTTAAGCATCTTCAATGTCTTAGAAGAATTTTGAAGACTGTGTATTCTTAGTGTGTGCTTACTCCAGGCACATTAAAAGAGAAAACTCATTTACAACTTTACATGTATTTTGTAGCAGTGTTTAAACCAAATGGTCTGGTGAAGTTAAAGCAGTATTCTACTAAGACCCATGGGTATCTTAAGAAGAGTGTTGGAATTAGATATATGGTCAGAAGTATAACTGGAACCGAAAGTGGGGACTGGCTGCTCACCGTTCAAAAGCCAATAAAGAGGTGAGGTTGATGGAAAGGAAAGTTTGCTTTATTTTGGATGTCAGCAACCCGGGGCTGGGGCAGGGAGGGTAGACTCCTGTCCAAAGGTCGACTCCCCCCACCACTGACAACCAGCGGGCAAGAGATTTTGTAGACAGAGGGAGGGGGCTACATGCAGAAACAGCACGGTCAGCTGTGACAGTCATCTTGAAATTGGTCATCAGTGGTCTGATTGTGTTAAGTACAATTAATCTTTAGTTCCAGGGTCGGTCTGTTCCCATTTCCTTGAGACCAGTTTTTGAAATTGTGGCAGCTGATGTCATGGCTACAGTCTGGTCATCATGTAGTTAACTTCTTCCACCTGGCGGGGGTTTCAGTATCTATATACAAGACAGCTCACAGGATATGGCTCAGAATATTATGCATAGCCCTTGAGAAGGAACTAAAGGTCCTTAACTATGCTTAGTGGCTAAACTATTATTAGCCACTAGTCTTGTTGGATTGTTTTCCTTTGTTTCTGTATTTTCTCACTTCTCTGATTAAACATATTCTTTGGCTAAAGTTTTTCTACAGACAAAAGGCAGGCAGAGGACATGGGGGGCAAGGGCCACAGGGTCCTGCCCCATTTCATAACTAAAGAACACTAGTAGCCAAGGCACAAAAATGAAAGTCCAGAGACAATTTCTACCTTCCATGTTGCAACTTCCTACTATGTAACCGTGAGTAAATGATGTAATTATTCAGAAAGTTAGTTTATGTATTATAATCTGTGGATTATAATATCTATTCATCTTAATTCACAGTTTACTGTGCTTAATACACAGAATTTCTGATTAGCCTATTTATGTTAAAGGATGCATTTATTTATTAAATAAATATTGTAAAACATGCTAGAGAAATAAAGGTTAAAAAGACCCAAATCCTACCCTTAAAAGACTCCTTAAGATCCCCTTAAGACCTTTACAGTTTAACGGGGGCAAAAAAAACATGAGTCAATTTGTAAACCATGTGCTTAGAGGAACAAGAGGGAAAGTCATGGAAGGATATGGGAGAACATAAGAAGAGTACCACCTTGGCTTCATTTTACAGTTGAAGCATGATGACTCTCAAACATACAACTTAAACCTAGATCTTATTTTTCCCCTTGAACTGCAGACCTAAATATCCAATTTCTTGCTGTATCGGTTTTTGGGTTTTTTTTTTTATAAGCATCTTAAACGAACAGGTCTATAATTGAAATAATCTATCCTCCCAACAACTACAACTAGTGACTCCTCTAGTTTCCCTTATCACCATAAATAGTATTAACATCCAACAAGGTGCTCAATTTCCTGTCTAGTTTTTCATCTGCTTCCAAAGTCAATCTTTCCTTTACTTTCTAAACTCCCCATATTTGACTTCTTTTATCCCTCGAATGTGCTCTGTTTCACCCCACTTCTTATTCTCACACTATTCTTTCCTAGAGAAAGTGTTTCATTTACTATGAGCCATATTGTACCAGCATCCGAATTTGAAGGGATTTAAAAAAGACAAAGTAGAAGATGTCAAAGAAGAGGGGGTGGTTGAAAGTGCTACTTAAAGAAATAGAAGTCTGTATTTAGAGAGATTCATAGAAATATTTAGCCTTATAATAGTAAGCAAATATATCATCCTTTGTAGGATGATACCATGGAAATTTGAGTTTTAGTGTACCTCTCTTCCTCTTGCTTCTCACATTTAAATCATTTAAAAGTTGACCTCTATCTCCTTAATGCTTCCATATCAGTTCCCTTTACATTGCTCTCAGAGTAGTTACCATGGCTCAGATCTTATCATTAACACATGCCTTAGCTAAAGAAAAGTTTGTTCTACATGTGTGTGTTTATGTACTTCTTTACTTTTGGTTTCTACAAGATGTTCAAAGCTGCTTTGTATAGTGCCTTTCCTGTTCCTATAGTCAGCCATCTCTCCATGCAGCCTGGTTCTTTTACTAGATAATGCTATTCAAAATCAAGATCTGGATGCTAAGTGTTCTCGTTGTTACTGGGGTGTCATTGCTTCTAGGCTGTCTCAGTTGACATCAAGCAAATGTATACGTGTGTATCAACCCATGTATATACACAAAATTTATAAATGTGTCCATATGTAACCATCTGTACCTACATTAATGTAAGCATAAGTGAATAATGATATATCCAATTATGATTTATTGCTACAAGGCTTTTTTCTCTTCCTGTCCCTTTGCTTATCTGTAACCTCCTACTTCAACTATGAGAAACATTGCTCCCACCATCCATCATCCACTTAACTAATCCACTTAACTAATTGTTAAATTCCTCTATAAATATACAGTGATGTCTTAATCCATTCAGGCTGCTATAATAAAATACCATAGATGGGGTTACTTATAAACTACAGAAATTTATTTCCCACAGTTCTAGAGGCTAGCACTTCCAAGATCTAGGTGGTAGCATTGAAAAGGCTCAGAATCTCTCTGGAACCTCTTTTTTAAGACACTAATTCTATTCATGAGGGCTCCACCCTTATAACATAATCACCTCCCAAAGACCCCACCTCCTAATACCATCTACTGAGGGGGTGGGTTAGAATTTCAACATATGAATTTTGGGAGAGCACAAACATTCAGACAATAGTCATTGGTATCAGAGTTGTTAACTAGTATGTCTACGCAAAACAGTTTTTCAAATTGAATGCAGTGCTTATATATAGTTTCTTTAACTTTTAATCTTCCAGATTTCTCTCATTTCCAAAGGTCAGTGAACTTGTTTCACATAATGTAATATAGTTAGTTATTTGCACATTCTGCATTCCATTTTGGGGTCTCCTGACCTCCTAAGTGATTTTTTTTTAATTTGCACATTTAGGTTTATTCTTTGTGCTGTACAGGTCTATACATTTTTAAAAATGCATCATTTCATGTTTCCATAATTATAGTATTATACAGAATAATTTCACCATCCAAAAAAAATCCTCTGTGCCTTACATACTCAACTCTCTCTTACGTCCTACAAACTCTTGGCAACCTCTGATCTTTTTAATATCTCTAAAGTGTTGCCTTTTCCCATAATGTCATATAATTGGAATCACAGAGTTTGTAGCCTTTTCGGATTGGCTTCTTTCACTTAGCAATATGCATGTAAAATTCATCCATATCTTTTGATTGTTTAGTAGCTCATTATCTCTGTATGCATGCACCACAGTTTACTTATCTATTCACCTGCTGAAGGACATTTTTCTTACTTTCAGTTTTTGGTGAGTACAAATGAAGCGCTATAAAGATTCATGTATACGTGTTTTCTGAAAATACGTTTTCAATTTGGTGAACACCTAGGAACACAATAAGGGGATTGTAATATGTCAAAATGTATTTCACTACCTAAAAATATGGTAAGTATTATTGGAATATAAATCAAACTATAAAATATACACAAATCCATACTGGTATATATAACCACAGACTAATCATCAGATACATCCCAATTAAGAAACATTCCATAAAATATCTGACCAATACTCTTCAAACTGTAAATTTCATCAAAAACAAACAAACAAAAAAGTCCTATAAATGATGAGAGCCTAGAATTGTCTAAGGACACGTGATGACTAAATGTAATGTAATATCGTGGATAGGATCTCAGATCAGAAAAAGGTCATCAGTTAAAAATTAAGAAAATCTGAAGAAAGAATAGATTTTAAATAATAATGTGTTGATTTTTGGTTCATTTATTTTGTCAAATGCACCATACTTTTCATAAGATGTCAATAGCAAAGTCAACTGGATCTAACATATATGATAACTCTATACACTATCTTTGCCGTTTTTCAGTAAATCTAAAAATGTTGTAAAATAAGAAGGTGTATTTTTTAAAAAAGCAATGACACATAAGTTAAAGCTGACAAGAAGGGAAAACAAGGACAGGCAATAAGATGGAGCCAAGTTTGTGTCTGGTGCGCATAACTCATGTAATGCACTTTAACTAACCTGCTAGAGTTGGGAAACGATATTTAGTTGATTATGCCTGGCAATGAGAAATACGTGATCAGTTACAAGACTGGGTGCCCCAAAGGAAAATTAAACTAAACAAAACAAAATTCTTCAGAAAAATAACAGAAATACCCTCTATTATAATTTTATTGTAGGTGTTCACTTAGTTTCTTAGAGAAAGGAAATAAAAAGATGTAAACATAACAATCACCACATCTTTATAGTAAATAAATGCATATTTCTTTGTATTATTATTTGACTTTTTTATTAACTCTGGCATGTGCATTAAACAAATCACAATTAAGGATATTTGTTTCACTTTCAAAGTTGAAACATCTTGATATTATTTTCTGATTACAAATATAAAACCTCATATGATACCAAATGCTGTAAAAGAGAACATTCACTAAATGTCCACCCATATATGCAGACCACCACCCAATCTGATCCCTAAAAGACAGCAAATTTAAGAAGTCTGATCAATCAGAATTCATGTATATGCTTATATTTCACGTAAATATAATATGTTGGAAAGTGACGTTATACTCTTTTATGTTTATTTTTTAACCTAATATCTAATAGGTTTCTTTCCCTGTCCATGCACAAATACCTGCTTCATCTATCATTCTAATATTTGTGTTTGAATCATTTAATCTTTTAATTACATGAGTACACTATGATCTATTTAAGTAACTCCCTCAAAATGAATCTTTAGGTTGTTTCAATATACCATTAGTTATAATCTATTGGAATGAACATTCATTGAATGCATTTTACAATTTATGAACGTTTCTGGAGGGAAAAAAAAACCCAAGACTATAATTTCTTACATGAAGAGGAAGCAGTTTTTGTACATACTTGCAAATTTCTCTCTAAAAACTGTTTGTTTACCCAACCTTGGCTAACACTATATCTTCACTATTTATTTAATGTTACTAATCTGTTCCAATGAAAATGGTGGGAAATGATACATCAGCGTTTTATATGTTTTTCTCCTTTTCAGGTAAACTTATGAATAACCACATTCCTCAAGATTCTTCACTAACAATATATTTTTAAAATGTCCTTATCATAAAGAGTGAGGTAAGTCAGAAAGAGAAAAACAAATATTGTATATTAACACATGTATGTGGAATCTAGAAAAATGGTAGGTACAGATGAACTTATTTGCAGGGCAGGAATAGAGATTCAGATGTAGGGAACAGATGTGTGGACACGGGGTGGGTGGGGATGAATTGGGAGATTGGGATTGACATATGTGCACTGCCATATGTAAAACAGATAGCTAGTGGGAACCTGCTGTATACTGCAGGGAGCTCAGCTCGGTGCTCTGTGGTGACCTAGATGGATGGGATGGGGTAGGTGAGAGGGAGGTCAAAGAGGGAGGGAAATATGTATGCATATATTTGATTCACTTCATTGTACAGCAGAAATTAACACAACATTGTAAAGCAACAATAACCCAATACAAAAAATCCTTGAATAAAGAGTAGAAATAATTAGAAGATATTAATACTTTGAAGATAAAAATATTTATAACTTATATTATTATTCTAAATTTGTCAAAATGCCTGGAGAAATAATTTAAAGGTGGTAACATTAGTGGCAGAAGTATAACTTTAAAGTGTCATATTACATTAACTGTAATTTTTTTTTTTTTTTTAAGATACAGGCAGTTCTGAAGGGCCTGAGAGCTCTCGTGGATTGTAAGTACAAATCACAGGCTCTGGTCAAGGGTACAGGGAGTAAAATTGGTAACAACAGTTGATCCATTGATTCTGCCTACTCAGGTGGAAATCAATTCTTTGTAAGTGAACATGGTTCTGAATTTACACAGGAAACAGAAGCACACAAGAAAGAAATGGAGTCTGCTAAGACCTATTTGGGGATAACATTATCTGTCAGACAAATTTGTAAGTATAGTTAAAAGAAAAATGATACATTAGCTAGTTCATTTGACCTCTACTCCTTTTTCCTCAAAATGTAAATTTTAAATTATCAGCAAACCAGGAAAAGACTCTCAGCCCAGGACACCATACATGAATTAACTGGAGGTAATCTATGGATTAACTGAATGTAGTAATACAAATATGTGCAATATGAAATGTGTGAAGTGTTTTCAGGAATTATAAAGTGGCATTAAAACTAAGTCAAATGGGAAAGCACACGAAAAATGCCAGTTAGGGCTCACATGTTATTTAATACATAAGTAAAAGGCCAAAACCAAAAACCAAAACAAAACAAACAAATTAACAAACAAAACTAAGTATACTAGGAAAGAAAAAAAGCATTCTCAGAAATATTTTTACATCATAAATTCACTTTCATACGATTCATTTTCATATTCTTCATCATACCCGGTTTATTTTCATACTATTTTTAGATATCCAATCTATTTTTCTCAAGTAAGAAAAACACAATTTTAAAAGATACAGATTTATTGTACATATTTACTCCACATTCATACAGTATATAGTGGGATATCATTTACCTTGTGTTTATAAATTCAAATAGAAAATTGTTCCTTACAATTATCTTAATGGAATTAATATTGCATTATTTTTAACATAGCTGTATTTGTACCAAATTCAAGTTTATTTTTGTAGACTTTATAGCCATACTTTTTCACTAAATTCTGCTTTATTTTAATATCTTTTATGATGATTACATCACTTTGTCATTTAAGCTATTCATTCAGCTTGGAATAGTCATGTTGCTTCCTTACTTCACTCATATGAATATTTATACCTTTGCCACTAACTATCTGTAAACAGATGATGTGTCTCCCAACTTCTACAAATAAAGTCCCATTCACTTCAAATTAAGCTTGTGTATTCCAGTGTCCCAAGGAGAGGAGGAAAAAGTTCTTAGCAGGATGAAATATTAGTTATTCACCTGTGTACCATGGACCAAAAACTGTGCTGAGTACTTGCCATATGTCAACTCATGTGTAGCTATTCTAGAGAATTCTTGAGCAATGCTACTTCAGTCCTTCTTTCATTTTAAAACAAGCAAGCTTGAAAATCTTTCATTAGTAAACCATGGTACACCAAGGATTGGACCATTCATTTCCTAACAGTGTTTGTTTGTTTATAAATTTCAAATGGATGAGAAAATGAACCTAAAGAATATCCTTCAGAATTGATGTCTAGGTCAATATCATAAGGACATGTAAATGTCTTATGTCATAATATTTCTATAGAATGACAGACAAAAGTCAGTCCCAAATAAGAAAGGAAAGGGTGTATTTGGATATCATCAATGTCTAAATACATCAGTTCATATCAGAAATATAGGAAGGTCACCATGCTAAGAGAAGCAATATCTAGCCTCACCTAGAGACCATGATTATGAATGGACTTTTTATTTTTCCTCTTACATCAAATGTGGAATGTTAGGAGTAGATCTTCATTTCTGTTTGATGTATAAAAATAGTTAAGAAAAAGTATCAGATGGATAGGGTTGAAAACCAATGACATCTGACTAATGCTTTAAATTATCTTAAGAATTATAAGGATATGTTTTAATTTTGAAACTTTCACTTGAGGAAATATAAAATGAACCTATTAATTAATTTTATTCTTGACATGAGAGCTTTCATAAAAGAGGATCATATACAAATACAAATATATAAATATCAGTGAAATGATCAATCCCTCCACAACAACACAACATTTGTGTCAGTAAAATACATATTTTATAGGTTAAAAATATGTCTTGTTTAAAAATCATTCCTTGCTTCTTCTTACCCCTTATCTTTCTTTTTCTTCATTGTATTTTTAAACTTTACTATTGCTTTTCATTAGAGAATTAAAAGATCTGAATTTTAAAAGAGGTTAGATTAGAAGGATATTTCAGGTTCAAAATATTAAAGCATTTTATTTAATTCTTAATTGCATCTCTTTATTTAATATTCAATCCTAATATCATCATAAGGTCAAATTAAATGGAAATTGTCTAACTTTATTAACATCAGTATAATTACCAAAAGGATCAAATTTTCAGAGGTCATCCGACTCTTGTTCAGGATAATTTATTATTGATTGACCAGGAAATGAAACAGCTTGTGGTTTTCCTCTAATTATTTAAACCTGTCTCACTTATCTTATTAGATATTTGTAGTGTTTCAAATTCATGGTGATGGTTATATTTTCATAAACGTTCTAAGATTAAACCTTTTCCATATAAACGGCTGTAATTTCTTGAAATATTAAAATAGTTGAAAGTAGAAAATACAGACACTAACTTGGAAAACCTACAATTAAATATTCATCTTCTATGAGTAATTTTAGTAAAAATTAAAAATCAGAATTTAGGACAACTTGTTCATTTAAACCAAGATATCTATAATCCATGGTTAATTTTGTGCATTTAAAACATGCTATAAAACTGATAAAAAACAATTTAAAAAGAACATGCTATATTAAATAAAGATGGTACTGTTACACAAAATGTAATATTAAAGGTTTTATTCAAGGAGTTCACAATCCTCATAGTTGCAAGTGTACTTATTATGTACCATATTTGTATTTTTCAGTCTGTTATGGGAATTGCACAAATCACTTTAAAGGAGTGTGTCCAATAATTTTTTATATGCAGTTGGATTTTTTGCAAATAAAATATTATAAATAATACAAAATTAAAACACCACAGAAGAAAATGGAGTTGTTCTTATTAAGTGGGGCAAGGCTCTCTGGTGGCTCCTGATGTATTCCAGCTGGACCCACAGGGCTCTTTAGAGTGTGGGTTTAGAGATCATGTACATGACACTGCATACAAACATATGTGAAAGCATTTCGCTTAATTGTAAAGTATTATAAAATACTTGTTAAAGTACTGTTAAAAGAAATTATTTCTGGACAAATAAGAATTTCAGTAAAATTGGATAATACTCATATATATTGCTTGTTTGTTTTTCTATATTATATTCCATTGAATTCAGAGATTGTATTTTAAATAGAACTCATGTAAAATTTTGTTCCTTTGTTAAATATTTGGAGGTCAGTTTTAAACCTATTTTTCTTTAACCATGTAATATTTTTTTCATGCGATTGTGTTATTAACTGTTGTTCTGAAATTGTCAGAAAGGGAAAGTACTATGGGTAAAATGTAACTTCTATGACCATGGAAACAAATTTTCATTTCATGACAGTTTTTATTTAATATGACTAAAGTTAATGAAGTATTCATAAAATTATAGGTTTGGGAAAGACCTTGACAATGTAATTAGTCTATCTCCTTCCCCAAACACTTTAACATGCTTTATTCATTTATTTCATTATCAGAACTCCAGGGAAGATTATTTTATAATTTCTTTCAGTGATAATACATTTCTGGTCTTTTAAAGCAATATGACAATATTCTTTCTTCAGAAGTCTGCTGCTTCAAAGTATGTTTTTTCTCTTAAAAGTGGTTTAAGCTAACAGTTTATACCTAAAGTGATATTTTCTCCTTGCCTTCAATATTTACCCTTTACTTTCCTTACTTGTGCTCAAGTACTCATTCAGGATGTGATTTCTTATCTTGAATGTTTTTCTCTTTGTCTGTTGATGTCAGTGATATCATGTCTCCAGTGATTCTTTCACTACTAAATAGATAATGTTATGAGTTTTCTGTTATACTCTTTTTCAAAACTCTATGATGGCTTCCAGCTGGAATGGGAACTGGGTTCTAATTACTACTATGAGTTTTGAAGCCTTTCCAGAGAATGATCTGTTAAGGGTAGCATTACAAAGAAAAGTTATAGGGAACAAAATTTGATGCAAAACAATAAGCAGTTATATAAGTCATATTGTTCAGAGAAATGTGAGGGTCAACCAATGACCTGTAGACAGTCTGTAATCAATACTAGTAGCTCAGTTTCCAATAAAGAGCCTGACACATAATGTCTATATCCATAATTTTTGTTAAAACTAAAACCAGAGATGCAGTGCTTATATTCAAAAAAAGGCTACAACAAAAAACTCTCTCCCCATATGCAAAAGGAACTCTTTATATCTTCTACATCATAGTTAAAAGTGGAATTCCTGCCATAAACTTACTCTAAACTTACCTCTAGAACTCTATTTGGTTCCCAATTCTTTGCTACTCTACGCCCATATTCTGTCCATCACTATGTGCTGGCAATGTATTCATGGCAGTTTTCATAACTTTGAGGAAATATCTTTAGATTTAACTTTCAATTCTAATGTTTAATTTACAAGCATTAAAAAAAAACTCTCCCAGTTATTATCATGTGGAAAAGTAGGGTGCATGATTTTTTGAAGCAGCTTTTAACCTTTTTTTTTTAAATGACCAGGCTCAATGACTGTGATTAACTGTCTGATGTCAATTTCAAAAACAAAAAACAAAATCTCCAGAAGCTGGATGGTAAAGGCTCTGTCTTAATTGGATCAAGGAATGAGAGTTGTTCAGAAAATGATGTTTTGCTGAGTCATTAATTCAACAAGAATATGAGAGTGTTTGAAATGCTGAAAGATAGGGGCAATTGTGTTTCCTGACCAGATATAATGGATGAAGTTGGAATCATATCACTTCTTCTAGAGATTGGTTGATTCAAAAAGACTAAAGAGAAGAGGTGCTCTTAAAAGAAATGAGAGTTCTTCAAAGGAAACTTAGCCCTCTGTAAAGCCAGAAACAAAGAACAAATCTCTTGCAGAATAGTGGTGTAGGAAAGAAAGAGTTAGAACAAAAAAGTTCAAAAGTATTATTTAATTGAGTGAATAACTATGTACCAACAACACAATATTCCAATATGAAAAATTTGTCAAAGGTCGATGCTAATTCAGTATGAAGCTTGGGGTACTTAGATAATTCAATACATATTTCTTTTACAACTTATAAAAATAAATATAAAATCTGCATAACAGCTAAAGAGAGGGAGTGGGAAAGGAGAAAGAAGTTGATGAACTTCATTTCCAAAGGGAAAATGGAAATGATATAACTTGACTTTAGAAAAATATGAACTACACCACATTTCAAAACAATAGATGGTTTCGTGGGAGGGTCCTATGTAGGAGAAGATCTAGTCTAATTTAAATTTTAATAAGTGTTATTGGAAATTTGGGATGTATAATCTTGCTAATTCCCATTATTAATTCTAATGTTATTAGTCTTCTCAATTTAATTCAGAGCATGGAAACAATTTTGCCATCCAGGTAGTCACCTTTTACTTTATTCTATAAACTCTACTTTAAATATGTAAAAGAAAATAATACCAGGATCTTAATTTCTTATCATGTTGCTTTATTAGACATTCTAGAGCTTAATATATAGTTATAAATTCCAACAAATTGCTCTTACAGACATAAGCTGCATTTGCACTGTCACTAGAATGTCAGATGATCTATTTTTTTATAATCATTCATATTTGAAATTAAAATCCTATGTTTTAAAATGTTACAAAGTAATGTACACTATTCTCAAACCTTATATTTGTTTTCATTGACAGATCACTATTAAGATTTGATTTTTAATTTATAGTTGAAACATGTTAATTCTTCTTTAACATTTTCACTCTATGCTTCATAACAAAAGGTACATTTCCATAAAGGGACAACTATTGCAAACCTGGTTAAAATACCATGAAAAATAAGTGTTAGTACTACTGTCAATAACTCATTATTATTTATTTGTTTGGGTTTTTTTCTAGGGAAGGGAAAATTCTATAAGCACATACAGATCCCTTCCTTCTTTCATATCATTATTCAGGCATATGTCAAAAATCTTTCTATGTACTTATCTAAGTCTTTATTTCTGTTTACTACAAGATATAGTAGTAGGTTAATTTCTCCATCCAGTGAACACTGAGATCTATTAGGTTCTACACATCATGGGGAAAGGGCCACAAAGAAGTTACAGTTCATCCTCACATAAAAATTACAATCTTGCCAAAAATACAGATATTGAACGTATGATTAAGTGTTATGAAATCAAGCAAGGTATTAAGGAAGCATATAGCTGAGACACTTAGCTAGAGTGGAATTAGGAAATTCTTTCCAAAAAAATGCATGAGAGCTCTGATCTCATGATGAAGAAGGACTTAAGTAAGGTAGCTTGTGTCTGAGGAGCAGGGGCAGTAGGGACTGGGTAGGTAGATGAATGTGAAGAGGAGGTATGCTCCAGATGGAAAATAACCAGCGAACATATGAAGCAGGAGAAAAAGACAGGATATTTGAGGAACTGAAAGAAAACTACAACTGCAGCATAGAAAACAAGGAAGTAGCAGTGAGATATACGACTAGAAATCAAGTCATGGCATTTCCAGACAACATGTAAAACTCACACTTCATACAAAGAAAATGAGACAACCTTTAACTGTTTTAAACAAGGATATAATCATGTTTGAATTTTAAAGTTTGCTCGCTCTACTAGAGAGAAAAATGAATGGGTTGTTGAGCCAGAGTGGATCATGTAAGACAGCTTAGGAGTGATGATGGAGACTTCGATACAGGGTTTGACATTTTGGAGAAGGGGAGATGTGGAGGATTTGAGATATTTAGATGCTAGAATTACCCTAACTTGGTGAGTAGGGCAGTTATTCAAAGATGAGTCTGAAGTATCTGGCTTGAGTAATTCATGAGACAATGGTGCCCTTTAATAAGGTCGGAAACCACTGAAGAGAAAGTCATGTGATGCGGAAAATGCCAAATTTGCCTCATTGAGGCCTGGGAGAATTCAAATACATACATTAAAAACACAGGTATATATTTGCAGGAAACCAAAAGACAACTTTGAAAAGAGGTGCACTTTTGGGAATGGATAACTTAGGAGGAAAATATCAAGTGAGAAGGGAACCCAAAGTAGAACATTCAAAATCTCTCACCCCCTCAAGTGTTGGTTAGAAGAGGAGGAACTTAAAAAATAATTACAGAGGTGAAAGTAATATAGAGAGAAACAGAAAAAATCATAAGCAGGATGTGATGGAAGCAAAGGCAAGCAAAGGAAGAAGTCAATCATATCGAATACTGCCAACTTAGTAAGATGACAATGTGAAAATAGGCATGAAATTTGGCTTGCAGTGGGTGAAAATGTTTTGTCTATGAATATTGCTATATTACAATTATTTCCTTGGGCGTTTTTGATTTATGGAATATTACTAGGTTGTATTTTCTACTTTCCCTGTTTGCTGGGGATATATGAAGCAGAGAAAAATAACTCATGCCCTCAAATTGCATGCGTAGATATAATTGAGACAAATGCTTTATATTATAGATATACTGAGCTTTAAATCAGGGAATACATTTTGACCTTGAGTATTCCCAGGAAATCTCAGTATTACAAAATCTTTATCTCACAAATTTATCCTTATTTTTTCCTTTGAAAAACCTAGGATTTACATGTATTAGTATATTCAGCCACCCCACAATATGTTACCTTATCTAAACACATGTTGCATATTGAATGTAGACTGTGTCTTTTAATTTATTTCTTAAAAAGTGAACAAGGTTGTTTTTTTTTTTCAAACCCTTGTGCCGAGGGCTAAACTTCAATAGATCACAGTGAGTGAGCGACCCTGCTACATACGCAACCCCATGAACAAACTATTATGAACCAAAAGTTTAAGAGCTAGACAGCAATGGGATTAAATTTTGGTTCTGTCTTATAAAATGTACCTAAATGACTTTTAGTTTGTTTAGAAAATGAGGATTATACAACCTCCTGGGTATATTGTGAAGAATAATTGAGATAAATCCTATAAAACTTCTCATTGAGTGGAAAAAAACAGTGTTCGGTAAAGACTCTAGTTCTTAAAGACTCTCTAGATATTCATCATCACCATCATCATCACCTGTTTTCCTCACATTGATTCAATCAGATGGTTATGTAGACTGATTCCTTTATTTGCTACTGACTAGGATTGTATATCCCACTTTCCCATCAAGACACACGAAGAAAAAAAATAAAATCCTTGTTTCTCTCTTCCATGGTGTTATTACATTTTATCAAAAAGTTATTTTTTTCTGATTATTTCTAATGAGAATAGCAGGAGGTTATTCCTTCCTTAGTCTTCTGACACCTATCTTCTGGAAGTTGGAGTCAAGTAAAGACATAAAATAGGTGTAAATATCTGTAGCACATAGGGTAGAAAAAGATGTGTCTTAAGAAAACTGAACCAGTTAAAATGTTATAGAAGTTCACAGAAAGTAGTCAGGTTTAAGCTTAGAGAATTGAAGAAGGCAAATGGAAAAAGAATCATTTGGTTTAACTTAAAAGAATGCTTCGAAATATGAAAAGAGTGTGGGGGAAAGCCATTTTATTTCGACAAAAATATTTTTTCAGAGGCACGAAATCTGAAAATAGAACAATTTCATGGAGTACATAATAGCTCAATTTGATTGGAGAATAGAAAGCAAGAGGTGGACTAGTGAGAAATAGACTGGGTCAGCTTCCCCCAAACCTGACACTTCAGGAATTACTTGTAACTTATTATATGAGCAGTATGATATATTTATATTTTGATTATATATCTGGAATAATCATAATGCTAAAGATAAATACCCAGGATGGACTGTGGATGTGTGGACAATAGCCTGGACGAGGAGAAGGCTGAGGGAACAGAGAAGAACGGAGAGATATATGGAAAGTGGTATCTCTCCAATACTTTTCCTAACCAGTAGAAGTTATTGTGTCTGTCCTCGGCTGGGTCTTTTTATCTTTGCTGGGCATTGGTGTCCAAATATGTCCAAAGGAACATTTATAAAGATAAATTTTTGGAAGAAGTAAAATAAAAAATGCAGATAAACTGTATGAAACAGTCTCTTCACTACGGTGTTCCCAAATATCTATAATAATACAACATTTGCTCAAAAAATTCTTAAATAAGCATTCAGAGATGATACAAAGCAATGGGGTATAAACTGGAAAAACAAAAACAAAGTGAGAAAGTTCAAAGTGGAGGGTATGTGATGGGAAATGAAGTTATCTGAGCTAGATAAAGGTGTTATTTCAACTGAGCTTATAGGATGTCTGCCATCTTTGGCAAGAATGGGGAAGGAAACCAGCAAGATAATAAGTCATCCAATGAACTACTGATGTAGACAGTTATATTATAACTGCTCAGTTTCTGTGTGGAATTAAACATGTGTTCCTAAGAGGGCTTGGGCATGTCTGGGATTCTAAGTTAAAACCTAATTCAAGGCAAATACATAAAATTTGACCAGTTTGGGGGTTTTCCTGCTGGGCTTATATTAGATGACCTCATCTCATCAACTCTGCATGCCATCAGTAGTGAATGAGAGGACTCCATTCTTAACAAATCAGAATCACATATTAGTATCCAGTATCTACATCTAGGTGAAACAGATTAGGTCTTAAGTTGAGACACTAAGTCAGTAGGCTACTGCTGGATGTAGAAGCAGTTAAATGTAGAAGTTAAATTATGAAAAAAATACAGTGATTCTAAGTTAAAGTAAATCTAAGAATACAGGTTCTTTGAGCTGTTCTGTGTGAGATAAAGTAAATTTAGTTATTTAACACAAACCTCAAAACCCCCAGAAATTATAGAGAATCTTATTGGATATTTGAGGACACTCAGAAATGTATATTTCTACATTTTTATCCTGAAAAATATTCAAATTTTCTCAGGGACAAAGAATATATCTCAGTATTTTTTATATTCCATAATGATGATGGTGTTAAAATATTCAGTGGTTTACAACTTTTAAAATATTTAAATTTGAAATCTCCACCAATATAAACAAGATATTATCTACATACACACTTAAAAAAAAAAAAGACATAACCCATGAATTCCTTCCCTTCATTGATTACTTCTCTTGTTATCTCACTTTGGGAATCTTTAGAAAAATGTAGAAATTTGAGAATACTAACGGCTGCATGAATTGGATCCATAAGGACAAAGCTCCAAATTTTCATGAGATTTAATGGCTTTTTTATAATAACCCACTGCAAGTTTGTCCTCTGGCTGTTCTTAATATAGTTATTTTCTGTTCCCCTCCCCTTTTATAACATTTTCTTATTCGAGGTGACCCCAGAGAAATCCAGTTCACGGAATGTTAGTGAAGCATTTGGCTTTTATATTAAATGACTATTCCATGAACACACACACACCCACAAGAGCCAGTTGAATCCCTTGTATTGCCTGTATGTGACATGACCTCTCACTGACCCATTCTGAGGGCAGGGCCACTCAGGCTACAGGTGCCTGAGAAATGATTACTGAAGTGAATTTGATTTACTCAGATAAGAAAGAAGATGGAATGTATGGCATTCCGCAGGGTACAGTGCATCCCCTGTTCCAAAATTCTTGGATATTAAAAATAAATTTGATTAAAAAAAGAATAAATGTGATAGCAAATATCAGCTCACAGTCATACTCTAAAATGATGTAGTTTAGTTCATCATTGGAAGGGCCAGAAGAGCTTACACACACACAGAGACACACATGCACACACACACATTTGAATAAATATATATTGTGTAATCAAAAAGAGCAATAAATGAGTGTTCTCTACCTTTCCCTGGGGCACTTTCTTCCCAAATTTTTAGCAGTGTTTTGAACATATTTCTATATACCTCAAATAAATATTTATTCACTATCCTTTCAGGAATCAATAATTTTATACATTACCTTATGGCTTTTAAATGGCAAATGGAAGTTTTAGCTCCTACAGTAAATAATATTGGTTACAATTCTTCCCTCTGTTCTCTGCATTTTTAGCAGAATTTTTCTTCCCCTATAAAGTCTGGAAATTTAAAATACTCAGTTTCTCAGTCTTCCTTGCTGCCAGGATATCTGCACATGTCCTGGTTCTATGGGACCTAAAAAAATATCTTGAAGGCATTTCTATGAACAGTGCTCCCGCCGAGACAAGAAAGAGAAAGCCATGGGTAAAAAGTCTCTACCTATCCTGTCTGCTTTGTTTATGGATGTGGAAGAAGTTGCTGGTGACTGCTACTATCAACAAGGGACCAAAGATATCATAATGAACTGACCTGGGACTTGTGTATAATTGGGCTAATGCACCAATACTGAAACCTCTACTTTCACACATTATTAACAAAGTCAGAAGGTCTGTTTCTTGTGACTGATATGAGTCTTTTAACCCTCTTCTTTCCCTCTCCACTCCCAACATTTTTATAATAACATTTAAAAAATTAAATCCAGAGCCAGTGCCTTAACTATTGGGACTATGTACACATTATTAACTGCTATGTCATGTGACATACCTCCCGTATACAGCTTTTTGTTTTCCTATTAATATTTCATGTACTCAACATTTGCATTTATCTTTCTGAAGGCAGCAATAGCATTTTCTTTAAACTATTATCCTCTGAATTCTTATCTTCCTCACTTCATTATTTTACAATATGTCTCTCATATTATTTACCCAAATATCTATTGACTTCTTATTCTCATTTTTTCCAGGAGTTATTTTTTATACACAATTTATAATAAGAAATTTCAAACATACACAGAAGTGAAATTAGTATAACTATAATGAATGATGAATAATACAGTATAATGAATAATACAGTATAATGATTGCTATACATTTAGTGTTTTTATCCATTTTCCTTTATATAGCTTCCATATTTTTTTTTATTTTGCTAGATTATTTTAAAGCAAAACTTAGTTATCAATTCACTCATTACTAACAGATATTTTGACTTTACATTAACACCATGTCATTAACACACCCAAATATATATTATATATATAATGTCTTAATATATCTAAAATACCCAGCCCAAATTCAAATTATCCTCATTGTCCTAAATATTATTTTAACTTGGTTTTCTTAAATTAGGATGTAAAGTTCACACATTGCATTTTTGGTTTACTTTTTCCAAAGAGGGAGTCAATTTGCCACTCACATACTAAAACTAAAAAAATCAATGAGTAATGGAATCACTGTTTCTATATACTGGCAACTTGATAATTATATTTATTATGAAATCATATAACTTCATGTTTGGATATGTTGAGAGATTTTGTTTTTTCTCACTCATCAATGCATGAATGAATCTCTTTAGCACCATATCCAAAGAGTGTTAATCCTGCCTCTCTTTCAATAATTCTATTGGCAAGACATTTGCCATACCCCAAAGCAGTCAATTGCACTATTTAATATTTTGAATCATTAGACTACTTGGTCTCATGCTGAAGTGAAATACTTCCATATGGGATGAATTTTTACCCTTCAACATATACTATTCCAAGTCTAGGATATATACTACTGATTCTATCTAAAATATTACATATATTTCAAAATTAATCATTAGAGAAATGCAAATCAAAACTACAATGAGATATCATCTCACACCAGTCAGAATGGCCGTCATCAAAAGTCTAGAAACAATAAATGCTGGAGAGAGTGTTGAGAAAAGGAATATACTTTATTTTTAAGAGAAGTTTTAGTTTCACCGAAAAATTGAGTGGAAACTACAGAATTCCCATATATATATTACTTCCCCTGTCCCCTCCTCATATGCATTAGCTTGTTATATTTGTTACAAATGATAAGATATTATTATTAACTAAAGTCCATGGTTTATATTTGGGTTCTTTCTTTGTGTTGCACATTCTATGGGTTTGGACAAATGTATAATGGCATATATCCACCATTACAGTACCATACAGAATAGTTTCAATGCCTTAAAAATATCCTGTGTTCCTTCTGTTCATCCCTTACTCCTCTTCATCAACTCCCTGGCAACAGCTGACTTTTTTTAATATCTCCATAGTTTCATTATTTTCCAGAGTGTCAGATAGTTAGAATCAGACATTATGTAGTGTTTTTTTATAATCACCTAGCAAAATGCATTTAAGTTCGCTCCATGGAATTTCATGGCTTAATACCACATTTTTTTCCTTTTTTTTTTTTTTTTTTTGGTAAGGCCGGATTTATTCTGAGGTCTGAACAAACACTAGTTGACTTGCTAAAACAAGTTAAAGAATAGGTGGCCTTCAACATAGGTATATAGATATGGTATGTAACATTTTTTTCTATAGCTTTTAAAATAACCAAAAATATTTCAATGATTTTTATATTAAATATTGGCAGAAGCCCTGAAGTACTTCTGCAGCCTAGAATTCTGTGGAATATATTCTTAAAACCATTCAAAGTCTAAATATTTATTATTATCCTTTGGCTAACTTATTTTTTTCCTGAAAAATTCAAATGCATTTAGTCAGGGATTATTTTTCTTTACAAAACCTACATGCCTTTTCTCCAATGTCTTATGGCAATGGTTTTTTAAAATTAATTTATAATATTACTTTTATTTTTTATTTGTTTTTTTATTAGTCATCCATTTTGTACACATCAGTGTATACATGTCAATCCCAATCCCCTAGTTTATCACACCCCCACCCCCACCCCCCACCGCTTTCCCCCCTTGGTGTTCATACATATGTTGTCTACATCTGTGTCTTAATTTCTGATCTACACACCAGTTCATCTGTACCATTTTCTAGGTTTCACATATATACATTAACATACGATATTTGTTTTTCTCTTTCTGACTTACTTCACTCTGTATGACAGTCTCTAAATGCATCCACGTCTCTATAAATGACCCAATTTCGTTCCCTTTTATGTCTCAGTAATATTCCATTGTATATATGTACCACATCTTCTTTATCCATTCATCTGTCGATGGGCATTTAGGTTGCTTCCATGACATAGCTATTGTAAATAGTGCTGCAATGAACATTGGGGTGCATGTGTCTTTTTGGTATGGTTTTCTCTGGGTATATGCCCAGTAGTGGGATTGCTGGGTCATATGATAGTTCTATTTTTAGTTCTTTAAGGAACTTCCATACTATTCTCCATAGAGGCTGTATCAGTTTACATTCCCACCAACAGAGCAAGAGGGTTCCCTTTTCTCCACACCCTCTCCAACATTTGTTGTTTGTAGATTTTCTGATGATGCCCATTCTGACCTATGTGAGGTGATACCTCATTGTAGCTTTGATTTGCATTTCTCTAATAATTAGTGATGTTGAGCAGCTTTTCATGTGATTCTTGGCCATCTGTATGTCTTCTTTGGAGAAATGTCTCTTTAGGCCTTCTTTCTATTTTTGGATTGGGTTGTTTGTTTTCTAAAATTGAGCTGCATGAGTTGTTTATATATTTTGGAGATCAATGCTTTCTCCGATTATTCATTTGCAAATATTTTCTCCCATTCTGAGGGTCATCTTTTTGTTTTGTTTATGGTTTCCTATGCTGTGCAAAAGCTTTTAAGTTTCATTAGGTCTCAGTTGTTTATTTTTGTTTTTATTTCCATTATTCTAGGAGGGGGATCAAAAATATCTTGACGTGATTTATGTCAAAGAATATTCTTTCTAAGTTTTCCTCTAACAGTTTTATAGTGCTCGGTCTTACATTTAGGTCTCTAATCCATTTTGAGTTTATTTTTGTGTATGGTGTTAGGGTGGGAGTGTTCTAATTTCATTCTTTTACATGTAGCTGTCCAGTTTTCTCAGCACCACTTATTGAAGATACTCTGTTTTCTGCATTGTATATTCTTGCCTCCTTTGTCATAGATTAGTTGACCATAGGTGTGTGGGTTTATTTCTGGGCTTTCTATCATGTTCCATTGATCTATAGTTCTGTTTTTGTGCCAGTACTCTATTGTCTTGATTACTGTAGCTTTGTAGTATAGTCTGAAGTCAGGGAGTCTCATTCCTCCAGCCCTGTTTCTTTCCCTGAAGACTGCTTTGTCTATTCAGAGTCTTTTGTGTCTCCATACAAATTTTAAGATTTTTTGTTTTAGTTCTGTAAAATATGCCTTTGGTAATTTGATAGGGATTGCACTGAATTTGTAGATTGCTTTGGGTAGTATAATCATTCTCACAATATTGATTCTTCCAATCCAAGAACATGGTGTATCTATCCATCTGTTGGTATCATCTTTAATTTATTTGATCAGTGTCTTATAATTTTCTGCATACCAGTCTTTTGTCTCCCAAGGTAGGTTTATTCCTAGGTATTTTATTCTTTTTGTTGCAATGGTAACTGGGAGTGTTTCCTTAATTTCTCTTTCAGATTGTTCATTATTAGTGTATAGGAATGCAAGAGATTTCTGTGCATTAATTTTGTATCTTGCAACTTTACCAAATTCATTGAATAGCTCTAGTAGATTTCTGGTGGCATCATTAGGATTCTCTATTTACAGTATCAAGTCATCTGCAAACAGTGACAGTTTTATTTCCTCTTTTCCAATTTGTATTCCTTTTATTTCTTTTTCTTCTCTGAATGTCATGGTTAGAAATTCCAAAACTATGTTGAATAATAGTGGTGAGAATGGACATCCTTGTCTTGATCCTGATCTTAGAGGAAATGCTTTCAGTTTTTCACCACCGATAATGATGTTTGCTGTGAGCTTGTCATATATGTCCTTTATTATGTTGAAGTAGGTTCTCTCTTTTCCCACTTTCTGGAGAGTTTTTATCATAAATGGGTGTTGAATTTTGTCAAAAGCTTTCTCTGCATCTGTTGAGATGATCATAACACTTTTATTCTTCAATTTATTAATATGGTGTATCACATTGACTGATTTGCATATATTGAAGAATCCTTGCATCTCTGGGAAGAATCTCACTTGATCATGGTGTACGATCCTTTTAATATGTTGTTGGATTTTGTTTGCTAGTACTTTGTTGAGGAATTTTGCATCTATATTTATCAGTGATATTGGTCTGTAATTTTATTCTTTGGCAGTATCTTTGTCTGGTTTTGGTATCAGGGTGATAGAGGCCTCATAGAACGATTTAGGGAGTTTTCCTCCCTCTCCAATTTTTTGGAAGAGTCTGAGAAGGATGGATGTTAGCTCTTCTCTAAATATTTGATAGAATTCACCTGTGAAGCCGTTGGTCCTGGACTTTGGTTTTTTGGAAGATTTTTAATCACAATTTCAATTTCATTACTTGTGATTGGTCTGTTCATATTTTGTATTTCTTTCTGGATCAGTCTTGGAAGGTTATACCTTTCTAAGAATTTGTCCATTTCTTCCAGGTTGTCCAATTTATTGGCATAGAGTTGCTTGTAGTAGTCTCTTAGGATGCTTTGTATTTCTGCGGTGACTGCTGTAACTTCTTTTTAATTTCTAATTTTATTGATTTGAGTCCTCTCCCTCCTTTTCTTGATGAGTCTAGCTAATGCCTTTTTAATTTTGTTTATCTTCTGAAAGAACCAGGTTTTCGTTTTATTGATCTTTGCTATTGTTTTCTTTGTTTCTAATCCATTTATTTCTTCTCTGATCCTTATGACTTCTTTCCTTCTGCTAACTTTGGGTTTTGTTTGTTCTTCTTTCTCTAGTTCCTTTAGGTGTAACGTTAGATTCTTTATTTGAGACTTTTCTTGTTTCTTGAGGTAGGCTTGTATAGCTATAAACTTCCCTCTTAGAACTGCTTCTGCTGCATCCCATAGGCTTTGGATAGTCGTGTTTTCATTGTCCTTTGTCACTAGGTATTTTTTGATTTCCTCTTTGATTTCTTCAGTGATCTCTTGGTTATTTAGTAATGCATTGTTTAGCCTCCATGTGTTTGTGTTTTTTTATGTTTTTTTACCTGTAATTGATTTCTAATCTCATAGCATTGTGGTCAGAAAAGATGCTTGTTATGATTTCAATTTTCTTAAATTTACTGAGGCTTGATTTGTGACACAAGATGTGATCTATCCTGGAGAATGTTCTGTGTGCACTTGAGAAGAAAGTATAATCTGCAGTTTTTAGATGAATGTCCTATAAATATCAATTAAATCTATCTGATCTATTGTGTCATTTATAGCTTTTGTTTCCTTAATTAATTTTCTGTTTGGATGTTCTGTCCATCAGTGTAAGTGAGGTGTTAAATTCCCCCACTATTATTGTGTTACTGTCAATTTCCTCTTTTAAAGCTGTTAGCAGTTGCCCTATGTATTGAGGTGCTCCTATGTTGGGTGCATATATATTTATAATTTTTATATCTTCTTGTTAGATTGATCCCTTGATCATTACATAGTGTCCTTCCTTTTGTCTTGTACCATTCTTTTTTTTAAAGTCTATTCTATCTGATATGAGTATTGCTACTCCAGCTTTCTTTTGATTTTCATTTGTATGGAATATCTTTTTTCATCCTCTCATTTTCAGTCTGTATGTGTCCCTAGGTCTGAAGTGGGTCTCTTGTAGGCAGCATATATATGGGTCTTGGTTGTCTATCCATTCAGCAAGCCTGTGTCTTTTGGTTGGAGCATTTATTCCATTTATGTTTAAGTTAATTATCGATATGTATGTTCTTATTAATAATTTCTTAATTGTTTTGGGTTTGTTTTTGTAGGTCCTTTTCTTCTCTTGTGTTTCTCACTTAGCGTATTTCCTTTAACATTTGTTGTAGAGCTGGTTTGGTGGTGCTGAATTCTCTTAGCTTTTGTTTGTCTGTAAAGGTTTTGATTTCTCCATGGAATCTGAATGAGATCCTTGCTCAGTAGAGTAATCTTGATTGTAGGTTTTTCCCTTTCCTCACTTTAAGTATATCATGCCACTCCCTTCTGGCTTGTAGAGTTTCTGTTGAGAAATCAGCTGTTAACCTTATGGGAGTTCCTATATATGTTTGTTGTTTTTCCTTGCTGCTTTCAATAATTTTTTTTGTCTTTAATTTTTGCCAATTTGATTACTCTGTGTCTCAGCGTGTTTCTCCTTGGGTTTATCCTGCATGGGACTCTCTGCACTTTCTGGACTTGGGTGGCTATTTCCTTTTCCATATTTGGGAAGTTTTCAACTATAATCTCTTCAGATATTTTCTCTGGACGTTTCTCTCTCTCTTCTCCTTCTGGGATCCCTATAATGCATATGTTGTTGCATTTAATGTTGTCCCAGAGGTCTCTTATGCTGTCTTCATTTCTTTTCATTCATTTTTCTTTAGTCTGTTCCACAGCAATGAATTCCACCATTCTGTCTTCCAGGTCACTTATCCGTTCTTCTCCCTCAGTTATTCTGCTATTGATTCCTTCTAGTGCAGTTTTCATTTCAGTTATTGTCTAGTTGATCTCTGCTTGTTTGTTCTTTAATTCTTCTAGGTCTTTGTTAAACATTTCTTTCATCTTCTTGATCTCTGCCTCCATTCTTTTTCCAAGGCCCTGGATCATATTCACTATCATTCTTTTGAATTCTTTTTCTGGAAGATTGCCTATCTCCATTTCATTTAGTTGTTTTCTTGGGTTTTATCTTGATCCTTTATCTGGTACATAGCCCTCTGCCTTTTCATCTTGTCTATCTTTCTGTGAATGTGGTTTTTGTTCCACAGGCTGCAAGATTGTAGTTCTTCTTGCTTCTGCTGTCTGCCCTCTGGTGGATGAGGCTATCTAAGATTCTTATGGAAGTTTCCTGATTGGAGGGACTGGTGATGGGTAGAGCTGGCTGTTGCTCTGGTGGGCAGAGCTCAGTAAAACTTTAATCTGCTTGACTGCTGATGGGTGGGGCTGGGTTTCCTCCCTGTTGGATGTTTGACCTGAGGTGACCCAACACTGGAACCTACCTGGGCTCTTTGGGGTATAATGTCAGACTCTGGGAGGGCTCACCCCAAGGAGTACTTCCCAGAACTTCTGGTGCCAGTGTCCTTGTCCCTTGGTGAGACACAGCTGCCCCCGCCTCTGCAGCAGACCCTCCAACACTAGCAGGTAGGTCTGGTTCAGTCTCCTATGGGATCACTCCTCCTTCCCTGGGTCCCGATGTACACACTACTTTGTATGTGCACTCCAAGAGTGGAGTCTCTGTTTCCCCTAGTCCTGCCAAAGTCCTGCAGTCAAATCCCACTAGCCTTCATAGTCTGATTCTCTAGGAATTCCTCCTCCCGTTGCCCGTCCCCTAGGTTGGGAAGCCTGACGTGTGGCTCAGAACCTTCACTCCAGTGGGTGGACTTCTGTGGTATAAGTATTCTCCAGTTTGTGAGTCACCCATCCAGCAGTTATGGGATTTGATTTTATTGTGATAGCTCTCCTCCTACTGTCTCATTTTGCCTTCTCTTTTGTCTTCGGATGTGAAGTATCTTTTTTGGTGAGTTTCAGTGTCTTCCTGTCGATGATTGTTCAACAGTTAGTTGTGATTCCAATGCTTGCGTAGTGAGAGCCTGTCCTTCTTCTCCACCATCTTGAACCAATCCTCAATAGCACATTTTCTTTACATCACTGAATAATATTCTATTGTCTGGATGTATCACAGTTTGTCTATGTTTTTTTACTTATTGATGAATATTTTAATTGCGATTTTTGATAATTATGAGTCAAGCTATTATTAACACTTGCTTGAATGTCTTTTGGTGGTCATAGTGTTCAATTTATTTGTGTAAATACCAAGGAAGATAGTTGGTCGATCACAGAGTTAGAATATATTTAGCTTTTTAAAAAACTGACCAACCACCTTCCAAAGTGGTTGTATCATTTTGTGTTCCTGCCAGCAATGAATAAATGCTCCTTTTTCTCCACATTCTTGTCAGCATCCAGTATTGTCAATGTTCTGAACTTTAGCCATTTGATAGATGTGTAGTAGTATCTCACTGTTGTTTTAATTTGCAACTCCCTAGTGACACACGATGTGGAACATCTTCTCATATGCTTATTTTTCATCTGTATCTTCTTTGATAATGTGTCTGTTCAGATCTATTCCACATTTTTAAATCGGGTTGTTTGTATTTGTTGTTGTTAAGTTTTAAGAGTTCTTTGTATATTTTGGCATCACCAAACCCAAGTTCACCTAGATTTTCTTCTATATTATAAGAGTTTTAGAGGTTTTCATTGTACATTTAAGTCTATGATACATTTCAAATTAATTTTTGTGTTAGTTGTAAGGTTTATGTTTAGATTCATAATTTTTTGCATGTGTATGTCCCTTTTTTTTCCACAGCATTTGTTGAAAAGACTATCATTTTTCCATTAAATTGCCTTTGCTCTTTTATCAAACCCACATGTTTTTATTTGTGTGGGTCTATGTTTGGGCTCTCTACTCGGTTCCTTGGATTATTTGTCTAGTCTTTTATCAATATCACACTGTTTTGATTACTGTAGCTTTACAATAAGTTCTGAAGTTGAGTAAGTTGAATGTAAGTCATCTAATTCTGTTTAGTTTTTTTTTTCCCTTGATATTGTGTTGGCTATTCTGTGTCTTTTGCCTTTTTATTGCATATAATTTTTCCTTTGTTTGTAGATATTTAAATTTCTTTATAACAAGACTTTAATTCTCCTAACTGTTCTACTCATCATCCATAGAATATTTTAAATAAAAAGATTTGCCCAAAACTCATATGTATAGTATGATCTGTGTAGGAAAAGGAAGACAACATATCATGCTTTATATACATTAATTAGTGGAGTGTAAGATGTACTCTTTTTTTGTATATTTTGGAAAATCCTTTACACCTTTGACTTATCATGAACTTGTCTATTACACACATTTTTTTTCCTTAGATAGGCTCAGTCATAGTTACTAGGTAGATACTAGATATTGATTATTATCAGCTCTGTTCAGTAAAATTTTCAGGAATCCATCTTTAATATCCATCTCAAAGCATAATCTTATCAATGGTAAATCACCAATAACAACAACAAAACTGACTTTATGAAGTTGGAGTAGGTTTCAACTAGCTGAAGATCACAGCCAAATCTAAACTACTCTTCTCCACTTAACACAAGTAATATTTAGGACTATATAAGATAAAGGGAAAAAAATGAGTAGTTTAGGAACATCATACATCTATGTCTATCTTAGTAAATGGTAGTAAACAGATCCACAGATCCATTTCCCCTTAGTCACATTCTGCTCATTCATTTGTTTCACAAAGGCTAAGAGAAGATGAAGGCTTTGCCCTTTGAGAATATTGAGAAAATAGAGTATAAATGATAATTCATTGATAATTCAATTTTTGCTTAATCATTATTATAGCCAAAAACACACTACTTCCTTTGCAAAATTAATAGATTGAGCTATCAATAATAGGTTAAAATCCATTTAATTTTACACTAGATAAAAGCAGCTAAATAGACCTGAATATCAAATGTTACTCTTCTTTGAAGCCCTCCTGTCTCTGTGCTAGTTGTTACTTCAGTGACCTTAGCTTTTTGTTCATGCATTTGTGGCTGCACATACAGCATTGTACCCTTCATGTGATCTTCATACATAATCTTCATACATGGCTTTTCCACTCACTAGACATTTATTTTCTCTAGGATATCAAATATATCACCACCTAGTACATAGGAAGTAACCAGTACATATTATTCAGTTTTGAGAGAGTGAATAATTGTTTATGCTAAAGGAGATATCTCCAGTTCTAATCCTTAACATTATCATTTTACTTCCAGTTGTGGCTCATTATATGCATAAAAGTGGTCAAATTCTTATTTATATGTCTTGTTATATTGGAGATAATTGCTTTCTGTGTCATACTTTCATATATTTGGACCTTCAAGGGGAGAATTAATAGCATCAATTCTATATCATTGTGTTATAAATCACTCAAGTTCAGTGCTAGGTTTTCTAGAGGAGACTGTTAAGAAATGGTATACATACCCATATATGCTTTTGAAATCATCTGATGAAGTGAAAGGGAATTCATTATAAGAATTTTCCAAAACTAACAATTGGTAAAAGATAACAGATAAGGGCATATACACATAGGGCAAGTATTTGTCCGGGCCTATGGTTTTGACTTCCTTAATATCAGCTTTTCATCACAAACTGACCTCAATACATAAACATATTTTTATATCTTATTAAAATGTCATTAGTCTAGCTTATGTAAGTTGAAAAAAAAACCTTTTTTGTGATTTCTGTGCATGGCTATATTTTCTAAGTGGTTTGTACTTGTCTGTGACAGGCTCTCAATAGTAAAAGCATTTACTGTTAAACTGCCAGTATCTTTTAAAGAAAATAAAAAGTAAGAATAAGGTAGAGAAGCCATTCTTGTGATTTGGGAGAAAAGGCAAATTAATTGACATCAAATAGTTCACATGCTGTAGCGTTAAGGGAGGCTGGAACTTGAATCTAAGCAGACAAATACAGTGTATGTCACTGTTCTTAGAACCAGGGAAAGAGAATATTTACATCTACTGCTTGCCATATGCCACCACATTTCCCTTGGTTTTCCAATAGTAAGTTAAATCTAATTTAAAAAAAAAGCACAGAGGTAAGTGATAAAGGCAAACTAAAGCATTTGGCAGTATTTAAACAACATATTACAGGCTGCACATATGTCTGCCTTTGTAAGGATGAAAGGAGATGGTACAGGAAAAAATGTTTTCTGATTTTAATAACTGTAAAATATTGCAAACAAACATTTTGTAAAAAACAAATAGATCCATACTGCTCTTGGGGCAACTTTGTCTTAAGGAACTGATCTCTTCTGCTTTTATTTTGGCTTCAGAATATTAATTGCTACAACTTTATGTGGTGTTTGGTACATCGGAATCTCCTGATTACCCCTCGGTAGTTGAGATTCGTTTTGTTTATTTTATTTTTATCTCTGGGTATATCAAAATTTACTATTAAAGTATAGACAAAATGCGCAGACAAAAAACTTTAGAATGTATACCTTTATGCAAGTATAGCTACAAGTGAAATTTATAATTAAATAATGATGGTATATGCTCTTGTACTTCATAAATAAAGTTATCTGGCTGTTACACTTCTCAACACAGGCTAAAGGAGAACTCATACATTCCTTCATTATTCATAACATATAATACAAATTCAGGAAAAGTGTGATACACTGAAATCATAAAATAGTCTTTTAGTGTAAAAAAGACAGGCATTGAGTGCCCATCAAAAGAAAACTTCTCAGCCAGAATTTTTAATTATTGCTGTCACCAAAATCAATGGTTTAGAATTTAATCATTTCTCAAAATAGTGTGCAGAGTTAGATACACCTTCTGTTTCTTGAAAACTTTATCCATCCTCGAACTTCAAAATTTCATTATTTTCTTCAAAATTTTGTATATATACCCACATGTATATGCACATATATTTTATGCATAATTTAACAATAATGTAATTATTTTACTTGAAACAAGAAAAGGATAATATATATTAAAATAAATGGAATCATTTGTAGATATGCCTGTATATACTCACTCAAGTAACCAAAATATCTTTGGTAGCTATTCCAAGTAATTCATTTATGTTTGTAATATGTCATAGAATATGTCATAATCCTCACTTAAAAGAGTAAACGTTATAATAAATGAATAGCAAATGACCTTGTTCTTGTCTTGGGACATTGCTTCATCATTTAGCCTCCCTTTTGCCTGTACCTTTGCCTCTCTCTTTACTGACATGTTCCTTGCCATATGAAAATGATCAAGTTTTCCATGAAACACTTACTGTTGTCCCTGCCTTCTCTCTACAAACTCCAGGTCTGCCTCCTGCTATGAATAGTCAAGTTCTTATAAGACCAATCTATATACATTGTACCTACTTAATGCCATATAGAGACTAGCAGCAGAGTAAATTTAGATGTAATAATTTTGGAATCCTGATTGACCACATCTAATACACTAAACATACGTATATCCATTGGACCAATAATTTTACTCATAGGTATACTATTTCTGTTCATTTTCTTTTTTGTCCCTAGCTTGGATTACAGGCTAATTTTTGACTGGGACTTCTTAAAATTCCTAGGATTGGATCACAGTATTTATATTAATAACATAGCAAAATAAATAAAATAAAAATAACATAGTATATTTACTGACATGATGAACATTGAATAAATGTATTTGTTTATTCTGGCTCATAATATTGTTTAAATATGCAGGAAAAAATGAGAGTAGATATTTTTTCAAAAAATCAATTGAATGGTTTTGCTTTTATGATGATTTTCATGTGGAATAAAATGGGATTTATCTCCTAGTCAGGGCTGGAATTCTTTGACCAAGTTTCACATCAGGTGATGACTTTTGTAATCACGGTTCCTATATAAAAGTACACTATGAATAGATATATGTATATGTATCTGATTCACTTTGCTGTACACCTGAAACTAACCCAATATTGTAAATCAACTATACTCCAATAAAAATTAAAAACAAATACAAACCCCAAAAAATGTACACTATGGTTGTCCCTCCAGTCTCTAATTCTTCACAACCTACACTTTACCTAGATAACTCCACTCTCAAATTCAGAATCGGTCTGTGATTTGCCCAAGCCAATCAGAAACATTCTATTATCCCCACTGCAATATAATTATTTCAGATGAAACAAGTTTGTTAAAAAAGAATGAAGTCCTGTACTTTCAATAAATGGTTGTGGAAAATCAGCTCTCTCTCCTTTCAAAGTTGTGCTGTAACAATATGAAAGCCTGGGCCACTGGTAGCTGTATCACTAACTTGAGGAAAACCCTCTGAAGAAATAAAGAGGCCAAAAGAGCAAGAGGTAGCTAAAAAGGCATACAAATAGAGTGAGAATCTTGACAAAACCTAACTTAAAACTCATACTTCCTCTGAGATTTTCAGCCAATCAGTTATGATATAATCTCTTGTTTGCATCTATTGGTTCAGGTCTGCACATGTGAGTTAGGATGGCTAAATCAGAGACTATACCAAGACTTTTATATTTTGTTTGGAGAAGAAGAGTACACTTTATTTTTACATGATGGTAAGTACATATGGTAAGTGGTAGCAAGCCCAGGACCATTGAAGAAATTTTGCTAAAATAAGGGATAAAAGAAAGAGGAAGGATGAGAAGCTCAGAGAATAGCAGAGAAAAAAAGCCCTAATCCCTTATTAAATGTAACTGAAATCTAGCTAATCTATTGGCTTCATTTACTTAACAAACTGTCTCTGTATATTTAGTCAGTTTGAGGTTTTTTTAAACAATCACACCCCCTTCTCTGTGAAAACTGATTCATATTGTAACTATGTCATATGTCTCATAACATGTAAAAGAGCAACTATCTTCCAAACAACTCTTAAGTCACTGTAACAATTCTCATTTTTTATCAGACTTTGAATAGTTATACGAATTTCCCCCAAATCTGAAAATTAATAATTGGTTATTGTTGGATACAGAATTTGAACCAAAACTCTGTCATTTCAAACTTATATAAGTCAAATCTTTTATAAGAGCAGCAATCTTATTTAAAAAAAAAAGACCACAAATCTGCACCGTCCTCATCATGACACTGAGTGGTCCCTATATTTTTGGACTATGTAATTTTCTTCACTTATTAATTTGTCTATTTCTTGGACAATTTCAGGCAGGATTGTTACTTCATAAAATGATTTAATATCAGTTAGATATAGATCCTCCTAATTTTTCCAATTTTAAAAAGTTGTATTTTATTTGCTATATCAATTTTTCCATTCAAAAATATATGCACTTGAATTTTAACTAAAATGTCATTAATTTAAAGATTAATTTAGCAAAAATTGATATCTTACAAAAATTGTCTCAAGGTCCAGAGTTGGAGCTGAATCAGGAGTTAAAGTCTTAGCCAAGGACACTGCCAGAGAAGAGATGGGGTAAATGGGCACTGAAACCCCTGGCCAGGGTCCAAAGCACACTGTTCTTGCATTACTGCTGGAAGGATATTGATAGACTTGACAAGAACAAGTTCACAGACAAAGAGAGAAGGCAGTGGTGGCTGCTGCATCAATAAAACTCTTGGTTTATTATTAGTTTTCCAGTTGTTAAACTATTTTCTTTCAACTCTAAACCCAATGATCTACATCATACGTTGTGATGCCATGGATGGGAATCTGCAAACTACATTTCTTTTTTGCCAGCTGGCTTCTTGTTACATTACACTAATAGAGGGAGATTGGAAATCAGAAAGAGGGACAAGGACTTGCTGCTTATTCTTTTGCTTGCTGTTTTTATCAGTAACTCCCCCATAGCAGCCACTGGCAGTTGCAGCTTGTTTTAATCTCTAGCTCATTTTGATCCTTTCAATTCCAGCCTCATCTTTGGAAGTCTGAACAGCACCCACTGGCTAACAGTAAGAGCCCCAGATCCACAGAAACACTTTCCATGGTGCTGATGTTCAACAACATGTGGGACAAATGGAAATATATTTTACTGATATGAGTTTTATTCCTTGACATCTTCCATCAACTCTTAATCTTATATTCTAACTGAATATACACATACATATATGTATGTGTATATATATATATATATATATATATATTTGTGTGTGTGTTTCTGTGTGTGTATATATAATATTTACCTGAATATGTGTTATAATATTTGGACCCCCTATCATATTTGTGATATGGTAAAGAGTCAGCGTTTTTGTTTTGATTATGTAACTAGACCATAATTGACATTTATCATAGAATAATTTTGAGCCATACAGGAACCTGATGTTTTTTCAAAAACTTTCATGCTATAAGGCAGATAACATGATAGAAAATTAGTAAATTATGTCAAAAGAAAGTCCCTTAAATATCATATTCCAAAGCAAGAAAGAACGTACTTTGTAAAGATGACATAGATTATTCAGAGTGACTACAATAAAATTCAAACTATCTGAATAACATCCATTAACTAACCTTTTATAATAGAGATTTAAATGTTATGTACACCAGTGTCAAGTAAAATGGAATTCCCTATACTTTATTGGGTATAATGAGAGTTTTCTTTAGCCTTTCCATTATAATGGGAATGAATCCAATGATTTTGTAACTTGTAGTCTTTTTTAACCTAAAGAATAATACAATTAAAACAATTAAGCTTCTTGAAGAGATAGAGTCATTTTATGAAAAGAATTTATATGTAACAATATAAACAAATTAAGCTAATGATAAAGCATCAGGCTGATGAGAGTTAATGCAAGAATCAGAGCCATAGAATTAATATGCAGAGGTGTCCTCTATTCGAAATGTTTAAGAGTAGGATCTATGTTTTCTTCATATTCCATTCAACATGTATAAAAGAAAACAATGATTTTTCTATCCAGCATAGTTGTATGTATCCATTGATATTGTAGAAGAGAATGGCTTGTCATCTAAGGTCCTATACTGATTCAAGAAAGAGGGAAAGAAACTGAGCAGATGATATAAAAAGTGAAAAATAGGCTTAAGGTAAAAGTAAAATTTTATATCAAGATTAAGGGAATGATTTGATTCAGTGGAGTGAAGTACCAATCATTTTTTCCAGTATATTGGATACTAAAGTCAGAACTAAATAAATTTCTGATCAAGTGATATACTAGTTGCTCAGTGGTTTTACCCTCCTCGGTTACTATCTTCAGAAGACACATGAATATGACAGAGATAAATATGGATTCATACACACAGGCAGAGATCAAACTCCAGAGTTTACTGAATATAATAATTCAGCAACACAATTCTGTCAACAATTACATCCAACAAAGCATATTTTGTTGGGGTCATCAAAAATTGAAGCGATTGTAAAGGAAAAAGAAAAAAAAAAAACAAGTTTCCAACCACAGAAAACAGTTCTAACACACAAAACCTTCAAGTAGAACTAGGCAGCGATTTCCTGATTAATGGTCTGTGTAATGAAAGAGAAGCTTGAGCATGACCTTTTCAATCTATTTAACATGAATTGTAGTCATTTAGGTGCCCCACAGAAGGGTTTTCTGGGCACAATATCTTCAGAAGGAAAAGTATCCTCTATGAAAGAACTAAACTATTGTTTCTGCATTTTATAAAATCTAATATTGGAGTTCATTGTAAACAGTATTTAAAATGAGTACTAAAATTATATTATTTGAACTTAAAAAATAATATAACCTATACTTTTATAAAGTTTCAATTATGAAAAAGACAAAAAAAATATACAGCATGGAATTTTTTAATTAAGGATTTATTTGCTTTTCGTTCAGGTAAAGAACACAATTGAGTTTTAAATTTCAGAAGATGTAAAAAGAAAGAGAGTTGACTGATACCAAAAAGTCATCAGAAATACCTAAAATGTTTAAACAATAACAAGAATTTTTAACAATAAGATTACTTTCTAGCAGAAGCATTAAGAATCATTTGACATATGCAGATAATTTTCAAAACCTTCATCATCAACTATCTGTGCTATTCCTAATGTCATGGTCTTCTCACTGCTCCCCAACCTTACCTCTAGGGCTCACAAAACAGGCCTAAGAATGACATTAAGAAATTAATATTGTTAGAAATGATTTTTAATACAGAGATTTTGTTTTCTTAATGCTTTTATATTAGAAAATATAAGCAAGCCTTTGTCATGTTAGTCAAAACCTCGATCTTTTCATAAACAGGAACTATTTCTAAGGTTGCTAAGAGAGCAGGTGTCTTTCATGTTCTTTTCTATAGAATAAAGTCCCATAGACTACTTTATGTAGATGTGTTAAAAATTGAATTGTGTCCTCTCAAAATTCATATGTTGAAGTCCTAACCCCAAGGACCTCTGAATATGACCTTATTTGAACATAAAGTCATTGCATAAGGTAATTAGTTAAGATGAGGTTATTCGTGTGGGTCTTCATCCAACATGGTTGGTGTCATAAACAGAAGCACACAGGGAGAATGGCACATGAACAGGAAGGCAGAGAATGTGGGTGATGTGACTCCAAGCCAAGAAACACCAAAGATTATTGGCTAAGTAGTAGAAGCTAGGAGAGAGACCTGGAAAAAGAGTCTCCCCCATTGCCTTTAGAATGAGTATATTCCTGCCAATACCTTGATCCATGAGACAATACATCTCGGTTGTTTAAGCTAGTCAGTTTGCAGTACTTTATTATAGCAACCCTAGAACACTAATGCAAGGTGTATCATCGAAAAGGTCATCTGCCTCTGCCAGAGGTAGGCAGCAGAGTTTCTCTTTTGAAGCCACTGATACTCACACAAACCTCCGTGCCACTCATATACAGTATCCTGTGGGACCAGAAAACTAAATGATCTGAACATAGTAAAACTAAATCTAATATGCCATACCATTAAATTTTACTAAGAACAAATGTGGAAATAATTGAGTATAAAGAGCAAATCTACAGTGTAAATATGAATTTAATTAATAAGATTAATTTAATCCACTTAAGGGGAATAAACATGGATGTAATGCATAATTGAAGCACAGTATATTAACATTTTTGGCCTAAAGTTATCTTATTAACTAAAGAGGGTTTATTTGTTTCTAATTTTGAATGTGGGATGTTTCATAAAAATAAAAACAACAATAAAATTAATAGAAATATAATTTGAATTCAAAATCTAGCCAAACACTCCACCCTAAAACCAACTTCTTCCTGGTAAAATTGTGTTTAGACTCTGGCATCTGAAATATACTAACAAGTAAATTGAAGGTTTTTAGTTAATTTTTGAGTGAATATGGGCTTTTAAAAATTATCTTAATTAATGTAGTAAAAGAAGGAAAAATTGGAAAATAAAGGTATAAAGACAACACAGCAAAGATAGGAAACAGCTTGCTCTTTTTGAATAAAGACCTCAGGTAAAGCACATTATAAAACTGAAATAGTGTTGTGGTCATATTACAGTTGGAAGTGGAAACACCATCTTTAATCTTCAGTGGCATGGAAAACACTGCAAATCATACTTGGGGATTTTAATTTATGTGTATGTCAGTACTGACAATTAAATCTATAATATTACATCATAATTATGAATACCATCAAATATATCATTTACTCATACAGATTAATAGAATTAATTATTAGTCAAATTGGTATTTTCTTATCATTAAAATAGGAAGAAGATTAATTGACATAACAGATATTATACACACATTGATCTAAACCACCCTGATTTTAAAAATGTTAAATGTGAAGAAATGTCATTTTAGAATTAAGAAAATATGGCAATAAGAAAAAGTATTATGTCTTTTCATTACAGATGAAATTTTCATTGAGGATTAAGAGACATCAAGTAGCAAAACTTCATAGAAAATCTCCAAGAATAAGTATTTGGAGAACTATTTACCTTTTCTTGGTCTCCACTACATATACTTTGATTTTATGTATTTTTTTCCTCCAAATTTCCACTATGAGGCAACAAATAAACTATAGGAATATAAGTAAGCAAACACAATTACATTAAAGGAGCAACAATGAAGTATTCACAATTTTAATAGGAAATTATGGACTGACTCCTTTTGAGGTGATGGATCACTTTTCTCATAGAAGGTGGGGCACCTGCAACTTCACTTAGTATCACCTAGGTTTCAAATTCTGAATTATTTGCTGTGGTTATCAGGGTAGATATAAGGAATCCAAAGTTACTCTCAAACACTGAGAAATGAGTCAATATTATTGCTAGTTTCATTCTGATCTTTTCAAACTATTCTCAGCCAAACACATTATAATCCATCCTTTTTGGACAGTAAGATAAAAATATTTCCCCCAAATACATACCTTAATATTTACATGCTCATATTATCTCAGTCAGTATTCTTTAACTAATAAATATAATTGCATTTACCTAGTTTAATCCAAAATCCAGCTTACTAAGGATATTGAGTAGTTTATATAATTTTTAGGTGGCACAAACAACTGGCCTTGGAAGACTGCCTGAGCATGTTTTATTTCTCACTATGAACTCTCTAAGGACACTGAACATAGGGCTTGGTGCAGGGCTTCAGTCACTACCACTTTTGAATCTCCACCTCACTCCCCTCCTCAAAGATTAGATTACAAATAGCAGGGGCTTCTTCAACTTTCTGCTAAACTGTAGTTTATAAGAGGCTGCTTCTGAATGCCTAAAACCTAGACACAAGTGGGGTGACTGCAGTAGGTAATTCTGCCTTCTACCTTGGGAACTGAGGCCACAAATTAAGGATACTTATTCAAATATGGGAATGACATTCCAAAGACTACAGTTACCCAATAGTGATGCCTTTATACAAATGTAACCAAGTCCAAATGCACCACTCACCATACTACAGGCCAATAAGTCAAGAGACAAGGTTTTGGAGCAAGGAAAGCAACTTTATTCAGAAAGCCAGGGAACTGAGAAGATGGTGGACTAATGTCCTAAAGAACAATATTAATTTAGGGTAGAATTCAAGCTTCTTTTATACTAGGGAAGGGGCAAGCAGGAAGGGACTAAGATCAGGTACCAGCAAGGGTCCAAGGAGGATTGTAAAAGCTCTTTGTTCTTGGACACTTGACTTGGGTTGATGTGAGTCTAATTGCAATGTTACTATAAATCTTGACAAGATAATCACTATTTTTGTTCATACTTCCTTATCTCCCTTTGGGAGGCAAGATTTGGGTAAGGGGCTGTTTGCACAAATCTTAATCTGTAGACAAAATTCCTTTAGTGATTATATCAATGCACAGGGCAAAGCTGAGGCTTATGACTCAGAGGTTAAACCAGCAGAAAAGGTAGATACAATATGGAGTCAGAGATGCCAAGCTTCTTCCTCCCTGTAACACAAGCATAAATAGCTATATCCTCCTTCCAATGACAACCTTTTTAGTTGGTGATTCCATACTGTTCAGATCTCTGCTTTCTCAAGTATTGTTTGTGTTTGACCTGACTTCCAACCCTGATTTCGTAGATATGCCTTGTGTCTCAGTCCTTGAGCCTTTGTTGAAGAGTCTTGCAGAAGACAATGCAGTGATCTGTTGACTGCCTCCAAGCTTTGTAGGACATCCCCAAACCAGTGTCTTTGAAGGCAAGACTGATATGAAACCATGTAAGAAAAAAACTATTATCCTTAGAGTACTGAGGGAATGATCCAGTTGTGCTTTGTTTCATAAGACTACAGAATGTGTAGTCCTATACTAGAATATTCTAACTCTTAGAGAAACAATAGAATAAGATTAGACTGATAAAAATAAGCAGAAACTATATAAAATGATCATGACTGTTTTGGCAAAACTTTCTGCAGAATCTAATGAATAGTAGTCTAATGAATACTCTATAGTTTGTAATCCTGTAGGTACTATCATTTATCATCTGTATTTCCCCCACTTTAACAATTAATTCAACTTTAGCATCACTAAACACTCAATATGTTCAAAAGTCTCTTGTAGAATATTCTTTAGCAAGTAGGCACATCCTGGAAGTCTCTAAAGCTACTACATGATATTATATGGCTATCTTCAAATGGTTTCTTAGCAGTTCCACTATAGAAACATGAGTTAAAAGAGAAAAAATATTATAGACCCTTCAGATTATTTCTAGGATTTTATGCTGTATATTTTAAGGTATTAGTTCTTGTAAGTCACAGAAATGTTTATGGTTTAAATAGCTACAGAAATGGTTTATGCTTTCTGTACTTGACCTCTTGCCTTTAACTGCATAACCTAAAAATACTTTTATTATTTAAAAAAAGGAATTCAGCATGATCTGTTGTTCATAAATTTGATTACACCAGGGAGCATTAGTCTCAGAAACTGAAATTTAACATAGATGTTTAAATCCACAGTTTACAATAGGCTGTTTTGAAAACCCAAGGTTCATTTTCAATGCATGGATCCCTGAGGAATGCATGGCTTTGCAGAGGGGTGGATTTATATAGGGTCATGGAGTTACTAAAGCCTTTAAATAACTCCTTGTTTTTCTTTACTGATTTCTAGTGTTAAAGGCACTCAATATATTTAAGAGATTCTCTGGCACTTCAGATAACCTTGTAGCATCTCGCTCTATTCAAAATTTTAGCAACAAAATATAGGTGACCATACACTTTAATGATTTTTAATGGATAATTGATTAATGTAATATCTTCACCTTGATACTTATCTAAACTATAAAAAGTGATTCACATGTGAGGAACTGGGGCCAGGGAGTAGTAAAAATATTATTTTACCATTAAAGCAAGCACTGACAAAATCAGTGTTCCAGCTTCATGCATGCATCTTAAAATAGATCTGGGTACACATTTACCTACACTCACACATAGTCCCAGCACACACACACACACACACACACACACACACCACTCACATAAGATAAAACGATGTGTAAAATGAAGCACACCAGTCATAATAACTAAGCATGGTTAAATCAATATGCTAGAAGGAAGCTGTTTCTGGGTAAGCCTGTGACATGATTTGTGGTTGCTCATACAGTCAATAAAAAAGGAAGATTTAGCAGTCTTCTGATATTTAACATAACATGAGCCTATATGCATGTGTATTACCAACTATTTTCATGCCATCATACCTACCTTCTGCTCATTTAGTGTATATAACAGTATGCCATGTAGAAGTAAAAAATACATGTTGTTTTTCATTGAACATACTGGAAAGTCATGGTACATATTAACAATTTTATTAACTTGTTAGTACAAATTCTGCCAACCCAATGCTCATATCTGAACTTTATGTCCATAACTCTTTGTAACCTAAAATATATGTTATATAAGAAAACATTTTTTCAAATGACAGATTTCTTCCATTTGCAAAACTGAAAGTATACTGATCATAGTACTATAGATAGATGGCTATTTCAAAGATATTTTGTACTAGGAAATATTTAACCAAGAAGAACAATTAGCTGTTCAAATAATTTTTAAAAAGCTATCTACAAGTCAATAATCAATAAGATGAATAAACCTGTTACATTTTTAATAATAGCAAAGAAATTGTTCTGCTAAGAAGATGTCCTGTAAAATATGTGAGTTGTAACAATCTTCACCATTAAAGGTAAATTTTCATTATTTAACATACTGATCTAATAAAATATATTATTTTATCTTTATTTCTTAATTGTGACACAATACACAATATTGCCTACTACTTAAAATTATCTTAAGTATAGTGCACTTTAAAAAACAACAAAAAAAAGGATGTCTTTATCTTGTTAATTAGAGTATTATAACATGTCTATTTGGTTATTCTGAAGGTAAGTTTCATTTTATTTATCCTGATCTACTTGTCTATTTGAATGCATTCTGTTCTATCAATCTTGCTGCTGAAGGTAGTCATTTTCTTACTTCAGTTGCTTCTGAAAATCATTTTTTGTAAAAACTCAAAGATATGTATTTCACATGTGTATTGCTGGTTAAACTGGTAAAGGAATCTTATGGGTTAGGTAAGCTGTGGTGATTTGGCCTGCACTAAAACAAACAGGAAGTTCAGTTGCAGTGGAAATAGCCACTGGCTGCTGTTTCGTTTTTCTGTGTCACTAAATAAGTACCATTCTTACAGAATTCTCTATTTTATTACTCAAGTCCTATTCTCTAGTCTTCCTATTTGAGTACCTGGATAATAGAGAAGAGATGTTGGAAAAACCGGCTCTGCTGGTTTTCTAAATATTCTATTGAACTGTGGCTGGTAGAGTATTTTGAAGAAGCACAAGCTATAATAAATCATGGCATCTACCCATGACAGTTTCAAATAAACACATTTATTGGGCCAGACAAGTACATCGCTAAGAGTGTTATTTATCTCAGGTGCTGACATATAGCGCCAGATGTTGGATTTAATCCCTGACTCAGTGGTTGCAGCTGAAAACTGCATTGGCATTTTAAAAGCGTCTGTTATGAACACTGATCTGAGTAAAACACAAACCACGGAGCCTGATGTAAGCAATACAGAATGCGAGTTTTAAGTGATTACCTGGGCAAGTTCGGAAAACATGAAGGCTGTGGTTTGGAGTCCTTACCCTGTTCCTGTCAATGGGAGACAGTGGAGGGTCATTTTTCTAAACACTTTCACATGAAAGTACATGTAAAATGTGTGAACAACTTCTAGCATAGCATTAAAGCATTAATATTTTATGAATCTGTTGTATTTTTGGCATATATTAGATTTTAAAAGATGTTTTGATAAGTGCAGTAATTGGATCCAGGAAGAGGAACTTAACAAAATAGCGCATGATTTGTAAGAACCGGACACCACAAGTGAGGAATATTTTCAATAAGGTAAAAATGCATATTACTTAAAGTTGTACATGGAATTCTATAAATAACACATAAAGCATGATACTAAATCTTTATATTAGCAACTAGATAGACATTAAATGCTAAAATATTGCAATAGTTTTGTTTTTAGAAAATATCATATGAATTAATAAATTAACTTAAATCTTCAAGCTTTACAAAGGTGATTTCAAATATTGTGTGTCATTCATTGTAGTTGGTACTTTGCCTTTTATTTTAATTTATAATTATAAATATTTTACAGGGAAAATATTATAATCACATTTTATCCTTTAAGTTTACCATAGTTTGTATTTTGATAAAAGTGTATTCAAATTTTGTATAATTTGAATAAAATTCTGTTTATTATATAATTTTTTTAATTCATTACTTTCAGTAGAATAGAACTTATATGAAAATATGATTAATACAAACTAATTATTGCCTTAGTCCGATTGAAAGCAATATAAATACATTAATATTATCAAATATAACATGAGTTATGCATGTCTTTTTAGTGTTCATTCAAATATTAATGGCCTATCAACAGAATGGTCTAATATCTAAAATAAAAATAAGTTATTTTTTTTTACTTTTAGAATATAAAGCACATGCATTTAAATAAGTTTCTGTGTTTTTTTAAATATAAAACAGAATTTTTTAAGGGGTAGGATACAACATGTGTATTTGTTAGATTAATTTATACTCATTTATAATAGTTCTTGAGCCTCTGTTCTCTTGCCCTGTGCCCTAAAATGTTTAAGAGTCTGACCCTGACCAGGCTATTCAACTTGTAAGTGTATAGCACATTTTATTTCATGATGAGGGGCAAACGTGAATTGCCTTTCTCTTAATATTTTCATTAAAATCTTATGCTTCATTCCTTTATTGGCTAAAAATAGGGATTAGAATGACTATAGTTTATTACTCCATTTTAAATAATAGCGTCACAATCTACTTTGGAGAACCAGTGCTCAAGACCATAGCCGTTGCAGTGGGTGTGTGCTCATAAGTGGCTAGTTACCAGGGTACATCTCCTTGCTTTAGAGGTTGCTTCAAGGATGCCCAAGGGACCCAACCAGAGTCAAAGAGATGCAATGAGATCTCGCTAGGACTTTGAGACAGTGTTTGTCTCCTTCCAAATGTGACAGTAGAACTAAGACTAATGATAACAGCTACTGGAGTCACCCTAAGGAACCTATAAGAGCAGCCCATAGAAAAAATGATGCAAAGTTAAGAGATAAAGGGAAACTGAGTCCTTTTGTTATTAATACGAAGTCTCTTGTCATGTTGACTCTGAAGCTAATTCAATTCTTGGACTTATCAGCTATGTTAGGCCGTATATTCTGTTTTGGTTTCATATGTCTGTTTTAGATTTTCCTAACAGCCCCAATGAATATAGTCTCACAGGAAAGAACTGCCTAGGAGAGAACTTTTGCCATGCCTCTCCAATCTTCTTACCCTCTCACTCCTCTCCTTTAGTGACTTATCCAAGGTAATATTTGGGTGTGGTCACTGTTAATGTTAGAATCACTTGGTCTGACTCCCTCTTTCTCTTTCTATTTTGACCATTCAGTATCGTAGAAAGGACTGGACTTTAAGAAGTGAAAAATATGAGTCTTGGCCTGATGTAATGGCCCTATGGTTTTCCAGCCGCTGTATCTGCAAATAAGAGGACAATTCAGTCTACAATGCAGAAGGACAATGAGAAAACCCAATTTCAGCTTTGGACCCAAATTATAGTCTTGAATTGTTCTTTATCTATAATGCTTTTTTCATTAATCTATTCCAACTTTTTATCAACCACTGTTTGTGGTTTAATAGTCTGACATTATGACATTATTCTAATGTTGTAAATACAGTAGTGAGTGTACAGATGGGGTGTTGATTCTATGAAACTGAGTCAATAAATAAAGTATAAAATTAGTAAAATAGTTTCAGAGAATAATAAATGGTAAGAAAAATAATAAAGTAGCTTAATGGAATTTAAAATAAATGGAGGGTACTTTAGAAAAAGTGGGGAAAATCTCTGAGTTAACATTTGAATTGAGGCTTGTATGGTTAAAAAAAAAAAAAAAGGAGTCATACAACAATGAGGTATAAGCGTACTCCAGGCAGAGGAAATAGTGCCAAAACACTGAGATTGAAGTGCACTTGTCATGCTTAAAGAAGGGATGGAATATCACCAAGGCTGGAATAGTGTATAAGGGGAGAGTGATAAAGGATGAGATTAGAAAAACTGATGGAGTGCAGATATTTTAAAATTGACCTTCAACTTCCACATTGACCAACTTCATCAGCCAGTAGCCTGGAGAAAGGAAATGAGGAGAGGCAGTCTGAACTGAATCTACAATGGGAATATTTCTGATCAGTGTAGATCAAGGGTAGAGCACTACCTGGCAGTCAATGCGGGTCCCAAATAACAATATATACTTGGTTGCATGGGCCCACAAAAACGTTCCAGGTAGGGAGATGTTCATATATGAAAGAGCATAGTACCTGTGATTCTTCCCATTAATGAAAGTAAAAGTTGTGTTGCAAGCACTCCAGTCATAAAGTTGCTTTTCTGCCCACCACAGTGTGTAAAAGCAGTATTATAATACTTTCTAAATGTATAGCATGTCAGGGAACAAAGAAGCAGAATGGAAGATGCAACTGAACCAGAACACAGGACACTCAGATTACAGAGCTAGAACAAAGTATAAGTGCTGAGCACCATTCAACAGCTACCTGCTGAAATATTGATAGGTAATCTACAATAATCTCAATGGTTTAACTCAACAGGGGTTTAGTTTTTTCTCACATGAAATCTAAATGGGTGTTTCTGACGGGCAGGAAGTGATTCTCCAAGCAGTAATTCAGGCACCCTGGTCTCTTCTCACCTGTGGTTCCAACCTCCCTTCATCTGTGTGTTAAGAACCCTGTGCTTATCCCCATCAAGCCAGAAGGAGAAAAGAAAGGAGGTTTGGTGGGAGGTTGCTATAGGTCAAGCCTTGGGATGGTACACATTGCCTCAGTGCATGTCCTGTCCATACATACCTGAGAGAGGTTGGAAATGTGATATGGGTCTATTTCCAGAAAGAAGAGGTAATGAGTATAGGGTAAAAAAAATTGCAGTCCACAACAATCTACTTTTTTCGTCAGCAAAATCTTTGCAAAAGAGGCTGAAGAGTGGGCAAACCTCTGCTGACTCTAATAACTACTTCTCCTCACTCCTCTTGTTAAACTAAAATTGACCAACCTCCACCTGCTAAAACTGCTGCCGCAGTCTTGCAGTTCCTCAATCTCACCCCATGTCTAACGCAATCTAAGTCCCTCACACCTGCCAAGAAGACTGAGAAATTCTGGAAATAAAACTGACTATATCTGACCTTCCCTAATCTAACTTGTAAATCTTTTAGGCTACTTAATCCCTGCAGAAAAGTGCTCTTAGACTGTCTTCACATTGCAGTGTTTGAATAAAAGCTTAATAGTTTCTTTCACTCATAGATCTTGTTTTTTTGGTCCATTTCCATCTGTCTCTGCACCTGCAGGGAGAGTTTGGAAGCCTAAGGCCAAAATGCATTTATGGATTTAGTTTGTGTAATTTTAGACATTTACTTTCTTTGATTATCAGCAGGATTCTGGTTTTTGCTACTAAGTTTCATGTGCCAGTAATATATCTATAATTTTTCTTAGATATAATGCCTTACCTGCTTTATTTTTTAAATTACATCTCATAGTCTTCCATTTTAATGGCAGCTAACTTAGAACTTCCTGTGATATTAGTTTGGGGATAGGCACACTGTTAATCTGGTCTTTGTCATAGAGCTACATCTTAATGGTCCATTCCCTCTCAAGTTCTCTCTCAACATCATCTCTTACTATTTGGTAACTAAAAGCATTCCTTTTTCCAATATTTCATTGCTAAAAATCTCTGGATGCTCTTCATGACTTTCTTAGTTATGCCAGCAAACTAGCCAATTATTTCTTGAACTTCTGTCTCCCACATGACACCTTTCTAAAATAAATACAAATTAAAAATCAACACTATCATTCTTTCCTAAATCACTCCCCTTAGATCAAAAGGATCCAATGTCAGTTTCCTGTGTCTTAAAGATAAACAATGTTCCATATCTCAGGAATTGATTGCAGAATGGTTACAATCCTGGAACACATTTCCATAGTAGGTGTATAACTCTTATACATGACAAGGTAAATCATAAAAAACCTCAATGGCTCATTCATATATAGTTCAAATGGGAGTCCTTGATCAATAGTTCAGAGATTCAGCTCCTGCTATTTTGTGTTAGTGCCATCCCAGGCCCCCAATTCTATCACTATCAAATCAGAGTTAAAGAAGGTGGCAGATAACCCTGCCAGGTAATTGGGCATGAACACATGTGTGTATAAGGGAGGTTGGGAAGTCTGGTTCTATCTGTGAGTCCAAAAGGTGCAAATAGGTTTTAATGAGCACATTGCAGCTTCTGTTCATTTGAGAAATAGGAATCTTGAGTGTGTATATATTCATAGACTAAGGAATAAACACGAATAGTCCTAAACACTTTCAAACAAAGAAGTAACTTTCACAGCTAGCTGTTATTAGACAAGTACTGTACCTACACAAATTAGGTACTTAAACTTAAAATACCAGTTATAAAGATTGGAAGATCTAGAGCAATGACACTTTACTTAGCCATATTTGGAGAAGTCCAGAATTCAGGGAGATGAATAGGAAAGGTATGCTTAAGTTAACTGTAATGCAAATGTATACTGATATTTTTTTGGATTATTTTCAACTAAGTTGACATTTGTCTTCTTTAAGTTATAAGTTAAAGAACTAGCAATACCATCATTATAGCAAGAACATAGAAACTAGTCACATTCTGTCTATTATTTTCAAGATTCTTTTCCTTGTTTTACCTTTAAAAATTCTTGAAGGTGGTTTATTTTTATCTGAGTGAGCAACACACATCCCAATTATATTTAATGACACAGAGAGAGTACAAGAATGGCAAATACAGTACTCTGTTCTTAGCAGAGGACTTTGCTCACAAAAACCCCATGAGTTGCTAAAGCATTAACATTTCCATTCAGTATATTTCGACTGTAAAAGTGCAGGAAGGGATAGGCAGCAAAGCTCTAAAGAAGCTGCAAGTGGCCACATTGTCTAGTTTAACAAGAGAAACCAATGTGTTAGAAATAAGATTTGCTAGTATGACATGGGAAATTGCCATAGGAAAAAGCTTTTAAGTAATGAGGAAAAAAATAATTCAGGTAGGACTCAACATCACATTGTTCTCCTAATACATAATCAAGGAGGGTTTTTATATTAGCTGCATTAGAAATTCAGTAATGTTATTTTTAGAAGACAGTGGTATGCTGATAAGGGAAACACTCAAACTCTATGATTGTCTGGGAATGTATAGTAGGAAATACAAACAAGAATATAGAGTTGTGAACGTATAGGTCAGAAACAGAATGGTGAGAACCTTAGAAAGACAAAACTTCCTGAAACTACAGCTAGTACAGTTTGACAAGGGCTTATATGAGATACAGAGAACAGAGATATGAAGTATGAGAGATATCATGCACAGAGACAGATCAATTAGAAACAGCATAAAGAAAAAAGAAGGGATAGCAGATCAGACGTAGGGCACACATTTCTCTCAGCGAAAAAGATTGGTAGAAATCATCTCCATTGCACTGTAGGGAATTCCTGGTATTATTTCTAGTGTGTGTGTATATTTCATTCATCCTTTGGTTTGTCATTCCTGTTATACAAAGCTGCCTCTTCATTTCTAAGTAAAAAAAATCACTTTACATATTTTAAAGAAAACAGAAATGCCCAATTATGTTTGTTGCTAAAGTGCTGGGGCCTAAAATAGGAAGACCAATTATGAAACACCCTTAATTAATGAAGCCTCAACAGGGCTTACTTATTTTTGGTAGTGCTGTGTACTCTTCTCTTTTTTTAATTGAAGTATAGTTGATTTGCAATATTGTGTTAGTTTCAGGTGTACAGCAAAGTGATTCAGATATATATATATATATATATATATATATATATATATATATATATATATATATACACACACACATATATAGGGCTGGACAAAAAGTTCATTCAGGTTTTTCTGTAAGATGTTATGGAAAAACCTGAATGAACTTTTTGGCCAACCCAATATATATACTTTTCAGGTTCCTTTTCATTATAGGTTATTACAAGGTATTGAATATAGGTCCCTGTGCTATGTGCATTCTACTCTAACTTTCCCTAAGTTACAGAGGTCATGACAGTTCACTCACTCCTTTTTTTTCTTATTAAAAAATAATTACCACAGAGAATATTGTAAATATAATTTTTTCAATCAGTGAATACATGCCAAATATTAATAAGTGTATTGCATATAAAATTGAAATACTGAGCTACTTTAAACCAGTGTGTTTTAAATCCATGAAAACTGTTGAGTATTTTACATTATTATGTCAGGGATCATGCCAATTAATCAATATTGATTTATAATCACAGCTATAAAAGACAATGAAAGAAGAATAGGAATATTAGAAATGATTGTGTTCTTTTTTGAAGTGGAAAGCAAGTTCTCATTAGATAGTCATAGTATTCTAAGGTCTATTGACAATATTACTTGCTACTATTATAGAAAACTTCAGAAATATACATGCTTTATTTTCTTAGCAATAGTAAAATATATCCATAGAGGATATAATAGATTTATTTTCTTCTCCAAATGGATCCATATCAACACATTTTCACTCGTATAAATGTAATAGTGATGTGCTTCTCCCTAAAACACACTAACTCGCTTCCTTATCTCTGTTACTAATTCTTTAAAATTTCTTAAAGTCCTTTAAGTTTTTATAGTAAGACAAGATGATTAAGGGTAAAATGATATTCAGTGCTTGTTGGCAACAATTGTATCATTTTCCCTGACCTTCAAATTACAAATAGCATTTGCCTTAGACAAAGCTATGGAGTTGCTCCATGTTGTGGACAGATGATTCATCTGGCATTGTGAGCATAGTCAGCAGTGAAACAAGAGGTTAACTGAGCTTATATTTTTATAACCATAGAAGTTTTAAAACCATATCAGGAGCTTTGGAATAGTCGATATAAAATCTGTGCCTAGCATAACTGATATGGCAAGTCCAATAAAACATCCCATTGAAAAGACTATACTAGCTCTGCAATATTTGTATTGTATTCTGAATACATTTCATACTAAAAGAAAAATAAATTGGGACCACAAGGAATAGTGGCAAAAGTTTGGAAAACTCAGGTCAAAATGTGATATACATAAAATACAGTCTGAATGATTTGAACATTGTCTATTAGTGGCATTTATTCAGCTAAAATTGTTACTCTACCAAAACTTGGGTCAGCTCGCCTGCACGCAGTAAAGCCAATCTATTGACACCAGGGTTGTGATGAAGGACAGTGCAGTGTTTATTGTAAGGCACCAGACAAGGAATCTCAGACAGCTAATGCCCTAAAATGCTGAACTCCCAGAGGGTTTCAGCAAAGTATTCTAATAGGCAAGGTGAGGGAGTGGAGTCTCTGGGTATGTGAGCACCTGTGCACCATTCTCTGATTGGCTGATGGTGAGGTAATAGGGTGGTATCATTACCCCTATTATCAGGGGCTAACATTATCAATCTTTAGGCTCTGGTCTGGGAGCTCATGGTCATCAAGTGGTGATTTGGTGGTGATTTTAAGCATCTGTAAAGCAACTTAGGAAATATGCATCAGATACTATTATCTAGATACTTCCAAGAGGAGCTAAAGTGGAGGATGTGGTGGAGGGGACTCTCCCAGGAAGCCCCCATAGGGTCCTGCTCCATTACATAATGATATTTTTCAGCCAAGATAAATTGACAAAGTCCCAAGTAATAGATAGAATGGTAAAATGGCCAATGTCTCCTGAAAATCTTAAGAATAAGTTTGCAGTGCCTCTGGGGCAAGATCACTTAATTTCAGAAAATAGCAGTAAAGGAGGAAATAGCCTAATTTAGCAAAACAAAACAATAAGCTCAATATATGGAGATGCAGATTTGAGGTTATTATATTTCTTATTATAAGACACAGATTTTTTTTTTATCTGAGAATGTTGAAAAAGATAATTTTAGAATTAAGTATATTCTAGAGAAGATTGGTAGTATTTCTTTCTATATGGGGAATATGGTTAATTAACATGGAAGGGAATCATCCACTCTAGACACTAAATTGTGTACGGTAATTATGGAAATTATTGTTTCTTCTACCAAAGTCAACAATATTATTTTAATGCTGGCAAAAAATTTGTAAGACATAAAATTATTAGAATTACAAAACTTTTCCATGACCAAAGTTATATAAAGATAAACTTCAATTTTTCAACACTTGAAAATAGCTTGTAGCAAACGTTCACTATAACGAAGAATAAGAAGAAACATAATTAGCGAAAGTATATCCAAAATGACTTTTATAACAAAATTTTTTACATGTAGATTTTTAAAATAAGCATAAGTATTAAAGAAGAAATTTAAAATATGACTGGATACAAGAACAGTTTAAAAATAAAAAGTAAAGTCTTAAAAAATTAAAGAACTGAAATTGAAAATACTGTGGTAAAAATAATACTTAGTAGATGGGTTCAACAGAAATCACATACAGTGGGAGAACTACTGAACTGAAAAATAGAGTTAAAGAAATTCTCCAGAGGAAAAAAAATGGAATATGTGAAATAGCGGTTGAGAAACATGGAGGTTAGAAACATATGTTCTATCACTTGGCCAGTAAAAAGTCTACAAGAGAAAAGAAAATAATATAGAAATGTTTTGGTTTATAAGGAAGTATTTCAAAAGACTTTAAATTTCCCAGAATTTGTGAAAGACATGGATTCTAATATTTAGAAGCACAGCAAGTCCAAACACTATTAAAACAATACAGTAAAATCTCTTCACCTGAAATAACATCTACACACTTATTAATAATATTGTAGAAGACTAAAGAAAAAATTATTAAAAGACACAAGAAATAAAAGATATTAAAATCAAGAGGCAATAATTATACTAAGAGGTAGATTTCCAAGAACAAAAGTATAAGCCAAAAGATCACTGAGTAAAAGATATATAGGGGCACAGCAAGTTTTACATTAAAATAATGTAAATAAAGAGTAAACATAATTCAAAAGAAGACTAGTGGAGCCTAAATACTATCAAACACTATGGAAATACTGCAAAAATATATAAAAGATAAAGAATATCATACAGGAAAAATTTATCAAGAATCCATAGATAAGATTATTGCTAACTACAGAAGACTGTGGGTTACTGTTACTGCAGTTCTGATTATCAGAAAACTGCCCAGTACCTTTCTGTGCAGCTTTACCCAAAGAAGCAGAAGCCTGGTCAATTAGCCTGGTGACTGGTCTGGGAGGTAGCCCAATTATGTTACTAACTAATTCTGTATTCAGTGATAAAAATGGCTGAGATGGATGAGCCACAGTAAATGAGTCTATGCTATCTTTAGCTGATATTCCAAATATATCATTAGACATATTAACAGTGGCAAAAGTTTGGTTTAAAAATGTGACCTTTCTGTTCTTGAGTTTCTGGCCTGGGCATATGGAGATGTGGGCTTGTCTGTAGCTAAATAATTTTGTGCTTGAGAACCTACAGCATAAGTTGGACTGTGAAGTGGATGAGAGGACCACTGGTGTAAATGGTACTCACTAGATGTTGCAGTGATGCTGCTATCAGCAGTAGCCGGTGGTGAATCAACTGACATAGGTAGTCTACTGTCCTTGGTCAAAAAATCATGGATGCTTGTCCTTCGAGTAGTTCCTTAGACAGTAGAGATCACACTGCTTGCACGAGGTAAAGTGGCATAGGGATTACTATCTTTTGATTGTAGTGAGAGAGAAGTTTCTTTTACTACTTTTATCTTTCCTTTAGTGCCTAGTGTAGGCTTTCCAGAAGAACTAATGAAATAGGTATCTTCAGTCTTTTGAGGACCAGGTCTCACAAATTGCTCAGGCTTAGTTGTCCGTCTATCATAGAAGTCTCCTGGAGTTTTTACACTTACTGACCTGGCCAGACCACAGCTAACTGGTTTGTTTTTTCCCAAAATGTCAGAAGAGACAGACAAACGTTTCATTACTTCAACTAAAAGATTCTCTATCCTGATGACAGAGAAGCTGCATTGTTGGTTTCTGAGGATAATCAAACTGTTTGGTATGAATATGGTTGTGTATGATCAAAACTGCACAATATAATACTGATGTCAATTGATATGCACTATGCTTCTCTAATCTGATTTGAAGAACTGCTGTTGAAACGTATCATTTGGCTAGGTTTATACTTTTATTTTTAAATTGTGGATAGTGTTCAGGTGTACATTGTGGCATGTATATAAATGTGATTATGTAACCACAACAAAGCTTGCATGAATTATTAATTGCATTGTACATTTTTTGCATGACTTTAAGAACCTTAACAATACATGCTCCTCTTTGAAAAAAAAAAGAATCCATAGGTAGTCCAAATGATTTTAATCTATAGGATCTCAAAATATATTTTTAAAATATAAATGCAAATATTAATTTACATATTAGATAAATTGACAAAACCACTATATCTCTGGGATATTCCAACACACTTGCTCAGTCAGCTATATATTATACAAACAAATCAATAAGAATAACAATTAGTTAGGAATCAAAATTTACAACTTGATCTAATGTATATAGATAAGATTTTGCCCCTAAACAGGTAAAATTTTAATGGTATAGAGAGTGGTTTACAGAGTATGCAAGCAGGCTAGAAAACTGGGCATGGAGATCAGCTCACCTGCTGCTCTGATCACTGTATACAGTGGGTACTGAACATGGGACTCCCATTTGTAGCCTCTAAAAGTTGGAGGTCCCCTACAAAGCTCTACCAGCTATGCCAGGAGTCAGTCATGGGTAGCATCTAATTCCTCATTTTTCTTTCTTTCCAAATAAAACATCATCTTGGGGAGTGGTTGACAGAGACTAATCTAAGTCTTGTACCTTAGCTAACCCTGGGTTCTAGCTTCTGCCTTTAGGAGGCAGGTGTCTATTGGAAGCTACTTCTTTCTAGATATTTTAGTGTTTCTTCAAGGCGTCAGCATCCTGAGCAAGAAAATTAGCATGCTATATTTGTAGAAGGTATCTCCTCTTTTTTTCTTCCCTAGAACACTTGCTCTTCAAATTTTACAACTATAAGCTCTAGATCTATTGTGTTTTTTATGGTAGAGCCTTGGCCCATTCAGAAGGTATGAAACTTTCTCATCTCTCCTGGTTCCAAATGCTCACATTCTGGAATAAAGGCAACTCCCCTTTTCCCCAAGAAAGGATTTGTTTACATGCTGGTATAAAAGATAAGCTTTCTCCCTCTTTCTCCAGAGGGGAAGTCACTTAGTTGCAGAAAAAAAGAATTGATAAAATTCAAAAAGCATTTATATATAAAAAAAAATTCTTACCAAAGTCAGAATAAACTACTCCTGAAATGGGTAAAATATATACACCAAATCTTAGAGCAATCTAATTCTTAATGTTAAAACATTACAAGGATTCCCTTTAAAATAGGAACACAATGTCTTTATTCAACAGTATCCTGTCAGCCTTATTCAAAAGAAATAAAGGTGTGAAGGTTTCAAAGGAGGCAGCAAAACTGTCAGTATTCATGGTTAATAAGATTCTATACTTAGATAATTCAATGTAAACTACAGTTAAAATGTTGGAATCAATAAGTTTATTAATTTTACCCTATGTAAAATCAAGACACAAAAGTCAATTACATTTTCATATATCAGAAGCAATTGCAAAAAAAATTTTATAATGGACCATTTATAATATCAACTAAACTATAATATATCTAGCAATACATCTGTTTAAAGTGTGTAAAGCCATTAACAGGAAAATATAATCTTTATATATACTTTACAATACTACAATAATTGGAATTAATATGTTCGTGGAGATGAGAAAATAATGTATCTCCAAATTAATTTATAAAATTTAAGAAATTTCAGTTAACAATCAGGTGAAAATTGCAAAGTTAATTCTAAAATTCACATGGAAAAGCAAAAATCTAGTAAGGGCCAGTATTTTTTTTTTTTTTTTTTTTGCGGTACGCGGGCCTCCCACTGTTGTGGCCTCTCCCATTGCGGAGCACAGGCTCTAGACGCGCAGGCTCAGCAGCCATGACTCACGAGCCCAGCCGCTCCGTGGCATGTGGGATCTTTCCGGACCAGAGCACGAACCCGTGTCCTCTGAATTGGCAGGTTGACTCTCAACCACTGCGCCACCAGGGAAGCCCAGCCCTCAATTTTCTTATTAGAAGACTTTAAAGAAAGCAAACGAAGCTATGACCACTTATACAATTCTCAACAATACTCCTTACTTCTCACAGCCTTAAACGTAAAACATATATACAGAAAGAAAACACTGTAAATTGCAAAAATTACTTTTAACTTAAATTTTGGAACCTGTAAACTTCATATTTATTGGGCTTTTAACCAAAGGATTGCTCCAGTTTTCATAAGGCTTTCTCATGTGCCTTTTTTTTTCTAACCTCAACTCTTTCATTTTCAACCAATTTCTGAAGAAAGTCTTGAAAGATTATTCTCTGGCTGGTGGTTTTGCTTTGATAAGCATAGTTGGAGTTTCAAGTTCTAAGAAGTGGAATAAAATAAAGGAACAGCCAGGCAGAAAATTCATATGACCAGTAACTTAAAGTTTTGAAAGGAAGGGGAAAAAGAGGAGGAGGTAAAGTTGCCTTCCTCCGGTGTTGACTCTTACTTGTTTAGCAAGTAAATGTGAGCCTCACCCACTCCTTAGCACCCATAGAGACATAGACTGTATTCTGTTTTTGAAAAATGGAAGTCGAGCATATCCTCAAATCTGAAACTAACTATTAAAATTCATTGAAACTTAAATTCTAAGAACTCCCATCTCTCCTGTCAAGATATCCTTATAAAAATATCAAAATACTTCCACTTCCTGGAAGTTTCCATACAAAAAACTGGGAGAGGTATGCTGAAAATCTCCCCCCACTCCACCTCCCAGCTGACTCCAGGCAACTCAGTGTGACCCTCTGAGCTCACTTTTATACAGCTGTGTTCATTGCTTTACAGATACCAACATAAAAAAACTCAAAGAAGAGAATTCTGGATACTGAAAACAAAAAAAAACATAAATAAAATTTAAAAAGCAAATGCTAGAAAATACATTTTTACCAAGGATTAATCAGAGCATTTGAGTTAACTGATCAAAACTATGAATTAAATAGACATGAGTAAAGCTGATATATAGGATAAGACAAAACCACCTTGGCTCTGCTAAGAAATGATTAATCCTGATTGTATCTTACTTTTATAAAGAATTTGGCCCTTTGTAAAAGTTATGCAATTATTTTTTTTACCTTGATTATTTGTTTAAAATGTTATGGAATTACAGTTTTCTCTACATACTGCTTTCTTTGTACAATTTCAGCTGGAATGAACACTGTTTTTTCTTAGAGAAAACATAGATTCTGAATTATTATATTGTTACGTGTGAGAATCAAAATGTTTTCTATATGTATCAATTAAAAATAGCCAATATTTTTTTCTAATTCGTTGTTTCATTATGATGGTCATAGAGTTCATTATAGAATAAAAGTGCAAAAAATCTGCCACATCCCACTTCCTAAAGAGAAAAAAAAATAACATTTTGTTATTTACATGTGTATTACATATTTTACCTATACATATATGTTAATGTTGAGTTGCATATTGGTTTTTTTCTTTTCTTATTTTTAATATTTTATTGTGAATATTTTCCAAGTCGTTAAATATTCTTAAAAAATCCAATGTTTCATGCCTGTATAATAACTTACCCAGTGAATGTACCATAATTTTAAAAATAATACTTTACATCCTAACTCCTAATTAATCAACTTGATATTTAACAATGTGATGGATATCACTATTTAATATTGATAATAACATTTATATCATATTTTGTGTGTAAAATAATGAAGAAAAAATGACAACAATCAGAATCATGACATAAATAAAACACTTATTTATACCTGAGATGTTGAGCAAAGTCAAAAATTATGCCCTAAGCCACAATCCAAAATTCAGAAAGCAAAGGGAAACTTCATTTTAAAAGTGATAAGTACATTGCTGAATTTTAAAGCTAAAAAAATTACCCAGGGGCCAGTAGTGTAAAGGAATCCCACTGGAGACAGTAAGAATTGTACTTGTTTACTTCAAAGAGGTGACTACCTCAGATCTACTTGGTGCCTGTGATTTGTAATCCCCAAGGGACATAAGTCCACCAGTGTTCTGGATAGAAAAGCTGTTCACATGCTGTTGATCACACACAAGCAAAAAAGATTCAATCCAAATTTTTTTTACTGAAATATAGATATTATAAGAGATGCTTTAAAGAGAATTAATGTAAAGAATTTCTAGTACAGTAAGACCCCTATACACGAACCGTCAAGTTGCAAACCTTCAAAGATGCAAACCTGCATCTGATTCCAGTAAGGAACCAGAACCTGTGCCATCAATGTCAGGCTTGAATGAAATTTCAGCTTGCCCTCTGTCTCCTACTGCTGACGATTCTTCAGCTCTACCATCTCCCACCTCCTCTCCCTCCTCCAGTCAGTAACTCTTCTTGCCAGTTCACTTGATGTCAACTCTTATATGCCAGCTATTGTACTGTACTGCTGTACTTTTCAGGGTCCTGTACAGTAATATTAAAAATCTTTTTTTGTGTTTGCTTGTTTTTTTATGTATTGTTTGTGTGAAAAGTATTATGAACCTATTACAGTACAGTACTATATAGCTGATTGTGTTAGTTGGGTACTTAGGCTGACTTTGTTGGACTTACAAACAAATTGGACTTACGAATGCACTCTCGGAACGGAACTCGTTGGTATGCAGGAGACTTACAGTCGATCAGCAAACATCCCATTTGGACACCTCCACTTCGATCACACAGTTCTCTTGGTTCCTGCCTTCTGAAATCACTTTTTTAATAGCTTGTCCAATCTCTTTTATTTTTCACAATAATTCAACCTGGTCCTTAAATACTATTGTTATTATGCAGCAAAACCAGAAGACCAGCAGTTAGCCTAGCCTATCACATTCTCTTAGAAAGCAATTCAACAACCATTTATAATCACTCAAGCATAACACCCATGGTTCTCACTGTCTATACTTAAGCCTTAACCACGTCATCCATTTGTGATATTCAAATGCAAAATTTCACTGTTCTCCTCTGTGATAGTTTTAGTGTCCACTAATCCTTCAACACTTCTTCCTCAAAAAGTACAACCTAATCCTTCCTGCCCTTGTTTGTGAATTGAACTTAGTGACTTGCTTATATAGAACAAACTATATCATAATAGTGTGTGACATCCAAGTGTAGATCATAAAAGACCTTGATGCCTGTGTCTTGCCCTCTCCCTGGGATAACTTACTCAGAAGGAAGCCAGCTCCTGTGTTATAAAGACACTCCAAAAGCACAGTGGAGAAGCCTACCAGGGGAGGAACAGGCCTTCTGCTCAAAGCCATGTAAGTGAGTCATCTTGAAAGCAGATACAAGCAGAGCTTTCAAATGACTACAGACCCTGTTGGTATCTTGACCACAACCCCATGACGTACCCTGATGTAGAAGACCCAGTTAAGCTGCTAGTGAATTCCCAACCCTTAAAAATTGTTAAAATGTTTGCTAGTTAATCCTGTAGGTATTGGGGTAATTTGTTATCCTGCAGTGGATAATTAATATATTATCTTTAAAGATAATTTTAAAATAAGATGATTAATATTGGATTAAAAGAAATGACAGATACAAAATGTTTGATTCATACTAGGAATGAGGTAAGTATAATCACCTTTCCCTTTTTGGAAACACTTGTAAAACTATAAAAGAAAAATCTATATGTATTAGGTGGAAATGAAGTATTCAAAATGATCCTTTAAGAGTTCAGTCTCTCGGGACTTTGGATGGAGGTAGAAAATGGAGCTAGGGATACCAGCAAGGGAACCAGAATAGCAGTTACAATATGAAACAATGATATCCTTGTTGACTGTAAACATGATTTTGATATAATGTGTTTATATTGCTTGTTTGCTTCAGGAAATCTTTAGTAAGCTAAGCTGAAGGGAGTTTGATATTTTCCAAACATCCACATGGTACACAGACTACATACTCCTTGCATGAAATTAATTTCAGATTGAATCAGGTAATCAGAGCTCAGTGAGAGTAAACGTATCCTTGTTATATAACTAAGTAGTAAAATAATCGAAAAAAACACATATTCAAAATTGAAAGGTGATCTATGATTTAATATTCATATTTATCATTTTTGCAAGCAATATTGTTTTCTATTTATCATTTATAAATATATTAAAGATCCTACCATTGTCAGTTATTTCCTACCTAAATTTTTAAACACCCTTCCACATTTTTGTCACCTACATTTTCCCCAGGATTGCATTGAAACAGTGCCTTTAATTTGTTATCACCTCAAATATGTGTAACTAGAAAACAGCTTCCAAAATTTTTTTCCCAGAAAAATTCCTATTTGAACCCCTATATTAAACTTAGAGCATAAAGACATATGGAACATGATAAAAAGATCTAAAATCCAGAGGAGAGCACCAGGGATTGAGATAGAAATATTTGAAAAAATGATGAATAATAATTATCCAAACCTGATATTAAAAATCCAGATATTAAGGAATTTCAAAGAACACTAAGCAGGAAAATTTAAAGTGAAATACATCAAAGGGTATTACAAGAAAATAAAGTTGCATGCCACTAACATCTATGAATACAGACACAAAATCATAAGCAAAATATTAGCAAATTGAATATGATAATATATCAAAAGATAATAAATACATAATAGCAAAGAATGTTTACCATAAAGATGCAGTTTTGTTTCACATTTGAAAATGAATTGATTTTGTTCATGATAATAACAGAATAAAGTAGAAAATGTATGATCATTCCAATAGATGGAGAAGAAGGTTGTGATAAACTTTAAATACTTCATTATTATATAAACTTTCAGCAAAGTGAAAATAGAAGAGAACTTCCTCAGTCTTATAAAGCACATTTGCAAAAAGCTGACAACTAGCATCATACTAAATGCTGAAATATTGAACAGCATCTTTCAAAAAGAAGTAAAATACAGGTTAAGGGTAAGGAAGTCACCACTATCACTACTTCTATTTAATGTTTTATTGGAGGTGCTAGCTAGTGGTATAAGCAAATAAAATAAATAAAAGACATAACAACTTTTAAAAAGTACAACTCGGGCTTCCCTGGTGACGCAGTGGTTGAGAGTCCTTCTGCCGATGCAGGAGACACGGGCTTGTGCCCCGGTCTGGGAAGATCCCGCATGCCGTGGAGCGGCTGGGCCCGTGAGCCATGGACGCTGAGCCTGAGCGTCCAGAGCCTGTGCTCCACAACGGGAGAGGCCACAACAGTGAGAGGCCTGCGTACCAAAAAAAAAAAAAAAAAAAAAAAAGAAAAAGAAAAAAAAAAGTACAACTTATCTTCTTTCATATATAAGTATGAAATTACGATAAGTTGAGAATATGTAGAACATCCAAAGGAATAGCCAGAGAAACTATTAAAGCTAATATTCGAATTTGTCAAGATTAATACACAAGTTTAAATACAAAAACTCATTGCATTTCTATATACTAGCAAGATGGTATGCAAAGGGCCAAAGGTAAGGACATTAAAAACTACCTAAGATCATTATTAATCAAGGAAATGCAAACCAGCACTGCAGTGAAATACTGCTGCACCTCCACCAGAATAGTTAACATTAAAAAGTAAAACAAAATAAAATAAAACTTGACAAGTTTTAGGATGTGAACATGTGGCAAATTTAATGTTAAAACTGTTGGCAATTCTGGTTGTTTGTGACAATTTTCTTATTGCTTCAGTTTATTCAGTAGCTGTTAGTATATTTCTGTGTAACTTCCCTGTTATTCTTTCATTTTTCTCTCTCAAAAGTTGTCAATTTCCTAAAAGTCAGCAGTCAGAAAACTTTTTTCTGTAATGGGACAAATAGAAGCATTTTTGGTTTGGTGGATCCCACGATCTGTCACAACTACTCAACTCTACCATTGTAGTCTAAAGCAGCCAGTGACAGTATGTAAACAATGGTTGTGTTGTAATAAAACTGTATTTAAAAAGCAGGTGGAAGGCTGGTTTGATACATGGACCACAGTTTGCCAATGCCCGTTCAAGATTTTCAAACTTACTCTTACCTCTCTCTTATCTTTGTGTCCTTTGCTTTGTCATACCTAATCTTGTTTGTGCGTGGATTTGTTCTATAAATTGTTGTGGTCAAGTTTGAAAGAGGTTTGTATAGTTGATTCAATTTAAAAAAAATTAGCATTTGGTTTGATAATATTCCTAATTTTTTAAATGTTTTCAATCTTATGATTTCAGGGATTTTTTAAATGGTTATTTTTAATAGGTTCTTTTCATATTCCTTTGGATTTTAAGATTCTAATAAATACCTTTAAGGTTAGATATTACTTCACAATTCTTCCCTCATTACATTGCTCAAATTTTGATTTGTACTTTTTTTATTATTTGTCATTCAATAATATTTACAACAGAAAAACTGGACTCTATTTCCATAAGGACAAAAAAAGATTGATTTTTGTATTTATGGTAGTGTGCTTTTTTTTTCTTTTAATCTTTGCATAGTTTTGACATTTCACTTTAATACCTTAATCCTAGATATGTCACTGTTAGCATGTGAAAGCTCTATAGGTTGGCTTTATGCTTATTTAAAAAGGTGATTGAAATATACTGTCATCTTGGGTCAGGTCTTCTCTAATTAGGCAGAAACATCTGCTCTCTCTCAAGGGTCTATGTTAAATGGTTTATTATTAATTTTGTATGTTAATGACTTGGAACCCTTTAAATTTATGAAGCCAGCAGGGTTATTATTTTTTCCAATGACCCACATTACATGAAAAAGTTGCTACAAATTAAACTTTTTTTTTGTAATAGAGCATTGACGTAACACGAATCTAATTGAAGTTGTTCATCAGAGTTTTAAAAATTCACCCAATAATTATTTATAATCAAGTTAAAATATATATACTTTAAAATTCATTCAAATATGAAATTTAATATATATATATTTTACAGCAATAAAGCAGTAGAATTGGATTTTTTTCCAAAATATTTAATATTGGCCATATAATTTCATTAATGAGTTTTTTTTTGCTGTATGCGGGCCTCTCACTGTTGTGGCCTCTCCCGTTGCAGAGCACAGGCTCTGGACGTGCAGGTTCAGCGTCCATGGTTCACGGGCCCAGCCACTCCACGGTATGTGGGATCTTCCCGGACCGGGGTACGAATCCGTGTCCCCTGCATCGGCAGGCGGACTCTCAACCACTGCACCACCAGGGAAGCCCGATTGATGAGTTTTTAAAGCCCATGTTTTAGGAATGGCTATAAATGGTTCAGAATATGCTTTAACCTTTAAGGAACTGTGGCAAGATAATTACCAGGCTTAACAATAAATTGCAGTTTGGAATATTTATTCCTGAATAAACACTGCTTTAGGATTGTTTTATATCTGTCAACAAAATTTGCTTAGAAACTTTCAAGATCACCTTGAGAATATGACATAAAAGTCTATTATTTGTGTAAATATATGCTTATAACTCTGCCTTGTGTTATTGGAACCATGATTAAGTTTAACACTGCCTCCGATTCACATATTCAAAGTGTTAATTTGCTCGAAGTAATTTTTCTGAGTTCTCTTACATTTTGTTCCTATAAGTTTTAATGTATTCCATGCTGAATCTCCCAGCCTCCTTAAGAACGAGACCATAGATATTTCACATCCATTATGCCGCATCTGGCACAGTTTTAAGTTTTCAGGTCATCCTTCCTCTTTCTCCTTTGATTCCTCTCTAATTTGTATATAGCCAATAAGTGTTCATGATTCAGTGTATCTAAGTGGCTGCTGAGGAGAAATTTGATATCTTTTATCGATCATTCTGTTGTATTCTGAAACAAGGTGTGGTTGCTTTTGCTATTGAAATTTTTCTTTATATAATTTCTCACATTTAACAACTCTAATCTTTTTTTCTTAACATCTTTATTGGAGTACAATTGCTTTACAATGGTGTGTTAATTTCCACTTTATAACAAAGCAAATCAGTTATACATACACATATGTTCCCATATCTCTTCCCTCTCGTGTCTCCCTCCCTCCCACCCTCCCTATCCCACCCCTCTAGGTGGTCACAAAGCACCGATCTCTCTGTGTTATGTGGCTACTTCCCACTAGCTATCTATTTTATGTTTGGTAGTGTATATATGTCCATGCCACTCTCTCACTTTGTCACAGCTTACCCTTCCCCCTCCCCATATCCTCAAGTCCATTCTCTTGTAGGTCTGTGCCTTTATTCCCGTCTTGCCCCTAGGTTCTTCATGACCTTTTTTTTTTTTTCTTAGATTCCATATATATGTGTTAGCATAACAACTCTAATCTTATGGTGGATACAGCCAATATAGAGTACAGAAATAAAGAAAAGCAATAATGTGTCTTCTCATATAAACATGTCATCTGTCAGAGTTGCTACCAACCTTTACCAATTTTCAAGCTTAAACTAAACCCAGAACTTAGCACAATATTTCTTAAATACCTCATTTTCAAAATCTTAGTAAATATTTTAGCTAATTATGTATATATAGATATCTATCTGGTACATGATTGTTTTTAACACAACTTTAGTGTTCAGACTATGTTGTGTTTTTTCAGAAATAACTATGACAAACTCATGATCACCTCACACCAGCATTGTCATATAACTCTAAATTTTCAGAACTATTCTCCTGAATACTTAGGGAAAAAATCAGAGTTGTCATGCTCCTTATAGCTCTCTTGTGACTAAAATGTTTTAAATAAATAAATATGAGTTAAATATAATTTTATGACAAGTCTAAAGATAATTAAAATTAGGTTTTGGGGTATTTCCATTTGAACTTTATTTTTAGAAGTATGATTAAGGAATATATTTGCTACAGACAGATTTTCCAAGAGAAAGTTGCTGAGGCAAAAGCTTAAGGGTTAGAGTTCTATTTGGGAGGGTAATGACATCTAAGCTGGTGTGAAGAAAGAGGAAAGAGGCAGAAAAGGAAAGAGAGCAAATACCAAGAGGTATATTACCCAGCCAGCCATGGTTCTCAAAAACACAGCTGACTGCTCCATTTTGGGGACTTCTGAAGATAGGCCAAGTGGAACCATCACATCTTAGAGTCTTCATTTGGGTGTTGGAGGGGAATTACAACAAAATGAAAGACATTCACTTCTTGATCCTTCCCTCCCCACCCCCCTCACTGGTCAAAGATGGCTGCATCATCTTTTTCACTACTACAATTCTGAACTGTGGTAACTGGATCCACCAGGCTACTGCAGGAGGAAGTTAGAACCTTAACCAATTCATCTGGCAAGTATGAAGACATGGTGGCCTCTTGGTGTCTGTCATCAGTGTATGGGAGTGTTATCTGCTGAGTTATAGATCATCCCCAAACTTACAGGCTTAAAACAACCAATATTTATTACCTCAGCTCCTGGGGTCAGGAATCTGTAAACAACTTAGCTTGAGCACTTATGAGTCAGGGTCACTCATAAGCTGCAATCTATCTATTGGCCGCAGCTGCATTCATCTCCAATGGGGGAGGATCCATCTCTAAGCTCACTCACATGGCTTTGGCAGGTCATAAGTCCTCTCTGGCTGTTGGCCAAAGATGTAAGTTTCTGGCCACATGGGATTCTGCATGGAATGACTCTCAACACGTCAGGTAGCTTTCCTCAGAGATACCCCAACAAAGCCAGAGCCTTTCTTAAACCTAATCTTGGAAATGACATCTCATCACTTTTGCTCTGTTCTGTTTATTAGGTTCAGTCCATAGCCCAGGTGAGGGGAAAACAAAAGAGCATGATACCAGGTTGTGGGGATCATTGTGGCTATTGTTGAAGTTATTTTATTACATATTTTAATCAGTATTAATAAATGTGGGCCATACCTAAAGCAACATTTAAGTGTATTCATTTACCTTCATTAAATGCATGTGTTGTTTCACTTTCTGTACTGTATTTTCTTCCTTGCAACTTCAGCAACAAGAGATTCTAATAATGAAGGGAAATGGATTAAGGTCACATTGTAGAGGTTCTTAAATTCATATAAGGAGCCTTTGAACTAATCTGGAAAGGAGAGAAATTCAGTGACAATTTTGCAATGGGAGAATATATAAATTATTTTGCATTTATAGGAAGGTGATGGCATGGTGCCAAAGATGTGGAAATGTTTAATGTTTTATTCAGAAGCTAGTGAAAGTTTCAGTTATGGCAAAACTTTTCCTCAAGCATGTTGTTTTTCGATATTCAAATTTCTTGGTTTCTAAATTTTTATTTTTTTCAATGGATTTACGTATGATTAACACATTCTTTTCAATATGAAAGACGTTGAGATTTTGGATGAGTATTTCCATAATGTGAAAAATTAGACTTAAATTACCTCATTCTTTAAAAGTTTCCTCAAAGCTGAAATTCATCAATGATGCTCTTCATATTGTTTGATTACATTTTTTGTCTTTGAATATCTAAAATATAGAGAAAATTACATAAAACTATGTTACCATATTTGTGGCATGTTGCATTTTTTGATTGGGTTAAAAAAATAAAACAAACTATGGCTCAGCTTCTTCAAGTTTCAGATTTCTTTCTTTTTTCTTAGTTTAGTAAATTATTTGTTCTTGATCAGTCTTTAATGTTCACCATTATGATGATAGTGTATTGATTTTTTAAAGAGGCTAATAAAAAGCACTTTTTTCCCCACTCAAGTGGTGATTCAATTGAGAAATAAATGAAAGTGAGACAAGATATACACCAAAATATGATAATTATTACTGAAAATGTTGATAGGTGGATTGTAGTTTGCATTTATGCTCTTGATTGTTTCCTAATTTCTCTAAAATTAGGCAAGCATAATGATTTAGTCCTCAGCAGAGCTGGAAGGCCATAGATTCATATAGCCAAGCTTACTCATAGTAGAAAGAAATTTAGGATACAGACTCTGTGCAGCTAGGACAGACCACAATCAGAATACTAAGGAGCAGAAATGTGCAAGTCCAGGTCCTTCCTCACCCCACATTCAGCAATTAGCTGGATCCCTCTTCCAGTGCATGCGATGCTAGAGGATCATCATCCAAAGGCTGTAGGAACACAGGTAAAGAAACACAGAGAAAAAGCAATATAAGCATTTAATGAAGGTAAATGAATAGGTTTAAATGTTGCATTAAGTATAGCTTATAAACAAGTATGAATATTGATAAAATATATGATAAAGGAGTTATTGATTTTGATGAAATCAGAATGCCACCTAAATTAAAAGAACATAAGTGTTTATTAAGGTATTAAAATTAAGAAATCTCAGTGAAAGCAATGAATTTATATTACATGGTCTAACACATTTTATGCAGTTCTCCTTTATCCTCTTTGAACTGTTGGCCTCTGTGTATTATTCAAACTAACAGAATTGAAAAAAAGCATGCTTACTCATGAAGGAGGGATTACATGCAACAAATTAATATCATATGGTTCAACCAAGTCTTTATGAAGCTGGGTAATTAATAACTTACTATAGAGAAATAGAAAGAAGTTAGCTAAAGAAAGTTTTAGCTTATTTCCCATTAAATTTAACTGCTCATGTACAGTTAGTAGTGTTACTTTGTGGTAAAATATAAGCCCAAACAATCTTATATTTTTTAAATACTAAATAATTTAACCACTGTCCTTTTCCTGCATTAATGTAACCACCTGGTGGCACTGTTGATTAACTTGGAAAAAAATCTAAATTTTTGATAAATCATTTTTAAAGAGCATTTTCTATATTAAAATTGCAAATTATTTATGATACCTATCGCTATTGCATTATTTGAGTGTATCAATGCTGGATGTCTGTTGCTAGAAAAATGCATGCAAAATTATTTGCAAAAATTTTAAATGTAAAATAAGTCATTGAATATTTATGTCTGCAAAATTCAAGGACTTCCAAATAGATGTGCCTAATATTAAGAAGTGAATGAATACATTCATAAAGATAAAGATTGTGTACTTATTATTTCCACACTTAATGTGAGAAATCTTTCCAAATGGAATTAATTTATTTAAACAAATTAAGACAAAAAGTATGTCTCATTTTCATTGGCAGTCATTTTCATGATTTGATTTCAGGTAATTTGTCAAGAATACCACTACTCTCTGAGAGATAACTACATCTCAAAGCATAATCTCCATATAATTCATTTATCTATAAGATAATATTGCAAAGTCATTCACAGCTTGGTTGCATGCCAACAATGAGTTTAAAGGATTGTGATGAACTGCAATAGCACTTCGTCTTTTGCCTCATAAGTTATAAAATCTTTGAAAAATTTAAATTGTTAAATTAGATTCAAGATACATTGATAAATCAGGAAATCTTCAATCAAACTATACTCTGTGAAAGCAGGAAGAGACAGAATACCGGTTTACTGAGACATTTTGGAATTCATTTGAAAGATAAAGAGGAAAAAGTATCTTAAAACACAGAAAAGGTTTATAAATATGGTTTGAAAGTAACTGAGTTCTTAGCCAGAGGCAAGATACAATTATCTTACATTAATAAAACCTGAAACATAGTGGTCACTTACATTGCCAGGGTTATCATGTATCAATAATTTTCTAATTTTAGGATTAAAATTCCAGATTTTTCCTATTTGTTCAAAGTCTATTTGAATCAGATATCCCCTTATAGTCGTTCTAACAGAATTGATAGAGACTATTCAAGTGATTATCATACAGATATTTTGAAAGACTGATATTTAAAATTTAAACTTATGCCATGAATGATTTTTTTTGAAAAGATGCAATTCACTCATTTATGTTATGTGTATAAATATGCTTTTATAAATGTTGGTCATTTTGTGTCATACATTTTTGATAATGGTAAAGAAAAAAATCTTTGATAAGATGTATGATAGCTAACACTATCAAATATTCTGAGAAAAATTATAGTAAGCAAAAATAAGTGACTTTACCCACTAAAAATATGGAATATTTTCATGTGTGCTCATATAGTGTTTCTATAGACAGCTAAAGTTGGAATGAAATATTTAAGTTAGATTTGCCTGGGCTTTACATCCTGAAGAAATTCTGAAGACATAGAGAATGAAGAGAAGTATATATTATGAATATTTATTCTGTACAAATTCTTATAGTGATGTGTTAAAGTAGTATGAATAAATCCAAGGAAAGTTGGAATTATGACCAGAGTTCCTAAATCTCCTACATACACACACCACCGAAGTTAGAACTGGAAGCATGTATGATGATTCTGAACATATTTCTATTCCTTCTTAGAGTGCATAAACATACACATATTGTTGGGATTTTTACTTTAAAATAAGCTTTCTATTGTGGGTTTATTGCACACTTTGGCCTGTATGGTTATTCCTTGAGGCACGCAGAATTTTGCATATTTGTTCTACTGTCACTGCACCACCATGCTTTCCTTTATTGGCTGTTTATCTGGACACATAACCTGGCCTCCTAGGGAGATATATCCACCTGTTAATGGAAGTCACTTTTTCATATTACCTAGTAACCAGCTTCAGGAAACCTATTTATAAAATCACAAGTAGATCATAACTATAATAGGATCCACTCATAATAATAGATGAAGTCTTTCTTTGTAGAAAAAATGTGCAGCTTAGTCAAATGTCGCATGGTGAACATATAATAAAAACAAAGATAGTTCAACAATTTGTATGTGTTATCACTGTTATTTTTATTGCATTCATTTGCTACTCAGAACAGCTTTGCACTGGTTCACCCTATTCCAAATCTGTTAGACCAAGTTTCGTCACATTCTCAAAGGGCGTGGATGGGCAGTGAAAACATTTTCTGACTCTTGATTTCTCGGTTGATATATTTTTCCTCAATATATAAAAATACAATTACTTAAGTTATTCCTAATACTTATGGCTTCAGTTTATTTCTTCTTTCTGATTTTACCAATTACTGATCTGACATACTATGTAGTGTAAACTAGGGAGATCATATTTTATATTTTGATACCCCTTAAAAATTATGCCCATACATTGGCTAAGCTATAAACAGCGTACAATGATGCACAAGGTGCACAAAATCCAGTTGATAATGAAACTTGATACATCACATTTAACTGGATTTTTTTTTCACCAATGATTTTATTAGTACTGAGACTTACACTTTGTAAAAATTAACAGTGGGAAGTACTTGATGATGAAATTAATAGATTTATAGGCTCATTTAAATGCCTAAAACAAACCTCTATAATTGGTCCTGTTTCTTGTTCCTTCACATTCCAGTTTAGTAAGAAAGCAGCACCAAATCGGTCATGAGTGTCTCCAGCTCCCTAAATTTCAATGGACTATTGAATTAACCATAAACCTCTCTACATTATACCTTACTATCTATCTCTCCTGCCTACCTCATATACAATTCTTCCTACAGATACTCCTCATATAGATAACTGCAGTCACTTTTAACTAGTACTTTTTTCTGTACACTTGGCCTTTTTTATTCTACCTCCACACTTTTCTCTTTCAATTGTTCCATGCTGTAATGCCTTATTTTTCTTTTATCTCTATTGAAATCAATGATCATAGCAGACAATAACTGGTTTTGAATCTTAGGCAATTTTGGAAAGAAATGTTTTTGACTAGATCTGATGATAATATGATGATTGTAATGGATAAAACACCTCTGCCAACTTTCTTTTTTACAAAGAAGTCTTAGTTTCCTAAATTATCTACTATTCAAATTTCCTTGACAAAGTTTATAAAAGTACACAGCAAAAGAATATAATCTTAGTGAGGAAAAAAAATCCAAATCACATAGGCAGAATATATTGAGTTTTCCACTCATATTTCAAAACTCCTCTTTTTCTATTCAGCAAACTTACCCAACATACTTCTATCATATTGTGATTTTTCAAAATTTAACTTTTTACTGCACCTAAGTATATGTATGTTATCACTTTAAATAACATTATTTCTCAGTAATCTTATAATAGTTGTCAGTAATTATTACTGAATAAGCATGAATGAACTCTTTATGAGTAGTTAGTTGAATCTCTATACAGTTCTTACATTTGTTCATTTAATTAACATTATTCCATGCCTACTCTGTTCCAGATACAGTTTTAGGTGCTGGGGAAGGAGTGTGATGCTCTTATTTACAAGGGAGAGAAACATGTGAGTTTTAGAACATCTGTTCCTGTATGCAGTATATCCTGTATCTAAATAAATGTATCTACTTAGAACATAGATATATGTGGAATACTATAAACATTATCACACTCAATATGCTAATATTTTATTCTTTTCAAAATTTATATGTTTAGTTTGAACCAAGGAAATAGCATAATTCACACAGCTATTAAATATTAATTCTGAAACAAATTTACTGCATTCAGTACATAAATTCATGAAACCTCTTATTTTTCTAGATACTTTAAGTTAATGTTCAGGCAAAGAAATGCAGTGGTTTTATGGCTATCAACCCCCTCAAGCAATACAGACTTAAGAGATTTCCCTGTTGAAGAATCCTGCAACTGTGACTTCATTAAATTAAACATAGTTCATGGCAATTAGCCATGGAAGTTTCCTTCAGGCCACTCTCTGATCATAGAGGAACATGACACAAACGGCTGGAATTCCACCCATGGAACTGTCATTTCCCTACACAGTTTCTTGTGTTCAGGGGTTCATCTGCTCTCTCTCACAGTTCCTAGGGCTATGTTTCCAGATTTTTATTACTATTCCTTTATACTTTTTCAGTTTTAGATGGGCAAAACATCCATAAAATGAACTTTGTGGTTTTGTTTCTGTTATTGTTTTTACTATGTGTCATGGTTTAGTTTCCGATGGCCATAGCCACAAAAGTGTAAATGAAGATCTAAGCCATATGGTATAACTTTTTCAGGAAACATGAACTGGAATGCTTGTCAGTAATTATTACTTGCTCTATCCTATTTCACACTGGCTGAAAACTTTTTTCCTTTCTTTCATAGTTTTCAACTTAAATAACACTTAAATTAGATTTTGATAATGCCAGTTTGTTGATTTCACAGTTGTTATCAAAATGACTGAATCTCTCTACCCTGCATTCACATTGAACTGTTTTTTTCTTCCAGTCCCTGCACATTTGTACTTGTTTTTTTTTTTTTTCCCCTGTTACTTCTTTGGAGAGACACTTCCAAGCCAGGAATATAGCTTATGTTCACTACATGCAAGTCTATCTTGTTAACTGTTTTCTTTTTTTAATTAATTAATTATCATCTCAGGGGACCAATCTCATTTACCATAATCATTGGTCTATCAGTGAACGTAAAGTGAATGAGAACAAATCCTCATCTGTCTCCCAGGCTATAGTCCTCAATAAGACACTGAATAAACTTACCTCACTGCTTTTACTTGTGCTGTCTTTTTTTTCCCAAGTACACAAATGTCTGCTTAGCTGTAGGTTTCAGATTTCCCAATGTTCTTCTTCTCGTCTCCCTTGTTGAATGTGTACTTCCCTAAGTACTGCTCTTAGAGTCTGTGTCTTCCAGCTCTTTCGTCTGTAACTCCCATTACTGTCCTGGAGACCTGTTGAGTGGTGGTAATTTGCACAGTAGGGAAAACATGCTACTGTATCTTATTATTAAATCTCAGTCTTTTGTGCCTTTTGTCTGTGACCTTCACAAGTGTTTCCTAGTTTTTGTTTTTGTTTTTAACATAGGAAATTTAAAAGGGACTGGACTGGGAGAAATGCTTCTTTCCAAGGCATGATAAAACTCTGGTTAAATCTTCTCCCCTGCATCATAGGCCTTTGTTATGGGCTGCATTTTGGGGGGCAATTCATAATGCCTATTTTTCTCCTTCCCTACCAGAGAAACAGAGTATCTTTCTCAGCTCTTCCCAGGAAGAACTTGATGGGATTTCTGAAGTTAAAAACCATGAAAGAGTGGCCATCTTCTAAACTGAGGTCAAGGAGTTTGGCATGCTTAAGACAGTCTATTCTCAGCCTCCAACAATTTGTCAAAATTACCATTTTAGCAGACCTTGTGTATTACCCAAAGGATTCATCTATTTCTCCAGATTTCAAGGTAGCTATTTGCCCTGTGACCTCAGTTCTCTGATGAGTTCAAAAAGTCATTTATTTTCCTTTTGTCTAGCTTTATATTATTGTAAGGACAGGAATGACACCTTCTAAGTTCTTCACATCCTGAAACAAATCAAAAATCTACAGTTTTCTTTTGGTATTACCCTACTGTTCCTCATCATTCTCCTTGCCAATAATACTGAATGCAAATATAGCAATAATTGTTTATTCTGAAAAAAATCAAATGTTTTCTTGGTGATTGAGATTAACTTAGTAAGAAGGATGAAGAAAAAAGCTTTTCCTTCTAATAAACACATATTTACATCTGAAGACATAATTTAATATGTAAATTGATACTTAGACATCCCCCATTATAGTAGAGGGGTCATAAACTACAACCTCTAACATAAGTAGAGACAGCAAATTTATGAATCAATTAAAAAGGGTGGAAGGAGTTGCTAAAATATATAAGCCCACTTAAATGACAGTTACAGAAGTGTGCATATGCTTCTAGTTGAATTAAGCATGTGATTAGGTGATTATTATGTTGATTTGATTTTCTCAATTTATGTCCTGAAAGACAAAGCACAAATTATGATATATATAAAAAAAAATTCTACAGGACACAAGAAGTCATTTTTAAAAGTCTATCCTGATGCCTCTTATTCAGCTTAAAGAGACAGCTTTTAATATAATGTACTAAATTACCATTAAAATTAACTAATAATCTGCTTTCGATCAACAACAGATGCTACCTGTCTCTAGCCATTATTCATGAATACATTAAATAATTTGACAAAAATTTATTTCCAATATCTTTAGTATGGACAATGAACAGGAAGTCTCTACTATAAGTGTGATTGATAAATGAATATGAATTTTTATAGAGTAGGAAAAGGTAAGAAGAAAAAAGAGATGAGGTATTTCATCAATGTCTGTGCTAAAGCTCTATTGGGCTTGTTCAATCCTCTGTTTTAAGTAAATAAATAAATAAACAAGAAAAAGGAGAAAAACAGGAATGAGTTGATTGGAAATTGTGGAAACCACAAGAAACTGCAAGACACACTTGTGTATAATACAACCCAGCAATATTATCAGTGGATTTCAGAGGTAGTCTCTGCAATGAAACAAATTCTTCTGCAACAAGTTATACTCAAGGCATGAAAAGTATTGGTCATATTTGGTTCCAAGACCATCTTTAATAGAGCAGACTACCAAGAAGCTGTAAGAAGTATGTTGGTTAGTAGACACCTCCCAGGGAAGAAGACCCCAGATGAGTAAACTGGGATCTGAAACTGAGCTCTGGTCTTAGCAAGAAAAGTAGAAGCTTACTCATTCATTGAAGCAGAAGTGTAGCAAAGAAGACTTAAAAACTGGACTTATTTTCACAAAGTGTTGCAGGTCAGAGGACACAGGCATAAGACCTGATCAAGAGCCTGAGATATAAAAGAGTTATGACATGATTTAGATGTCATTTGATGGTATGGAAAAATTAATAATGTTTTCCTGGTGTGGTTGTTTCAGAGCTTAGAATGGGCTGTTTCTTCAGCAAGAGGAAAAGTAGTGGCAAGCAATATATAGAAAACCCCAAACAGGCATGTTTGGAAGCAGCATGAGAGAATATAAATTATTAGGAAGAGTCTAAATAAATTACTGTTTTAAAGTATGCAATTTTGAACAAATATTTCCCGTCACAGCTTGTCTCTAGACAAGTAATTACTAGTTATATTAGGTTTACTTATTGACAAATTATTGTAACATATATTGCACATGATTTATTTCACCATGATAATGTTTCTTAAGCCAGAAATATCTATACACCCTAAAACTATGTTTGTAATAAAAATGTAATAATATAAAGAATTAAAACCTTATATATTTAGAAATGCATACCATTTTATTAACATATTAAATTTTGAGAAACATGTCAAAATAAAAATGTGTGTGAGCCTCCTTCTGATTGGGCACTGATGGAAGAGCTGGTTTGTATTTCCTTGATTCTGTAGACTTAAAAAACAGCATAATATAAAAATCTTAGTTTTTTCTTCTAAAACCCACATGAAATATCAGTACATTTAAACTGTTCTGTAGTTTATCTGTTGTGTATAATTAGGTGCTTTTACACTCCTACTGCTTGTGGAAGACTCATCAGGCTTACAAAAAGATTCAGCAGGATCAATGACTAAAGACTCACTTATATAATATTTTTAGGGATGTTAATGTGATTTATAAGATACCATACATACATAGATTGATGGATATATGTATCTTCTTTAAAATATAGAAGCATTTCCACCATATTTGCTAAAGCTTTCGAAATCCTACATGAAAAATATGTCTTAATTCCAAACATAGTATTCGAAATTTCACTTTGGTTAATATATCTTCCAATGGCTGTATAGTTCATGCACCATGTGGAAAACATATTAGCTCCTGACACGGATTATTAAAGTCAGATATTACATCCTATTACATTTAATAATTCAGAATCTCTGTAGCATGTAATAAGATAACTTCCAATATAATTACAAACACAGCAATATCAAAAGAAAACTATTTGTAGAATCTCAACAGCAATTACAATATCCTATAGATGTTTCTATACTTTGTGGAAGGAATTTTTTTAACTATTTACTGATTGCCATTCAAGATAGATGAATCTTCTGCTTTGGTAAAATTAATATGGAAAGGAATCCCCACCCTCCATCAAAAAATGTTTTTCTGCTATAGCATTAATTGTAAATATTTACCATGACTCATAAAAACAAGCTTTATAATGCTACTTAGTCTAAAGACAACTCATCTCTCCTGTACAACAACACAACTCATCTCTCCTCTACAGCAACAGTATCCACTGTTCAACACACACTTGCTAAGGTGACACTTTATCCTTTGTTTCTAATTTATTTTCTAATAATTTTAATTTTCTATTAACACTATTTACTGCACCTGACACAGAGTGCCTTTTCTGGAGTGAAACGTGAACACCATGTTAAGAATATAATACTCTATAAAATAAACACTAAGGTTACAATTTTTAATGTTATAGTATAAACACACTTACATTTTTATAGGTTGAAAGATATCTGAATATAAGGTTTATAATATGGATTATTTTTCTATTGAAAAGCAAATTTTTCCTAGCAATAAAGTAACTTTTTTATTTATTCAACCCCTATATTGATTATACAAGTCATAATATTATAGGTTAGACCAAGATCTTACCTTATATTCTTAATTCCAAATAGTAATTTGAACTCCCTTCTCTTTGGCAAGGTTACACTACTGCTTGATTGATTTGATTGATTTAATTGGTTTCCTTGACTTAACTGATGTTAATTCATTTCTTTGCCTTAACTGTCGCAAAAGAACACAACAGTAACAAACTATAGAATTTGTAAGACCTTTCTTTGTGTTAATTCTCATTACATAATCTGACTTTGTGAAAAGAAAAGCAGATTTTACTGACTTCTATCTCTTACTCTAGGCAAAAAGCTAACAGATAATATTTAGAATATAAAAGAAGAAAAACAGTGATTTGTTTTGTGATTTCAATATTGAAATCATTGTCATTCATTTGACTATGACATAGCTTTCTTGTAGGGAGAACATATCCATTTTATGAATGTGAACTTGGACCCTCTCTAGAGATTCCAATCAATGGAAGCCAGATTACAACTTGCGTCTTTCAATAGAAACCCACCATTAATTTTCCTCTCTCATGTTGCTCCTCCATAACAGCGAGGAAACCTCCTTTTGGAAAACACTTAGGAGTATTAAAATGTGCTTCAAATATATCTCTTTATAGGAATAGGCACTTTACAAGTGAGCACATGGAAGCCCAGAGATTGCAAGTTATGTTTTGGGATTTCACATATTTAGAAAACTATATGGAAGCCCCACATTTTGACTTTGAATATAAGAAATCTTTGCAAGTAAATAATATATCTTGGTTTTGTTTAGCTCGTCTGGAAAATTTGTTGGAAAAACATGTTTTGGTAAATCATTAGAATTTTGTTCTGAAAGAAAAAGATAAATATTGATTTTCTAAGAGAAAACAGTGATAGAAAACTCTACAAATTTAATAAGATCTTTGGGGTCAGTTTTTTTCTATGTCCTACTTCTTTAATTATAAGGGAGAAAACTTAATACCCAGGTATTTTCTGAAGAATTTATGGCAATTCTAGAAGCATTGTGGCATATGTTCTCATTTGGTTCAATATTAAAATGTACAATTAATACAGTTTTCAACTAAATTTGGTTGATATGGCAAGGATGTGTCAAATGTTATATTAAATCACTTAGCCAATTGCGTACCCTGTTTATTTCTTGAATTTAAGATGTATTACTATGGAATCACAGGTACATTGCCACCTGTTTGAGCTTTCATAGAAATTAAGAATCATTAAAGGTGTGTTTTAGCAATTATCACAAAAATGTTCCTGTACAACACTAAAACAGCTCTGATGAAGTATCAGTACAGCAGTAAGAAGAAAAGGACAATAAAACAATGACCTTTTTTTTTTCTCATTTTCCACCTCAATTCTTATAAGTTACACATGAGAAACATTAATAGGGTTATTTGGAAATGTTATGGACCTGTCAGTGTTTCACTTCTTAAGAATGTGAAATGCGTATTTTTAAAAGGTGAATACTCAACTCCTTTCACGGGGGGAAAAAGTGCAGTTTAATGATTAATGGAGCATTCAGATCGTGAATAATACAGACAAATGAATGATGTTTCTCTTCTTTTTTACACATATATTCTCCACAAAATTAGTTCTAACGTTAAAATAATGTTCCTATAAAGCTATCACTGAGTCAATATGTTTTATTGAAGGTGAGATGGGACAGGTTAATGTTCGATGATAATCTAATGAGTCTTTAATTACCTTAGAATTCATCCCACTGTCATCGAACAAGGTCAGCAATTTAAATATCATTTTTGCTTAGTATAAAATAAACACTGTCCATGCAAACTAAATAATTCTAACTATAGTCTTATATTTAGGACTTTTAAATATCTATAAACACAGAAATTTGCATGCCCTCTAGTTGAAAGTTGAATATTATTAGAAGATAGACTGACATGACAAGCCAAATTTTATTCTTCCTGTGTTCCCAGCAAAATCATACTGTGTTAAATGAAACTGAAAATGCTTCCGTATTAGGGAATTGAACTTTTTCACTTGCAAGCGTTAAAATTCTCAAACTGTGGCCATTGAATATTTATTAATGTCATTGACTTACAGACCTGCACAACACACCCACACATGCATGTGTGAGCAAACATACATGGCGCTGATCTCCTGAATTGCATCAGGGAAAAGAAAGGGTGCAACAAAGTAACTGGGAAGTCACGAACTTGCGCAGTGTTAGTATGTTTGTTTATTGAATTTTACTCAGTCCTTTTAATGTTGTGATTAAATCAAAATATCAGACTCTTTTTGCCTCAACTCTAATGATTTCGGTGTAGTGGACAAGCTGCCCTTATCAGTCTTGTTATTTCAATCTGCTGACTTTGACACCAGTACTCGTAAGATTTTCCTGTCTTCTCTGAACCCATTGATAAGGTCTCATTAAAACCCCATATCTATTTCTTGCAAGGGGCCCACCGTCTGCACTGTTGGTGCAGGCAATTATTCATTCCTCCAAATGTGAAATGCGACTGAGTTCTGTTCTATCAGTTGCCTTTTTCTAAACGTGTAAAATTATCTTCAAGAGCAGGTTTATTTGTGGTGCACATTGTATCTATCATCCATTACGTGAATTGCCAAATGTTGTCTTCAACTGGATTTTAATATAAGATGAGATTCTTTAAAAATTGAAATATTTTAATAATTGATATGGAAAAATTGACGTGAATCTTTTCGTGTAATCCTCAGGAGACTAACTTTAGTCCAAATGAAAGTTTCTTTCTATGACAAGAAGAGACATTGGATGAGAGTTTGAAAAAGGCAATTAGTATCGTCCTCTCAAATAAATTAAAACAATTTAGCATTATATTCTTCCCTTAATTATGAGGTTTTCTTATTTCTTAGATTGACTTGCCCCTCATTGGTATTAGTAGTGCATTTGTGGTAGGGCAGCAATTAACGAAACAGGAATTACTGTGTGTTTCATTGTGCTTCTGTACATTATCTAAGAGGACAGATAAATAATCTCCCACAGCTGATTCATACACATAAAAGACTATCCATATGTAGTTATTAAGTAGTGATTATTGACAATTTGACATATACTCAAGTTCTGATTCTGGCCGTCATAATTTTTACTGAATATTGTTTTGGCTAAATAGAACAATTCCCATGACTTGCCTGAATCTATCAACTATTTTTTCATGAAATTCCAGTGCCTATATAGAATTATACCATTTACCACAAAGAACTCATTTATTTTGCAGAGTACAACCTTGCTTCCAACCAGCAGATTTCTCACTGGTGGAATTCAATGTTAAGTATATAGCTTGAGCATAACCTTGAAGTGAATTCTTTTACTTCCTTATACTCAATTATCCTTTAAGCTTTTCATAAAGCAAAGAACTGTACAAAGCTGCACCATCAGTGCAGCCAAGACCAAAGTGATAGAAGGAAGAAACACTCTGGGGAATACTGTAAATGTTATTGCTGCTTCTTGCTTGGAACTTGAGAACCAGCAACAGTCTAATAGAAAGCCTTTGCTTTCTGGATGAGCCCATTGCACTGTGATAAGCACTGCCATACAGTTAATATCATTTCTCAGAATCAGACTTTTTTATTCAGTTAACTATGTGTATAATTGTCTTTATTTTCTTTCTTACTTGACATGTATCTCAAATTTATAATCATCTGTCATGTATCCACTAAACAGTCTGGTCTTCCTTTTAGTATTTGATTTATGAGTACTTGTAAAAGAGGTATGGCAAGAATCCCTTACTGCATATATCTTCTTGAAGCATTTTTGCTGTTTTCTAATTATAATGAAATTTCTAGTTTTAAATTAGTTTTTCTTAACATTTGTGTCTTTCTAAAATATGAAGTCATATATCTTTTTTTTTTTCCTGCCATACATATACTCTTTTAGGGTTCATCTATTCTGCTGTGTAGGGCACCATTTTTATTATCTATAGGGAGTAATGTACCCTTCAAAACTATACATATTCAGACATACACAGTCTGAATGATCCTCCCCATGTTTCTCTTCATTGCACTGTATCAACTCTGTTATCATTAAATTTACTTTGGGAATCTTACTACACTATAGAGTAAATGATTAATCATCTTATTAACATATTAGAAGGTCATTATCAAAATTACTTCTTTTAAATGTTGTCATTCTTTTAAAAACCTATGCCCAGGCTAGCCAAGGATAAAAACTGTATCTGGTATCAAGTTTAAAATGGTGATGGTTAAAAATTATTAACATTGATGAAGGTTTGGTTTTGACATTGGTATCAGTTTAATGGAATAAAAAGGCAAGATTTCTAAAAATATGTGAGATGTGCTATTTTTTATATATGTCTTGTGTAGCTATGCTTAGAAAAGCAGAGAATACTGCACTGGAATTAGTGCCACCACTCAATAGTTTGCTGAGATTTCTGACAAATTCTATGGTGCCATGGAAAAACAATGGCGTTGGAAAGAGAGACTTGGATTTGAATTCTTGTTCTGAACTCGCCTAAATAGATGATTAACTTAAACCTTGGACTTTAATATCCCCACATTTAAAATGTGGGTAAAGATAATGGAGTAATGAATTTTGCCTTCACTGTTTAAAAAAGAAAAAAAAAGTTATTGTCATATAAGACCCAAGATAAGTGTGCCTCCAGAGCTGAAATCTGTGACTTGTTTGCTTCAACAGTGACCCAGTTAGCTTTCATTTTTTTGTTCTACCAGTTTAGTATTCCTACTGGTTCTTAGTTTAGTAATATTCTTTCAATACAGTGGAGCAATTCTAGGAGTCATTCTTCTACTTTACTGCTTTATAATATCAAAAAAACTTCGCAGAAGCCCTATAGAAAGCTTCTGCTTGATTACTCTCCACACAGAATTGCATCACACACCTCTCATTTAATCCTTTCCCTGTTAATTGTAGTGAACCCAAGATGGTTAGCTAAGGTCAGTAAGGATCTAAGGTGGTAGATATCGAAACAAACTTGGGGGTGTGGCAGCATAAAGGAAGCAGGGATGGATGTTAGACAGATGACTGAAAACATATTCTACAAGCACACTAGGTCTGTTGTACAATATAAGATGAGGACATATATAAGTCAGTCGGCACACTGGCTAACACAAATTAAGTGCTCCAAAAAAAGAAACTTAAACCACTGCATTCTACCCAAATATATTGGGCTTCATCTCTGTTTCAATTATCTTGCAAGCCACTAAGAAAATGAATGTATTGAATACATTTGCTGAAATTGAATATCTAATTATGGAAGAGTCAGAAAATACAGTACATAAATAAAACATGCAAACAAGAGAACAGTCTTACTCACAAATTAACATTACAGATACTCTGACAGAGGAAAACCCATACTGAAATGAAAGCACATAAAAGAGCATCAGTCACAGATTTGGATGAAAGAATGGGAGGCAAGCAGGACTCACGTTGGAATGAATGCAGTGGTGGAATACTTTATTCTTAAAATATGAGCTGTCATTAGTTAGGCGAAGAAACATAGATTGGATTTTCCAGGGAAAAATTACAAATAGGATTATACAGGGAGAGAGAAGTAATTGTATAGGCACCAGTCTCTGTTTTCCATCACATACTTGGGTAGCAGAAAAGGACTTCAGTGTCTAGGGAAGAGGTTCCTACTTTTAGACTATAAACTTTAAGGTTCATGATTGGTGAAACACTAGACATTTCCCTGTCATTATCTGGGGCTAGTTTCAATAGTTAATGAAATGACAGAACCTTGGCTTCAGCTTAATTTTGCCAGCTGAATATTCATAGTTGAAAGAACATTCATCCTTCTTCTGGCATAGTCAGGCACCAAGGCCTAAGCCTTGGCTTGTGGCTAATATAAGGATAGAAAAGTGATTTGATTTACTATCTTCAATTCTCTAATAAATTGATTGCCTTACAATTTGGTTGTAGCAATTTTCCATGGAGCTCTTCAGAAGGCCAAACCAGTTTTGGACATGTAGACTCTTCCCTCTCAAGGGAGTACGATCATGATATTTTAAATTTCTCCAATTATTGCTTTTGATCATGCTTATTAATATCCCCTTTCCTGTTTCTTGGGTAGGTTCTACAGCTTTCTGGAAACTTTTAGTTTTTTTGTTTTGTTTTGTTTTGTTTTTTGCGGTACGCGGGCATCTCACTGTTGTGGCCTCTCCCGCCGCGGAGCACAGGCTCCGGACGCGCAGGCCCAGCGGCCATGGGCCACGGGCCCAGCCACCCCACGACACATGGGATCTTCCCGGACCGGGGCACGAATCCGTGTCCCCAGCATCGGCAGGCTGCGACACCAGGGAAGCCCTGGAAACTTTTAGTTTTAAAAGTTACATCAGTTACAGAAAAAAAAGAAACCCTTTCTGGAAAACTTTTTGTTTTAAAAAACTAAAACTTTTAGTTTTATATACATTTTTTATCAGTTACATTAAAAAAAGAAAACTCATAGATACAGAGAACAGATTGGTGGTTGCCAGAGGAGGGGGTTTAGGGGTAGGTGAAGTGATGAAATGTTTTTTTATTTGTTTGTTTGTTTTGTTTAGTTCAAATAAATGGAATAGGAAAAAGTTACTTCAAAGTTAATCAATTTAAAATAGAAATTGCTCACTCAAATCAATACTCATCCCCTCTCCTCTTTCTCCAAAATTCAGGGAGGCCTCAAACCTTAGGAAACATACAGTTAAAGGGTAAGTTTATTCACATTCTTTTCATCACAATTTTCTCTTCAGGATGCTTTCAATGTTTAGAGCATTTGGGATTCATGAGAAGGATTAGGAAAATGAGGCAAAATTCTTACCTAACTAGTAGTAAGTTGTGACTTGAGGCTATCCTCCAGACATCATATAGCTAAATATTTGACTTCTTGTTGCACATGTGTATGAGTTCTTTGAAAATACACACATGAGAGACCTCCGCATTTCATGGGTCCTTAATTACTCTAGCTTCACCTCTTCACCTCTTTGCAACTCTCATTTCTGTGATCCAGTTACTGCAGAGGCTCTTCTCTTAATAGACAACTCTCTTAATGGCTTGCCTTAACAGCTAACTTCTGCAGTGGCCAATGCATTTGTATTATTTGGAGTTCTCCAGGGAAACAGAATATTTATATCATATATAATATATATATATATATATATATATAATATATATAATATCATATATATCTACATTATATACATAATATAGTTAGTATAAATAATAAGGAATTGGCTTACATGATTATGGAGGCTGAAAAGTCATAAGATCTGCATTGTCAAGCTGGAGATCCAGGAGAAATAATGATATAGTTCCAGTCCAAGTCAAAATCTGAGGCAGGAGGCCTATGTCCCAGCTTGAAGATGGTCAAGCAGAGAGAAATTACCTCTCACTCAGCCTTTTTTGATCTATTCACGTCTTCTGTTGATTATATGAGGACCACCAACATTAGGAGGGCTATCTACATTACATAATCCACTAATTGAAATGTCAATCTCATCCAAAACAACCTCATAGACACAGTCAGAATAATGTTTAATCAAATGTCTGGTACCCTGTGGCCCAGTCAATTTGGCACACAAAATTAACCATCGTAATATTCTTTTCTTACTAAGTGGTGGTATACAGGCTGACAATTACATCTCTTCTTTCTCTCCTGCCACCTCCTTCCATTTGTCTAATTCTCCTATTTTCAAATAATCACAAAAAAGTGGATCATCAATACCATCATATAAACCAAAGAACCAAGCCTGAAGATGAGAAATCAGTCTCCTCTTTGTAGAGCCATCCCCACCTTCATCAGTGATCCTCCTGGGATCTTATTCACATGTGTTAATGGGTATCCTACAGACCTTTAAAGGACAGTATCTTGGTAGCTCTACTTAGAATAATAGGTACACATATCTACTGTATAGATATGTTTTCAGATTTGGGCATGTAGTAGAATAAGCATTGCTTCAACATTCTCCCCTTCTTCAATAACGGGATCACTCATTCATATCCTTTGTCATGCAGTTTGAGTGGGACATAATTCCCCACCTTTAGACTCAAAATTCAGCTATGAAACTTTCTTTTGTGATGATTCTTTAAGAAAAAAGCCCAGGCTTGAAAAATATTTATGCTATCACACTTACTCCAGAACATCTGAAATTGTCATGAGAAAAACATGCCTGGTCTAATCTGTTTTACTCAAGAGGGGAGTCTAGATCAGCCAAATACCAACTAATCCCCACTAAGCCACTTAGGAGCACAAAGCTCAGCAGAGCTATCAAATTAAAACCAATTTAGACCAACTGACTTCCAGTTGATCTGAAAATCCATGAGAATAAATGATGGTTGTTTTAAGTAGTGACTTTTGGGATGGTTAGTTTTGTTTGTTTTTTCATCAGTGTTTTTGTGACTAACACAAACTAACACAGGATTTATTCACAATTACCAGGTATACTCAGTTAAAAGGAAAAATAAACAGACACATATCTAAATTATTACTTTCTTTTTACTTTCTCATGTATGCTTATTTAAGAAGTAGAAAAGTAATGACAAAACAGGTGGAACATTTCATTTTTTTGTCAAACATGATTTGCAATCAAATAAATTTGCTAAATTTGATTTTATTAAGGAATTCCATCTAGCATCTTTTTATATGTTCACACATTTGTATCAATCCACTGCTTAGATTTTCATTCTCTAAACCAAAATCTCTTTATTTAGAAACTTTCATTATAAGAAAGTTACCTATCATTCCAGCATTATAATTTTTTCAGTTTGTTTTGATTTCAATTAAGTATTGCATTTCTTTTTTTTTTTTTTTAATTTAACAACTTGGTACTGGATATAATATTGAAGATATCTGGATAGACATTTTTTTTCCTATTTATAAATTCCAATTGAACAAACTCAGTAAAATTGTCTAAGCAACATAGTGATAAAAATGATGCATATTTAACTTTAATTTAAAACAAGGATATTAAAGAGCCAAATTCACTTTAAGCATGAAAACAACATATGTTCAAAGAAAAAAGTTTTGCTATTTTGTTTCAGCCTTTTGCTGTTTTTCTTGACGGCAAAGGTTTTCTGACTTTCAAGTTATTGTGTAAAAATTGGCATAAATACCACAGAGTAATATTGGCTTCATAAAGTAAATCAACCTCCATTTATGGCTCCTGTTTCATTTCTGTATTTTCAGTCCTTTTAAACAGAACAAACATGCCTTGGGGTTTTTCTTAAAATCAGTTTGAAAGTGTGTTTCTGTTATGAGCCATCAGTCTGATATAGTTTTCTGATAACATGATGGTTAAAATAAGTTTTTGTTTTTTCATAGATGGATAGCAGGTTGGATATGTGGAGTCTCTACATAGCAAGAATTCAAACTATACTGAGAAATGTAAAACAAAGCAAAATGTAAGCAAAGAACACAGATGCAAAAACATTGTTTACCATGGGCTATGGAATTATTTGGAAATTAAATAAGAGAGAAATTGAGGTTCAAATGAGACAGAAACCTATTCAGGTGGTAATAAAAATCAATTTCTTAAAATGTGCTCACTACCAAAACTGAACCAATAATAAATTGCCTGAACCTATTTTTTTTTTTTCCGGTACGCGGGCCTCTCACTGTTGTGGCCTCTCCCGTTGCAGAGCACAGGCTCCGGACGCGCAGGCTCAGCGGCCATGGCTCACAGGCCCAGCTGCTCCACGGCATGTGGGATCTTCCCGGACCGGGGCACAAACCCGTGTCCCATGCATCGGCAGGCGGACTCTCAACCACTGCGCCACCAGGGAAGCAACCTGAACCTATTTTTAAAAGTTGAATTTATTTATTTAGTTAGAAAATTCTCCCCAAAAGAACTCCAAATACAGATGGTTGCACCAAAGAAGTCTACTAAAAGTTTACCAAATAATTAACACCAAGTTTACACAATCTCTCCCAGAAAAAAGAAGAGGAGGGGATACTCCTAATTTATTATATAAATCCATATTACCCTGATTCTAAAATCAGACAGGGACTGTTCAAAAAATAAATAAAACTGCAGACCAGTATCTCTCATGATCACAGGTGCAATAATCTTAAAAAAGTGCATAGCAAATCAAATTCAGCAATATACAAAATTAATTATAATCTGTGACTAAAGGGGGTTTTATTCCAGAGATGCAAGGCTGGTTCAGTATTCTAATGTCAATCAATATAGCTTCTCATATTAATAAGCTACAGTAGAAGAATCACACAAATATATCAATTGATATGTAAAAATTATTTGACAAAAATCAACAACCACTAATGATAAAAATTCTGAATAAATTAAAAATAGAGAGAAACTTCCTCAACTTGATAAAGGACATCTACAAAAGACTAGAGTTAACATATTTCAAGATTAATGACTATGTGGCTAAATGTTTAATGAGTAAATGTTTTCTTCTTAGATCAAGAGCAAGGAAAGAATATTCTTTGTCACCTCTACATAGTCTGGAAGTCCTAGTCAGGGCAGCAGGAAAAAGAAAATAAAAGGTACACAGATTGGAAAGAAAATAAGTAAATAAAGCTGTCTTTATTCGCACATGAGATGATTATATATGTAGAAAATCCAAGGAATGTACACAAAAGCCTCCAAAACTAATAACTAAGTTAAGTCAACATACTACAATCAGTTGTATTTCTACACAGTAGCAATGGGTGTATGAAACTTAAATTAAAAACTTAATAACAGTTACAATTGTCCAAAAGATTAAATCCTTAGGTATAAACATAATAAAAGTTGTACAGGACTTATATAATGAAAACTACAAAAGAGTAATGAAAGAAATCAAAGAAGATCTAAATAATTGTAATGATATGATACATCATGTCCATGGATTAGAAGACTCAACAGAATAAAGATTCCATTTTACCCGATGTTGGTCTATAAATAAATAATAAAGGGAAACAGCACATTTCCATTTTAAATAAACAGACATGTGGAATAAAGACATAGTTTTATTTCAGAATTGAGTAAAATTTATAGTTTTTTAAAAATCTAAGCATGACTACCATACAACCCAGCAATTGCACTCCTGGCATTTAACTCAGAGAAAGGAAAACATATGTTAACACAACAACAAAAAACCTGTATTTGCATGTTCAAAGTAGATTTATTAATAACAGCCCCACACTGTAATCTGTCCAGATGTTCTTCAACAAATAAATGGTTAAATAAAGTGGTACATCTATATTATGTAATACTACTCGGCAATAAGAAGAAACTATCTAAACACAACTTGGGTGGATCTCTAGAGAATTATGCCAAGCAAAAAAAGCAAATCCCAAAATATTATATACTTTATGAATTTATTTATATAACATTCTTCACCACACCTTATCCTCCTTGGTCCTAAATTAAAGGTGGCTTTGTTTCTTCTTTTGGAGAAGGAGAGGGAGGGTATTTTTCCTACTGCATATCAATCTAAGGAAAGGATGTGTGTGCCCCAAAAGATGGGGATGGAAGAGCAAGATGATCATTCCTGGCCCCCACCGCAGTCATTCCCCTTGGGGTGGCAGTTTCTGCCTCAGTGGAGGGAGGAATCTGCTGGTGTTCATGAAGAAGACAGCGGAACAGGTGCACTCACTGAAGGAGCAGAGGACTGGGCCCAATGCCTGCCATGATGATAAGTTTCATATGGCCCAAGTGTGACTCTTAACCTGATTCAGGTTCTTTAAACGTCCATCTCAAACTGGTTTATCTTTCACAGTCTTGGGCAGGTGGCTCTGGCTGGTTTCCATGACAGGTTCATCACTGGAAGAACCGGTGATCCCAGGAATGGTGCCCTGAGGACACGGTTCCCCCAGCACTGTGCCTGCAGTCCAAGCCTTTATAATATACTTGTAGTGGAAAATTACCCAGACAGAGGACAGATTAGTAGTTGCCAGAGTTTAGAGACAGAGCAGGAGGAAAGAGTAAGTGTAATTTTAAAAGGAGAGCAGAGGGAATATCTTTATGGCAACTGAACAGTTCTGTATCTTGATTCTGGTAGTTCCATACATTTATTAGTGTAATAAAATTACATAGAAACATGCAAACACAACACACACATACAAATAATACAAAGTCTGAATAAATTTTGTGGCTTATACCAACAACAATTTCCTGATTTTGATGTTGTTCTTCAGTTGTATAAGATGTTGCAATTGGAAAGTGGGCGAAGGACAAATGGGACTTCTCTATACTATCTTTGCACCTTCTTCCAAATCTACAATCATTTCAAAGTAAAAAAATGTTTAAAAAAATTTTATAGTTTTAAGACATTTCGTTTAACACAGCATTCATGAATATGCAGCTTACCCCTGAAGGCAATGTTATATTGCTGAGAATAAAATGACTCTTCATTACAGCAATTTCAGGATATCACTGTCTCAGACTTGGGAGAAATTTTAAAGCCTATAAGATATTGATCATATTCATTACCCAGAAGAATAGATGATATAGTTTAAAAATGAATAGCATATAAACCATTTTTCTAAAAAAAGATTTGACACTTAAAATATCTTATTTCAATTTCCTAAAATATCTACTCAAAACTCTTTCTTATATAGAGAGATATCTGTGTACACTTGGGGTTATGTAGTAATATAGCATGATTAGGGAAAGTATTATGGTAAGCACAACGATTTTGCTCAGATTAGCAAGTGGATTTTAGGATTTACAAGTAAACATTTTGAATGTTTGTACTCTCAAAAAATAAATGCTAAAAGTTTGTGCAAGTACAGTCAGTAGAATACCACTTTTATGTGAGTTTTTGTGTATACATGTGAGAAAGATTGCAAAGTAGAAAAAAAATTATTTACCCAAAGAATGTAAATGATCTGATATCTTGAGTTCTCAAAGAATCTAGTAGAATTTATTCTTTAGTCATGTCAAACTGAAAACAGAAAAATATTGTAGCTCAAAACGTATTTTATTGTTGATAACAAGTACTGAGGGGATTGGTTGAGATAAACTGTTTCTTTATGAGGCTTTTCACCTTGATTTTGACCCAGGTGTTTATTATTTAATTTTTTTCAACACTATCACACAAAAACTCTTCCATAAATTTGTTTGTCTTCCTATTGCTATTGTCATCATCAATTTTTTTGTTTGCTTTATATATTTTTATGATGATAAACTACTTAATATTACTTATTATTACTTGATAAATTATGTGATATTATTTTACACTATATTTAACTATTTAAGAAAATGAATTTTTTCCCACATATTTATTGGTGTATAATTGTTTCACAATACTGTGTTAGTTTCTATGGTACACCAAAGTGAATCAGCCATATGCGTACATACGTCCCCATATCCCCTCCCTCTTGAGCCTCCGTCCCACCCTCCCTATCCCACCCTTCTAGGTTGTCAGAAAGCATCAAGTTGATCTCCCTGTGCTATGCAGCAGCTTCCCACTAGCTATCTATTTTACATTTGGTAGTGTATATATGTCAATGCTACTCTCTTACTTCGTCCCAGCTTCAACTTCCACCCCCCATGTCCTCAGGTCCATTCTCTATGTCTGCAACTTTATTCCTGCCCTGCCCCTAGGTTCATCAGTACTGTTATTTTAGAGTCCATATATATGTGTTAGCATACAGTATTTGTTTTTCTCTTTCTGACTTAACTTCACTCTGTATTACAAACTCTAGGTCCATATACCTCAGTACAAATAACTCAATTTTGTTCCTTTTTATGGCTGAGTAATATTCCATTGTGTATATGTATGCCACATGTTCTTTATCCATTCACCTATCGATGGACATTTAGGTTGCTTCCCTGTCCTGGCTATTGTAAATAGTGCTGCATTGAACATTGGGGGCATATGTCTCTTTTTGAATTATGGTTTTCTCTGGGTATATGCCCAGCAGTGGGATTGCTGGGTCGTATGGTAGTTCTATTTTTAGTTTTTTAAGGAACCTCCATACTGTTCTTCATAGTGGCTATATCAATTTACATTCTCACCAACAGTGCAGGAGGGTTCCCTAGAAAAGGAATTTTCAAGGAGGTCACAAACAACAAATGTATGCAAGAAAATAGAGGAAATTTAAAATTCCTGAAATGGTAAAGGGCTGAAGCAGACAAAGTACTTGTATTTAAACATCCCAAAAAGAACTTTTCAGCAAAGAAAAAAAAAAAAAAACTAAGAATTAGAACTAAAAACCTTATCATTAGTAAAACGCAATGGTCAGGCTTCCCTGATGGCACAGTGGTTAAGCATCTTCTGCCTGCCAATGCATGGGACACAGATTCGATCCCTTGTCCAGCAAGATACCACATGCCATGGAGCAACTAAGCCAGTGTGCCACAACTACTGAGCCTGTGCTGTAGAGCCCACGAGCCACAGCTACTGAAGCCCGCATGCCTAGAGTCCATGCTCTGCAACAAGAGAAGCTACCACAACGAGAAGCCCATGCACCGCAATGAAGAGTAGCCCCTGCTCGCCGCAAGTAGAGAGAAAGACTGCATGCAGCAACAAAGACCCAACACAGCCAAAACTAAATTAATTAATTAATTATTTTTAAAAAATGCAATTGTCACTATAATAATAATTGTTGCAGACAATCTCCTCTAGTGGATGTTAAAAATCAATGAACTATAGCTTAGGGACAAACATAATATGATGGCCTCAAAGTATAGTGACATGATATTTATCAGTTACAAAGGGAAGAACATTGATGTTGCACTGGAGAAACTCAGAAGAACAAGTGACATTATTAGTAATAAGACAGGTTAGCATCAAGCAACCTCTGATAAGATGCACTGAGAAGGACACTACATCATCCTGTGGTATTCTTGCCAAAAATGTATAACCTCCATCTAATCATGAGAAAACATCAGAAAAACTAAAATTAGGAGATATTCCGAAGGAAAAAGCATGCAACTACTTTTCAAAAGAATCAAGATTGTGAAAGTCAGGGAAAGACTGAGGGATTGGTACAGACTTGAGAAAAATAAGGAGGAAAAGCAACTAAATGAAATGTGGGATCCTGGGACAGAAGGACATTAGGGGAAAAAAGGATTGAACTTTAAACAAGGTCTATGTTTAGTTAATATAATTAATATCTCTACTATCAATAGTAATTATTCTGTGGTTATGTTAACTTTAGGGTAGGCTATGTAAAGGGTGTAATTGAAATCTATACAATTTTAAAATTTTTTCTGTAAGTCTAAAATTACTTGAAAATAAAAAGTGTTGGTCTCTAATATATTCACAGGAGTTAACAATTCTCAATTAAACTACTATATTAAATGTTCACTTTACAAAAATAAAGTAAAATAATAAAACAATGGTTAGATTCTGTGTGTAACTAGATGATTAGGATGGAATTGTTTTTTAATCTCATTAAATTCCCTCATGAACACTGACAGAGCAACCATGTAGCAAAGTAAGACCAAAATAGAAAGGAACCAACAAACAAAAGTATAATATAAACATATTATAAATATATTATAAACATAATATAAATATAAATATAATAAACAGAATATAAACATGGTGTGATGGGGTGGGGGTCAAGATATTGACAAAATCAAGTTACACAGCAGTAGAGGAGAGTGCAGAGGGAAGGAAAAGTTTAGCCCGATGGCCTAAACTTAAACCAGAGAACCCAGAAGTTGCCTATAGTACTTACTCATACTCCCTCAAAAGATTGGAAGTGTAAAATTCAGCAAGTGGATCAGAAAAAAGACCAGCAAAACTGAGGAAACGATTGCATAGCTTCCAATCTATAAATTATGTCAAAATTGCTGTGGAATATTTGTAGAGTACTGGGTTTGGGGTATGGCTAAAAATCTCAAAATATCCTACAAAAGCTCTTTTCTGAAAGGACAGAGACTCATACTGAAAAAAAAAATCTGAGAGTAGATGGTAAATTGAGCTGAGTAGGAACACTGGAATAAAAGAGAAGAGAGAGAAGATGCAGAGAAGTCATCACTCTCTTAAAATAAGTAAAAGCAAGGCAAATGAAAAATCAATGACTCTTCTTGATTCTGTCCAAGAACTGGCATTACAGGAAAAAACTACTACCCTGAAATTGGTAGAGAGAGATATATCTAGAGAGCTACAGCCAGGAGCTACTTACCTGGAGCAGATCTGCTAGAGCCATCAAATGTAGGAACACTTATATGGTAATTTTGATGAACTGCCAGAGTCTGAGTATGGACTAACTTGAGAGGGAGAAATTCCTGGGGCCCACCTTGTACAAAAGCCCCCCCCCGCACATTTTTATGGGTTTTACCTGTAGGTTCTCATGGGGAAGAACCAAGTGTGATCCCTCATAGCACTGGCAAAGGGAAGAAAAGAATAAACCTTGTGAAATATGACAAGAACTTTGTCTATAATGAAGGCATAAAGTGGAGCTGACATATAAACTGGAGCTACATTACCAGGATGTTATTTCACTTGGGGAAGGACACTTCTCCCACTGTATCCTCCTATAGCCTTTCTGTGTTATCTAAGGAGTGGATGGACCAAGAAATTCTGATGAAGGTCATCATCCAGAGGTACAAGCTTACTAAAAATTGAAATTTAATTTTAAGGTTATAGAGGGTTTCCCTTCCTCTGCACCTTAGCACTCAAACAGCAGGGCTCCAATAATAGTGGATTACAGCTGAAAGAGATGCAAGACACAGACTCTCTCTGAGGATCAAAACAGTAAGGAGACAAAAATAAGGCCACGTGAGGATATTAAAACATCTAGCACCTACAGCTATAGCAAATAAAAAGCACAGGCCAAATCCTAGCCAGATTAACAGAAAGTCTTCACCTAATGTCCTAGTTACCTGACTTTTGATTGCCCATTACACCATGCCCAGCTTTCAACAAGAAAAATCCAGAAGAAGCACAGTCTACAGGGGCAAAGCAAGCATCAGAACCAACTCATATATGACATAGATATTGGAATTGATAGACATGAAATTTAAAATACCTATGGTTAGTATGTTAAAGCACCTAATAAAAAAATAGGCAGCAAGTGAAAATAGATGGGTAATGAAAACAGACAAACTCTAAGAGAGAATCAAAAGGAAATGTTAGAAATCAAAAACTAACAAAATTGTAAAATAACTTTGATGAGCTTATTTGTAGTCTAGGCATGGCCAAGAAAAGAATAAGAGAGGTTGAAAATAGGTAAATAACACTTCCCAAACTGCTGAAATGCAACAACAGAAAACCAAAAACCAAAAACAGAACATTTAAGATCTGTGGGGCAATTTCAAAAATTTTATATGTATTTAGAAATACTAGAAAAAAAAAAGAAAGAACAGAAGAGGAGAAATATTGAAATTATAATCGCTGGGAATTTTCCAAAATTAATGAGACATCAAGTCATATATCTTGGTATCTCAGAGAACTCTAAGCAGGATAAACACCAAAAAAATTATACATAGACATACCATATTCAAATTGCAAAAAACAAAAGATAAAGGGAAAATCTTTTTTAAAAAAAGCCAGGGACAGTGTAGGTGATGTTAAGTGGTAGAAGTTCTTAATGATAGAAGCACAAAATTGTCTTTCTAAGGTGGAAGAGAAATAAAGACACTTTCAGACAAACAAAACCTGCAGGAATGTATGGCCAGCAGACCTACCCTTCAAGAAATGTTAAAAGATCTTCAGGGAGATTAAAAATGGTAGGGGTAAGAAATTTGGATTCACATGGAAAAAGAAAGATCACTGGAGAGGGAATAAATGAAAGTAAAATAACTTTTTTAAAAAATTATTTTTGATCTAAAAGATAACTGTTCATTTCAAGTGATAATATCAACAGTAACAATGTAATGGATGTTTATGGATAAGCGAAATGAATGGTAGAATGTCATGGTGGATGGGAAGGAAGAATGGAGAATACACTGGACAGATATAGACCCATTCACTAAAAAAGACTTGGTATAATATTATTTGAAGGTAGACTTACGTTAGTTAAGAATATATATTTCAAACTCTAGGGTAACCACTAAAATTATTTTTTAAAAGAAGTATAGTGAATCTTCTAAGAGAGGAGATAAAATGGAATCATATAACATGCTCAACCGAAACCAAAGAAGACCTAAAATAGGGTGAAAAAATCAAAGAAAAAATGCAACTAATGGAAAATTATTGCAACACAGTAATATTAATTCAACTGTACCAATGATCACTTAAAACATGAATAGTCTAAATATAACAATTAAAACACAGAGAACTAACAGAAGGAGATTAAAAAAAGAACAAGACCCAACTCTGTGTTGTCGACAGGGAAACTACTTTGAAGTACGGTTCAAACTGAAAAGATGGAGAAATATGTACCCTGTTAATACTAATTCAAAGAAGGCTGGAGTTGCTGTATTAATTTCTCACAAAGTAGATTCTAGAATAAGAAAAATTATCAGTGATAAACGGGAGCATTACACCATGATAAAGTGGTCAATTCTCCAAGAATACATAAAAACCCTAAAGGTATATAGTGATACATCTAACAATAAAGCATCAAAGTACATGAGACAAAAACTGATAAAACCCAAGGAGAAATTGTCAAATCCATTATTATTGCTTAAGGCTTCATTATCTCTCTCAATAATTGATAGATTAAGTAGGTAGAAAATCAGTTAGGACATAGCTGACCTGAATAGTCTCATCATCAACTTCATCTCATTGATGTTGAACAACTATTTCACCCAACAACAGCAGAATACACATTCTTCTCAAACTCTCATGGAATGTTCACCAAAATAGACAACATTCTGGGCTATAAAAAGGATCTTAAGAAATTTAAAAGAAAGGAAATATTGCAGAGTATATTCTCAGACCAGAATAGAATTAAGTTAGAAATCAATTATAGAAAGATAGCTGAAAAAATTCCCTAAATATTTGGAGATTAAAGAACACACTTCTAAATAACAAATGAACCAAAGAAGAAGTTGTTGTAAGAGAAATAAAAACATATTTTGAAGTAATTGAAAGTCAAAACAGAACTTATCAAAATCTGTGGGATGCAGCAAAGAAGAAGTGCTCAGAGTTTACAGTATGTAATTGATACATCAGAAAAAATAAAGGATCCAATATCAATAATCTAAGCTTCTAGTTTGAGAAACTGAATAAAGAAGAGCAATTTAACACTAAAGATGTAGAAGAAAAATAATAATAAAACGTAAAGCTGAAAAGTGGTACACATCTCTAATCTAGGACAATACAGTGGAGTTTCTCACAATTTTGAAATTGGATCTAGGAAAGTCAGGCACCTTTGACTGTCCTCTAGCTAAGAGAGTGGGAGAAAAAGTACAGTTCATAGCATATACATGGAAAATCACAGGCACTGTGTAAAAGCTGAAATGTGCCTCAGGAATGTGGGAATATATCCTGACGACTTCCTCTGGTTACAATCCTTTTTTGAAGTCCTACTACATCCTCCTCTCCGATTCAAGGACATTCTGTTGAGGAACCTTATGGAATTTTGCTTATATTAATTCAAGTTGATTTTTATTAATTGTAAACAAGAGGTGGAATAATAAGACATAAAGCTAAGCAGCAAAGACATTAATAAAAATAATCTTCTTGAAATTTATCTTCATTATTTCCTTATAATCACCAGAGGATATGAATGGATTTGGGCTATTTAGCATCACCATTTTAAACCAAATGCTCATATTATATTTCTTAAAAAATACTCTCGGGCTTCCCTGGTGGTGCAGTGGTTGAGAGTCCGCCTGCCGATGCAGGGGACACGGGTTCATGCCCCGGTCTGGAAAGATGCCGCAGAGCGGCTGGGCCTGTGAGCCATGGCCACTGAGCCTGCCCGTCCGGAGCCTGTGCTCTGCAATAGAAGAGGCCAAAACAGTGAGAGGCCCACGTACAGCAAAAAAAAAAAAAAAAAAAAAAAAAAAAAAACCCACAAAACTCTCAGTTGGAAAGTAGGAACTTAGATTTGGGTACATATATAATTTCTGTGCAGTTATTAAAACAACAATATGGATCAAATAAATTTACTTTTGTGAGATTTATTATGAGATAACCATTAACTAATATTAGTGATATTCAGGAAGAAATTCACTGGAATTTTAGTGGTCCATGTTGAAGATAATATGCTCTCCACTGAGTATGCAAGAGGTTTTACAGCACTAAACAGCTTCAACTTATTTCTTGGTGCCGACATTGACTAATTTTTGTTTTTGCGTGTGATCATTTGTCAAATAATACACATCAATATATGAGTATATAAATAGATACATGCAGATGTTCATACATAACTTTGTTATTTTTCTATTCTGAGGTTTTTTAACCAAGTCCTTTTTACTCTCTGAAATTACAGCTCTGTGTTGGTATCATCGTGAAAGGCAGGTACATAGTAGAAACCAGTCTAAGGGCAACCTATATCTTGAAATAACACCTTTGACTAAATATACAGAGATTTCAGAACCTTGTGATAAAAGTCATTAGCATGATACAGATTCTTTATTACTTTTGTTTAAGAAAAGCTTTGAGAATATCCCACTTAGTGTTTTAGCCAACTCTTGATTAGCTTGGAGTTAATCAGTTCTATCTCCATTCTTTTACTAAGGTAAAATGTGTTTTGCAGTTCCTTTTCTCTAAAGGGCATCAGTATCAATGGCAGTTCATTTTCTCTTGGGATGCTCTTACAATTTTGCTGTGCTAAATGTTTCCACTAAGCACTTAGCAAAGGCTGAGGTCACCTCTCTTGTTAAAGAAGAAAAATTGCAACCCTTTAACTCAAAGTTTCCCAAAGTGCAGTGTAAATCATAATTAAATGCTGGAATTAATTTTTTAAATGATGTAGAAATTTTATTCTCGTTATCTCTTCCTGCTGTTTGTTAGGTAAATATTAATTTGAAACAAAACATTTTGGCCCAGAAGACATACATTTTACTCCATAATGTCACATGTCTTATAAAACGTGGTGATACAGTAAGAGAAATCATATTTCTTTCAGGTGTCTGGAGACAATGCCATGTTCCAAGTAAAAATACTTCTATGAAAGTAATGGCAAAGTCATTTCCAGGGTGAGAGTTTCCAGTAATTGATAGTTTCTAACTAAGTGGGAAAGCCAATTCCAATGTTGATAGCTCTGAGTAGCAGTGCTGCTATCATAGATGTTTAAAGTGTTCTTTGAAACTTAAGAAATCTACATCATGCTTAGTGCTCTATGTGCATGTTATAGTAAAGCACTACTTCCTATGTTCACATGTTGATTTGATCATATGAAAATTTGTCTTTTGAGGAATGACCTTTAGTTTCTAAAGTGAAAATAAACAAATCTTCATGTCATAGTAATGATTAAGTAGGATACGGTGAAATAACTTTGCTATGCAGTAAAGAAGTATTGAATTAGTTCTAGTTACCTTTTCTTCAGCAGCTACAGACAATAAGAAAGATTAAGACAGCTCTTTTTCTTTTGGCAAGAAAATGATTCATTATACGGTATATTCTTTAGAATTCAGAAATAGTAATACAAAAGATGTTTTCCAAGAGTTGAACTTTTAAATCGACACACTTATGTCACATTAGAAATATATATGTTTTAAAATAAAACATCTTTCAGGCAACTGGCCTAGGTTCTTACTTGTTTGAAGTAATTAACAAATATAAAAAACAAATATTCCATGGAGATGAACTCATTCAACCAGAAAATCATAGAAGAAAAAAAAATTGAAGAAGCAAGAGGAATTTTTAAAAGAATTTGACCTCTAAACTTTGAGTAACTTTGCCTCATTAGCTGGCACAACCTTACTGAGGAGATATATGCTTCACCTCTTGACATTAAATACAGAAATAGTCTAATTCAGTTTACTTGTATCCATATGTGCCAAGCAAGGTATTGCTTCTTCCAGGGAGAGAATGGGTTATTCATAATGCATGTGATTACTTCTGGGCAGTGAGAATTGTTTCTCATTTTTGAGAAATGACAATTCTATTTTAGAGTTTTCTCTTGAAATTTATTAATTTCATTTTCCTCCTTTATAAAGATAATAACATTTTTGATGCTGTGAAAAAGTTAGGATTGATGACAAGAACACAGACTTTGATAAATTTGCCAAAATAATGAACATTACATGTGAGGCTTCCTTAGAATCCTATCATGAATAAGACAAAGTCAATCACTATTACTGGGAAAGGGGGTCTCCCAGCACACAGTCTTTCTGCCACTGGATTGCATAAGAATGAGCCTTGAACCTGAAACACTTCCTTACCAAGAGAAAGGGAGCCCTCACAGCCTGTGCTGGGCTTATCACCTCTGTAGGAACATCTTTCCCTGTTTTAGACTGGATATATACTCCTCTGCTCTGGGGCTTAAACTCATGAGTCATACAGCACGCCCCTTGCTGTATTTTAGACCCCAAAGGAGAGTGGTTGTGGTGCTTCCACTGCTGCACAGAATGAGGTATGTGCAGCTACATTACCTGCCTTGACTTTGGAGTGGATAAACCAGCCATGGCAGACTGATGCATTGCAAGGGCCTGCATCCTGGGCACACTTTCTCCTCTCTTGCTGTTAAGTACATGCTCTACTACTTGATACTGGTGGACATGTTATCTGTTTTCAGGAACTGCTTTTCATGCATTGGTCTCTTCCCTGACTAGCACTGATCTGCCTTTAACCTTGGCCAGTGAGTAGTGAAAATAATGATGTACTATGTACACCTAGTCCATCACAAAAGTGCAACTACAATTTCTATCATACACACACAACTGCAAAAATTACAGAAAAATCACTTTAAAACAGAAATATTACTTTAAAACAGAAATATAAAGTTAGAAAAATGGCAAGCCAATATTGATACCTCTCTAGCCCTTGTATCTTTTGCTGGTCCCCATAATCAAGTGGATTAAGTATTAATGGCTTGGCATTGTTAGAAAAAGCCTAGGTTTCATAGAAGCTTGTGCAATCAAAATCAATGATCTAAAACTAGAGATCTTGAAACAGTAGGTTATCAAAAAAAGGGAGATGACAGCGACAATATCCACAGAATGTCACTCAAAAGCAATTTAAGACATGATTGTGCAATGTTCTCTTCCTGCCCACATCCTTGCCAACACTTGGAATTGACAATATCTTTACATAAATCATTCTAGTAGGTATATAATTACATCTCACTGAGGTTTTTTGTCATTTCCCTAGTGATTAATGAGATTGAGAATTTTTCATATTCTTATTTTTTTATATTTCTGTTTTTGGGGGAAGAGTACTACTCGAGATTTTACCCATTTTTTTTTCTTTATTTATCCATCTTTCTTTCTTACTGATTTCAAGAGTTGTTATATATTCTGGATACTGGTTGATTTTATATGTTGCTATCTTCTACCACTTTGTGGATAGTCTTTTCATCCCCTTAAAAGATACCCTTAATGAATATTCATTCTTAAATTTAATATAGTTCCATTTATCAGTTTTCTTCTTTGTGGTAACTGATGTTTTTGTCTTATTTAAAACTTTTTTAGCTTAGTTTAAAAGAATGTTCTAAGTTTTATTCTAGAAAATATATTATTTTAGTTTCCATATTTTAATATTGGTGTAATTTGTAACTGAGTGAATATTCACTTTTTTTCCTAATTGGGGTATTCAATTGACTCTTGCTTCACTGATATGCAATGTCAATTTTGTTACAAATCATGTGTCCCTGAATGTATGGTTCTATTTCTGAATTCTATTCTAATCCATTGTTTTATCAGTCTATACTTGAAGTAATATCTCATCTTGTAATCACTATAGTTATGTAATATTTTCATCTAGTATTTTAAATCTTCTAACCTGTTCTTCTATTTCAAGATTGTCTTGGCTATTATTTCTCTTTGCATTTCTATATCCACTTTTGAATCAGCTTATCAATTTCCACAAAATAACAGCTAGAGTTTGAAATGGGATTAAATTAAATCTATATATCATTTTGGGGAAATTTTTTTACAAAATTGAATTTTCTCGATTCATGAACATTTTGTGTTCCTCTGTTATTTATGCCTCTTTTAATTTTTGAATATTTTTGTATTTTCTTAGTAGAAATGTTGCACAATATTTATTAGATTTATGCCTGTTGATATTTATGCTATTTCAAGTAGCATAATTTTTACATTTTAGTTTAAATTTTTTACTGCTCTATATAAATAGGATTAATCTTTTTATATTGATTTTGTATCTAGTAACCTTATTAATTTCAACTATTTCTAATTGTTTTATTATTATTATTTTGCTTTAAGACATTCACAGTCATGTTGTCTTACATCATAGTAGTTGTCTCACACCCTTTCTGATCCTTGTATTTTTATTTATTTTCTTGCCTGATTCTACTTGGTAAAGTTAGAGTACACTACTGAATAAATGTGTTAATCACAAGCATTTTATATGTTTCTAACATTAGAAGTAATACTGTCAATAATTCATAATTAAGCATGATGTGTTTTGTTGGATTTTGTGTGGTTACTCTGTATTAGATTAAGGAAATTCCTAAATTCTTTCTTTTCCTTGTTTCCATGATTTTGTTTTACCTTCAGTACATAGTAGATGTTGAATTTTACAAAATATTTGTTTTACATCTGGTATTATCAGAATGTCATCCTTAATTTACTTTAAAATTTTATTCTTATATGATTTTTATCCTTTATTTTGATCTGTAGTGAATCTATTGGTTAAATTTCAATCATTAAATGACCCTCACATTCTTGAAATCAACCCAGCATTAACATTAATAATTAATGACATTGAGTTTGTTCTGCTAATTTGTTTTGTTTGTTTTGGGTGCGTTGGGTCTTTGTTGCTGCTCTCGGGCTTTCTCTAGTTGCAGTGAGCCGGGGTTACTCTTCGTTGCAGTGTGCCAGTTTCTCATTGCGGTGGCTTCTCTTGTTGCGGATCATGGGCTCTAGGCGTGTGGGCTTCAATAGTTGCAGCATGCTGGCTCATTAGCTGTGGCACACAGGCCCTAGAGTGCATGGGCTTCAGTAGTTGCAAAACGTCGGCTCAGTAGTTGTGGCCCACGGGCTTAGTTGTTCTGTGGCATGTGGGATCTTCCCAGACCAGGGATCAAACACATGTCCCTTGCATTGGCAGGTGGATTCTTAACTATTGCACCACCAGGGAAGTCCTGTTCTGCTAATCTTTTGTTCATCATTTTGAACCCATGTTCATAAAAGACACTAGGCTCTAATATTTGTTATGTATTAGTATTATGCTATATGTAATATCCTTTTGTATTGTATTTTGCTGGCTTCCTGGAAAAATAGTAGATTTTCCTGGTTTTATTTTCTCTATTTTTTAAAAAATAGTACTGTAATTATTCCATTCAGTTTGAAAGAATTCACCTATGTAGGCCCTGGGCATTACTTTGTAAGAGTTTATAATTAGAGTTTTACTTTATTTAATAGCACACATCTATTTGGATTTTATAATTTTTAGTCAGTTTTGTTAAGTTTTGTTATTCTAATTTGTCATTTGCCTCTACACTTTCATATTTTTATATTTCTTTAATTCTTAAAAATTATTTTCACTTGCTTTTTGACCCACTATATGAAACATTTTGGTTAATACCCATGTCATAAGCAATTTTCAATATATATCAATTATATATATTCTGTCAATCTACCTACGAATCCAAATTTGTCTATTTCTTCTTGTTTTTGTCAATTTTGCTTCATATATTTGGAAGTTATGTAATAGGTGAATGCAGATTTGGATTTGCGTACCTCTCTGGTGGATTGACTTATTCAGTATAAAGAAATATTTGTCTGTATATCTAGTAATTCTTCTAATCCTGAAGTCTATTCTTCCTTCTATTATTATAGCAACTCCCACTTTCTTTTGGTTAGTGTACTAGTTATCTGTTGCTGCTGTGATAAAGTGTCAAACACTCAGTGACTTAAAACAAACACAACTTTATACCTCTTATATTTCTGAAGGTTGGATGTCCAAAATCAGTTTTGGTGTATTAAAGTCAAGGTGTTGATGAGGAGCATCTAAGAGGACTACTGTTTCCTTGCCTTTCTAAGATTCTAACGTCCACCTAGATCCCCTGGCTCATGGCCCCTTCCTGACATTACTATGTCCTCTTACTTTTGTCATCACATTTACTATTGTCCTTTTGATCCTTCAGACTCCTTTATAGGAAGACCCCTTTCATTATATCAGGGCCACCTGGAAAAACCATGGTAATCTTCCCATCTCCAAATCTGCTAAGTCCCTTTTGCCATATAAGGTAACAATTACATGTTCTAGGGATTAGGACATGACCATTTTGAGGAGAGGCATTATTCAGCCTACCACAGTTAGTCTTGCATGGTCTATCTCTTCCTATTCTATTACTTTCAACATTTCTGGGTCCTTATATTTATTGTGTGTATCTTAACTAAATTATTTATTCTGTGTATTTTTAATTTGATGTTATTTTTATGTACATTTTTTATGTGCAACTTAAATTTTTTTATTCTTCTTGTTCTGTTATTATTTTTTTTATTCTTCCTTGCCTTCTTTGGGATTACTTGTTTTTGTTATTCATTTTTCCTTCTATAGCATGTTAATTAACACATTCTTCACGGCTCATTTATGCATTATCTAGAAATTATGACATGCCCCATTTAGTTGCTAAAGTCTAATATCAATTAATACTTCTATCAAGTATTGAAAACTGCATGATCTTGGAACACTTTAACTACATCTTGCCCTAAACCTGCATTATATTTTATGTATATTTTATTTCTATATATATTTAACCTCTACAAAATCTTATTTTATATAGTCTACAATAATTTATATTTTCCATATATCCACCCTCTTTACATGTATTGCTCTCTATACTTACATTCCTCCACTTGATATCATTTCCTTTTATCTCCATTTTCATAATTGCAGAGCTGCTAGTGATTAATTCTCTCCACTTTGGGTTTGAAAAATATTCTTAGTTTCCTTCACCTCTGAAAAACATTTTTTTTGTGTGGGGGAGGGTCACATAGTGTTCCAGGTGGGCAGTTCTTTTCTTTCAGCAATTTGATGACATTGTACAATTGTCTTCTGCCTCTAGTTCTATATTTGAGTAATCAACCATTAGTTTTATTATTTCCGCTTTGAAAATAATATGACTTTATTTTCTGGATTCCTTATAAAATGTGTATTTAGTATGTTTACCCTTATGTGCCTTGGGGTGTTTTGTCTTTGTACTTATTCAAATTGGATTTAAAGGACGTCCTAAAAACAGGTATTTATTGTCTTTCATCAGTTTTTGAAATTCTTAGCCTTTTTCTCTTCAGTTATTCATCTTCTGTCAGATTCCCTACCTTCACTTCTTCTTGAACTCCTATTATATATATAATCCTTAGTATGGTAGTTAACAATAGGGTCTTGGCAATCATATTTATTGAAGTTGAACCCAGGCTTTGTCATGACTAGTTCTACTATTAGTTAATCCTGTACCTGTCAGTTTCCTCATTTGTAAAATGAAGACAATAATTGCATTCACACTATATGACTGGAGTGAACATTAAAGGAAAAATATATGTAAAGCATTAAGAACATATCTTTTATTTCCTGTATAGCATACTTTCCTATAGCTGTTTGTATACCAAATAGGCTGAGAATGAAAGAAATTGCTGTAGCCAGCATCTTCAGTTAGTCCACATTTACTGCCCTTTGTTCTGTGAAGAATGTACTCAAATTGTCATTGCACTTCATCTGAACTGCAGGCCAAGTACCTCCATATTAACTTTCTTCTAGAAGTTGAGCCCAAAAACTTTCATTGTACTTTCCATACTTTATTCATTAGAGTAAGCCAAGGAAGGAGATCACGGAAATGCTGGGAGACCACAGGAAGGGGGCAGGTGAATGCATTTTTCAAAGGTGCAGTGAATTTGCTCCAATTGCTCAGATTTTGCTGGTGGTAGGTCTGAAGGATTCATAGTTGTTCAATAAACAACATCAACCAACAACTACTATCAAGACAATAGGATTTAAACAAAGCCTTTTATAGGATAATACTATTATTGGTCACTCCTATAAAAACCTGACATTGAACAAAGTAATAAATACTAATATTTAAGAATATTGTGTATTTCTGTATTCACAATAAATAATTCATTTTAATGTATGTTGTACATTTGCTAAAGCCAATTAAAAATTTTTATCACCTGTTAAAATAGATGTACGATTATCTCTCAAAAACTAGTGTAGATTTATTCTCTTAATTCTATAACTGCTATTTTAGTCATTAAGCTATATATTCACTCATTACACACTCATGTGAATAAAAGACACTGGAGCATTTCTATTTTTATTTTGTGATGATAATCAGGGTTTAACTGACAGAGAAAGATGTCAAAAGTTATCCAGAAGTTCCCTACAGATTTTTTTAAAAATAATTTTTTCTCTTCATTCTGTGTCTAAGTATATATATAAAAAAATAAGGGAAAGTTGAGATAAAGTAAGTTGCTTAGTTTGGCTTTGGAAAATAATTTTCTATGTAATTTTTTTTCGACTGAGCATCAAAAAAGTTGTTTTTAATGTTTTATATTTTGATTAAAATATCTTATGCTGCTTTTTTTTCTAGATCCAAAAAGAAAAAAAGAAATCAAAAGACAAAGAAAAATGTGTCAATAAGTCAAGGCATCAAGTGAAAAAAGTGATCTCTGAAGAAATTAATTTTCTGAAATTAAGACATTATACATTTGTAAGTTTTAGGTGCTCTTTCAGAAATATGGTTTTATGGTATTGATATTTGTGCAATCTCTTCTTTAGTTACCTCATCATCACCATGTCTTCTTACATAATAACCTGTAGACATCCCAAATGAGATTCTTCATAAAAAAAATGATAATTTTATATTTTTAAAATTGAACTGCAATCTTTAAAACTTACAGTCCTCTCTAAACAACATTCAATGTCATTGTTGGTTCTCATTTAGTACTCAGGAAATTTGACCATGTGTTTTTAAGTGTAACTGAGAGCATTATATGTGTGTGTGTATGCTTGTGGGGTCATTTTTATTCATATTAAATGTAGGACAAAAAAGTAAATATGAGCTTGGATTCAATGTCATATGCTTAGGTAATAATGATATATGGTTATTTGACTTTCTGGGATTGATGTTATGTGCTTCAATTTAGTATTCACAATTTTCTGCCTAGGCTCGCTAAGAATTGATCTTATCAAATTGACAAGCAACAAATTTACTTTTCCATATTACTTTTATGCCTATCCACTTATAAATTTCATTTTTGTTTAGTTTATTTATATTTTAGCCTATTTGAAAAATGAGGAGACTTAAATATAGTGTCTATTTTAATAGTAGACTTAGATAAAACAAGCAAACAAGAAATCACAAAGCTAGAAAGATTATCTAGTAAAACTCCCACTTCATATGCTTTTAGATTGGTTCCTTTTTGTTTCCCTTAAGTGAACTTCTGCTAAGTCACAGTCTTATGTGGGTCAACATGTTCTCTTTAGGGCCAAAACTGAGGAACAAATAAAAACATTGACTTTTCTGAGATCATAGAGGAATCACTTCCTAGACATGGTTTTTATACTCTATTTCAAAAGCATAAAGAACTCTGTTTTAACAAAGGTTGAAGCAACCTAATCTTGAACTGTTTACTAAATTCTAGAACAGAGAACCCAAGAAGGGACACTTAAAAATGTTTATTTCATTACTTGCTTGGATTTATTTTTGTTTTTGTAACACAAAAAATAAATGTTTTGATCTAAAACAAAGCAAAATAAAACTATGTCTGCTAGTGGTTCTTTTGTGAAATTAAAGATTAGGACATTTGGAATCATTATATAAAGAATACAAATTTTGAAGGTGGGCAGAATCCACAGTTTTATCTTCTCTGAGCCTCACTTTACTCGAATTGAAATGGTACAGCAATACTACATATCGTTGTGTGATTAAATTGCATAAGGTAATAAAAGGTATTATACATTAAGATCCTTGAGTATAGTAGACGCTCACTAAATGTAGTTACCCTCTTTCTAACCTGGTCTTTCACAAGTTACAACTGTATCTTTTCATTTAGTGGCTTTATTTGTTGTTATTGATGCTATGTTGCTATGAAATTGGACCCAGGACCAGGTTTTAGTTTAATTCAGCAGATTGGTGGCCCTGTTCTTATGGTTTCTTTCTGTTCTGTAATTGATGTCTTCAAATAGCTCCTCAGGTAACTACTTTAATTTTTATCTGAGTTGTTTTAGCTTTAAAAATATTTTTATGTTTAAAACAGTTTTTTTCCCTAGAATTTGTTTTTTCCTGTGCTTTTGCTGTCTTTAAAGAAAATTCCTTACCTTTTAATTCTCAAAAGAAAATAATTCATTCAATCCAAATGACTTAAATTAAAACAGATACATAAAATGTGATGTACAAATGAACATATTTACAAAACAGAAATAGAGTCACAGATGTAGAACATGAGTTTATGGTTACCAAGGAGGAAAGGGGAAGGGAGGGATAAATTGGGAGACTAGGATTGACATATACACACTACTATATATAAAATAGATAACTAATAAGAACCTACTGTATAGCACAGGCAACTCTACTCAATACTCTCTAATGACCTATATGGGAATAGAATCTAAAAAATAGTGGATATATGTATTTGTATAACTGATTCACTTTGTTGTACAGCAGAAACTAACATGATATTGTAAATCAAGTATACTCCAATAAAAATTAATTAAAAAAATGTGATGTAGCTCCAACTTCAGTGTCCTGCCTAAAGTCTGTTATTGTAAATCAGATGACCACACCTTATGCCTATGGGTTGTGGATGTAAATTACCACCACAGAGAAAGGCAGCAAGTGCTTTGAACAGCTATACAATCTAAATAGAAGAATAGAATAATATAAACATAAATAATTAGGTAAAGTGTGCTTAAAGGGCACTGGTGAGTTGGAGGAGTATCAAAGGGTGTGTGTAATATCTGGGGAAGTAATGACAGTGATGGGAATAGTTGGAGAAGATAGGTGAGTCGATGACTGAGAATAAATAAGGACTGATTTTTTCTTATCACTATCTACCTTAAAGAGGACAAATATAATTAGTAACTTTTAAGTAATTAACGTTTTTTTTTTTCCAGGTAAATATCCAAGTAATGGAACACTTGGTATTTTCCACTTCTAATTCAAACTCTGTTTCTTTTGCATCTTCTGCACACTGTTTTGCACTTTCATGGTTGCAGAAGAGGAATTCCTGAAGATTCATGGAACACTTTTTCTTAAGGTTAAATATGTTTTTACTTCTTAAGTAGCCACATATATAATATTTGCATTTGTCATAAGAAGGCAAAAGTGATGTATAGAATTAAAAAGCATTTTGATATTCTGGCTAATTTCTTTTGGGTACAATTTTATATTTATGTCTCTTTCAAAGGAGCATGAGGGAATCACTTTTCATCATTCTTTATTCCCTGTGGATTTAATTGGAATGCATAGCTATCTTTAAAAATTATCCTCTGATCAGCTCAGTTAGACACTCATAAAGATAAGAATGGAGCACAAGTTAATGTCAAAATTTCAGAATTCGTATTTTGCTTCAAAGGACTGAATTTTGTATTGATTCTGAACTTTCTAAAATATTCTTTATTGGATCTCACTTGGTTGGCTTCATCTTCTTATTTTGATTTTCAGAAGTAGTTACAAATGTGAAATCTGGGCATTTATTTCAATCAAAACTTAATATATTGAATAATCAAAGTGTGCAAAATAATAGTTATGTACCTGACAATTTAGCGGTATATAAAACTGAAAAAAAAATTGAAATAGGCAAATAATTTCATGAAGGAATTTTTTTCTTCAACTAGCCATCAAAATGTGTTTTCAATCTCAAACCAACAGTAGCAGGTAAAAATTTACACTTAAAGATATATTTTTTTCATATTAAACTAGAGTGTATTGTAAATATTTGGTTTCTTTAAAAAAGCAGACTCAAGTTTATTGCACATAAGAATTGTATACATGATGAAGAAGGCATCACACAGATAAGTACTATCTAAAATATGTTGCTAGGATAGTCAGTGTCACCGAGTATGTTCATGTTTGAGTTTCATACTATTAAATTTACCTCTAAATAAGTAGTACACTTATCAGAAGTGTATGAGAGTAACTTTCTTCTTTCTTACATCATGCATTATCATTTTTTGACAAATATGGCACTGACACATTTACTTCACTAGATTCCTTGAGGAACAATTTATCCCAAGGGCATTCATGTTGATATTAAGCTCCCTACTTTGGGTAGACCTGATTAGCAAACATTCCCATGCATTTCTATCTATTCCTTTGCTAGGCAAGCAGGAGCTAGAGACTTGAGTGGATTTGTCTATGATGTGGATTCACATCTGTCTTGAAGGGCCTGTCCCAAGGATTTTACTGAGAGCGAGCTACCAAGTCTCTTTGATATTTATTCCAACTTTCAATGTACATACAGATTTACTTCAATATACATACAGCTCTATGGTTTATTTTGGAAACCATAATTATTCCATTTTATTCATCAAATGCTCAGAAACGGTAAGAAGAGTAAGGGTACGTTTTATTCAAGGTAGTCGATACTCCTAACACCTATTATTTCATTGTAATTTAAATTCTACAATTCTATTAGTGAGGCTGGGTACCTATTTACATGTTTAATTATCTCTAGCTTTCTTTTTTGTGTGAAAAATGACTTCTGGGTTTCTTTTTTTTCTATTTTTTTATTTAGATTATTGGCATTTTTTCTAACCTAAATTTCCTTTTTATTGTTTTTAAATAAATTAGCTACTTTATCATTTTATAAATTAAAATGTTTTATATGTTGGTATCTGATTTTATAATATTTTAATAAGAATTTTATAACACTTTGCATTTAAAATTATGAGTAAGGAAAGGAAAATCTCTCCTATATCTAAGGAAAAATCTCTCAGATAATATCATAACATTTTCACATTCCATTCTATACATTTGGTTTCAAAGTGAATTTCTTCAACTTCTTGAACTTGATGAGCATTTGTTAAATTAGAATCTTCTGTCACTACTATTTTAGATATTAGCATATTAGATACATTTTCCATGAAAATTATTTTGTTACATTTATAGAAGTTATTAAATTATTGAACTACATTTTATAGAAATGGAACATGAAAATGTTGGCAGCAATTCATAAGGCACTATAATGTATAGTATACTCAACTTTTTCTTCCATCATTTTTATCATTAAGCTGTTTATAATGTGTAACAAATAGTTTCATAACCTGACTATATAAGCTATCATTGAAAAATGTTTAGATGATGCTAAGAATTCACTATGATTCAGAATGCACCAAATATATTTGAGAGACTTTTTAAGAGAAAAATTGAGTTAGCTTCTTGAAAAATTATTGAATTTTCCAAGAAAAAATAATTCTGATGATTCCTTATCCAAACTGTCTGAAATAACTTTTGTTAAAGTTCAGATTAGTATATCCATGAATTAATCCCTGTTATATGAAAACAAAACAAAACAACAAAAAAGCTGTGGTAATATTTAATTAGTTACTTAAAATATCTAGTTTAGCCACCTGTAAGTGATATTCACTTTTATTCTCTTCAACAAAATTTATTACACAAATTGCATTGGAAAACTATTTACTTCTGGAAAAATAAAATGGAAATATCCTTAAGGAAAAAATTTGCTTTTTATTCAAATTTATTGAGGTATAATTGATATAAACATTGTGTAAGTTTAAGGAGTACAGTGTGTTGATTTGATACACCTACATATTTCACAAAGATTACCACTAAAATACTAGTTAACACCTCCCTCACCTTACATAATTACCATTTCTTTTTTGTGGTGAGTACATTAAAAATTTGCTCTCTTAGAAAGTTTCAAGTATATAATACAGTATTGTTAACTATAATTATGATATTATACGAACTTCAAAACTGATTCATCTTGTAACTGAAAGCTTGTAACTTTTGACTAATATCTCCTCATCTCCCCCATCCTCCAGCCCCTTGTTTACTCTGTTTCTATGAGTTCAGCTTTTTAGATTCCACATATAAGTGATATCATATGGTATTTGTCTTTGACTTATTTCATTTAGTATAATGTATATTTCATTTAGTATAATACACAACATCACCTTCTTTGGATGAAGACCAGACTTTGGTGTGGTTGGTGGTGGTTCATTTCGCTTATCCCAAGATCTCTTCCATTCCACATTATCGTACAGTGTCCACTTTTCATTGTCCATCATAATTTGTTTTTAAAAAGGGACGTTTTCATAACATTTCAGTAGAGAATCACATGCGGAAATATGGTCAAGAAGGTTTTTTTCGCTTAACTCACGTGAAACCCAAACATCAAAGCGATGAACATAACCAAGTGGGGGCAAATGATTTTCAGTGCTTGATTTGGATATTTTGAGTGTGTCACCTATCTTCTGCATGGTGTAAGGTTGATTGTTCTCAATTAATGTCTCGATTTGATCGCTGTCAACTTCAACTGGTCTGCCCGGCCGTGGAGCATCATCAAATGAGAAATCTCCAGCACGAAACTTTGCAAACAACATTTGACACATTCGATCAACCACAGCACCTTCTCCACACACTGCACAAATCTTGTTTTTGCATTTCAGTTGTGTTTTTACCTTTCTTGAAATAATAGAGCATAATATGCCAAAAATGTTGCTTTTTTCTAAAAAAGCTCCAGTGCTGTATAAATCTGTAGTGTGATTTTTCAGTTTTTTTCATTTTAATGATTATGGATGTGATATGATTTATTAATATTTTCTTATTCAGTCTCTGTTGATAGTAGTGGTATGAATCTGTGAACTTAATATATCCAGGTAGCAAAAGAATGGAAACATCTTCTGTGTAATTAAACCTTTCTTTTGGCAATATTGGCATAGAGAACTTACCAAATAATTAAACACCCACAGTCTGAAGTAATCATCAATCATGTTTAATAAAATAATTGTGATATTGAGATTGAAACCTATAGCTATATTTGAGTTTACACCCTCTCCTAATTTATATCAATAATGCAAATTCTTAAAAGCTCTTCTTAATATATTTTTATTAATTCTACTGAGTATTTTTTAAAATGTACTGCACCTACTAGAGACCACGAATCCAAGCTGTTTACCTTAAAAGAGGAACAAAAACACAAACTGCATTTGTTTTCATGGAATCCACAGTATGTGAAAAAAGAAATAATTGCCAAAAACTAGAGAATGAAAAAAGTGCTTGGACAGTTAACCAGCTAACTAAATGATTTCCTAAATATGATATTAAATGTTTTAATTCATTCAACTCCTTGTACATTTTCTATGCTGCTAGAAGTATCCATGTTACAGTTTATATTTCATGGAAATAAATTGTTTGGCATTATAAAAACATAAAATATATGTAGCCAAAAACTGTTTTTACTTTTTTTGATATATAGGTGATAGATAGATAGATAGATAGATGACAGATGGATAATTAGGGTGTCTATATAATTTGTCATTAAGTATGAGAATACATTATTTTTTAAAATCTCTCAGACTATTCTTATTTCTGTTTTTTTAAATTCTAAAATTGTATAAATCAAATGGCAGTCCCTGGTGAAAACTGAAGTCTCCTTCGAATAAGCATAGCACTTCAAAGTGTATAAAAAACTTCTTCCCCAAAAATGTGGTCTTTCAAACTTTCCTTCTCCATGCCAGTGACAAACTGGGAACATTCATCTGACACTATTGTCTTTTTGTTCTCCATGATGCTGGCTACAATTCACTTTAGGAAGACATGAAGGACTTTCCTTCAAAATAGTTGCAGTGAGAGAGGATTGTGCCTTTTATCTGTTTCTTTTTTTTTTTTGCAAGATAAATGGAGCAGGTGTAAAGGAATTAATGAAGCAACTGCCAAATTGCAGGGGTCATTGGTGTGTTGAAAGCTATAAATTAGCCAGATCTTGTGGGAAATTACCCTTTACCTCTATAGAGATTCTGCCATTTCTAAATTCAAGTTCAAGACAAGGGAAAAAGCAGTTTGAAAATGGAAAAGAAAAGTGTTAGTTGACTTTCAATATTTGGGGTAATTCTAAGTGAAAAACACATACTGAAATATTTCTAAATATTAACTATATGGTGAAATCTACCAATACAAATATGGTTACATTTCAATTTATTCAGTAGAAGAAAATATAATTTGTGCTTTATTGAAACCATAATTCTTGTGTTAGAAGCATTTTTAAACTACTAGGAATACAATATAAACTGGTGGTTGCAAAGTTACTGATTTGCAGAACTCATATTAAATCCAGTGTTTCTCAGGGACTAGTTATAGGGATTTAAAGAAATTTGAATTTAAATATGAAATCACATGCTGTACAAATCTCATCTGCTGCCTCAGACTCTCTCGTTGTTAAACAAAACATCAAAGGGAAAATGCTTTCTTTATGAAACACGTTTGAGATAATAGAATACAAGCTAAAAGGAGAGAATATTAAAAAATCTTTTGAAATACTGTTAATTTTTATTTATATTAATTTATTTAAAAGTCACAAAGAGCAAAATAAGAAACCTAATGTAGTTGTGATGCAAGAAAAATAATTTACTTGCACAACAGTCAGACTTGTAAATTATGTCAATTTTTATAAATACCCTGCTCTTAAAAGAATTTACAGCTTTAGTTCAAATGTCCATAAATCCTTGTAATTTAGAAATAAAAACTTCACCAAATGAGGTAAGAATAGAAAATATGGTTTTGTCCGGAAAATAAGAAAAAAATAGTAAAAATTATGTATATATCAAATATGTCTTTAGTTAGATGTCAGATGTGTACAGCTTGATAATTATTTTTCTCAGTGTCATACTACCATTGTCTGTGCAAGTCCATTCTAGTTTTCTTTTCTTTTTTCTTCTTATTTTTACTGTTATCCACATTACTGTTCACCTCTTCTCCAAACTATACACTACTTCCATGTGTTGGGTAAACATCTTAGAACATATATCTTTCATTAAAAAATACAGGGCTTCCTTGGTGGTGCAGTGGTTGGGAATCCGCCTGCCGATGCAGGGGATGTGGGTTCGTGCACCAGTCCAGGAGGATCCCGCATGACGTGGAGTGGCTGGGCCAATGAGCCATGGCCACTGGGCCTGCACATCTGGAGCCTGTGCTCCATGGCTGGGAGAGGCCACAGCAGTGGGAGGCCTGCGTACAGCAAAAAAAAAAAAAAAAAAAAAGTACATAGTATAATTTTTTGTGTGTATAGTTTTAATTGTAGTTTATGATGTTGGAAAACATTTCCCATTCTTTTTTTGTTTTATTTTTTTTTGTTTTTATCACTCAGCATTATGTATATAGCATTATGTAGCATTTATTCAGCATCATGTGATGTGTGTACCATTATGTTCTCCAGCCATGTTGGTACTTCTTATAAATTCATTGCTTATAATTGCTGAACACGTTACTTTGTGTGTATTCATCACACTTTACCTATACTTTCCACTATTGAAGAAACACGCCTGGTTTTCGATAACCAATTAGACAAAACTACACTGAAAGGAAAATCTCCATAAATGTTCCTTGTGGACCAAGGAAAACATTTCCATTTGTATATATGCAGAATGGAATGCTGGTTCCTAGGGTGAATATTTGCCTAATTTCATTATATTCTTCTGAGGTTGATCTCTGGAATGATTATATTGACCTACAGACCCACAAACAATATATTAGACAATTGTTTCCCAAAGTATCAATGGACTTATCAGTTCTACAGTTTTCCTTTTTATTCACTATCCCTAATTTTCTAATACTCACTTTGAGTGTATGGAGGAATACTTTTATATTCTAGAGGTTAATCCATGTTCAGATTTAGATGATGCAAGCATCTTACACTTCTGTCTCCTCTTATTCAGGATAGTTGTTCATTGAACAGAAATTCTTAATTTTTATGATATAGTCAAATCAATAGTTTTGCTTATGATATATTATCTTGGGATTTGTTTAATACATCCATCTCCATCCCTAAGTAATAAATAAGTTCTCTGAATTTTCTTTGATTAAACAAGCAGTTTTCTTTTTTACATTTTGACCATTAAATTATTGGGTGTATTTTCTATGTAGCATAGCATAAATGTGTAGCTCTAGTTTTCTCTAAAATGGTAACATTTTTTTTCCCAAATGATTCATTAGAAATTCATCCTTTTCCCACTGATATATGGTTTCACTTTTATCATGTTACCATTTCTTATATGTACACGCATCTAGTACTAAACTTCCAATCCTGTGTCATTGTTTGCTAATTTCATTCTCAGGACTATATTGTTTTTCCCATATGCTTTTGTGGCAATCAGTTATGTATGGATCATTATACACTCAAAAATTTATAGGGTAAGTTGTTTGAGGCCATCAGTGAAGTCCTGCTATTATTATTATAGGGATAACATTTAATCTATTGAACAATGTGAAGTAAAAAAAATATATTATAATGTTAAATCATTTCATCAATGAAGAAAGTATAAGTTTTCATTTACTCATCATCTATTTATATCAATGAAGTTTCAAATTCTCTCAATTCTGTCACCTTTGTATTGTCCTACACATATATTCTTTCAACATCCTAATTCTCTACTTAACATTTTAGACTCTTAACATCTGTCTTCTTGCTGCTTAGATTCCATATTTCACCATCATAAAACTCACTTACATACAACCACAGTTACCTTGCCACAAACCACTATTTTCATAATGCAAATCTGGAAAAGCCCAATTCATGTCCACAGTAGGACTAACAAAGGTGGATAGGTAAGAAAATATAAAACCTTGTTGAGTAGTCCTTTGGGTTTTTTGTTTGTTTGTTTTTTGTTTTGTTTTGTTTAGTTTGGTTTTTAACATCTTTATTGGAGTATAATTGCTTTACAATGGTGTGCTACTTTCTGCTTTATAACAAAGTGAATCAGCTATACATATACATACGTTCCCATATCTCTTCCCTCTTGCATCTCCCTCCCTCCCACCCTCCCTATCCCACCGCTCTAGGTGGTCACAAAGCACTAAGCTTATCTCCCTGTGTTGTGTGGCTGCTTCCCACTAGCTATCTACCTTATGTTTGGTAGTGTATATATGTCCATGCCACTCTCTCACTTTGTCCCACCTTACTCTTCCCCCTCCCCATATCCTCAAGTCCATGCTCTAGTAGGTCTGTGTCTTTATTCCCGTCTTACCCCTAGGTACTTCATGACCTTTCTTTTTTTTTCTCTCTTAGATTCCATATATCTGTGTTAGCATACGGTATCTGTTTTTCTCCTTCTGACTTACTTCAGTCCATATGACAGACTCTACGTCCATCCACCTCACTACAAATAACTCAATTTCGTTTCTTTTTATGGTTGAGTAATATTCCATTGTATATATGTGCCACATCCTCTTTATCCATTCTTCTGTTGATGGACACTTAAGTTGCTTCCATGTCTTGGCTATTGTAAATAGAGCTGCAATGAACATTTTGGTACATGACTCTTTTTGAATTATGGTTTTCTCAGGGTATATGCCCAGTAGTGGGATTGCTGGGTCGTATGGTAGTTCTATTTTTAGTTTTTTAAGGAACCTCCATACTGTTCTCCATAGTGGCTGTATCAATTTACATTCCCACCAACAGTGCAAGAGTGTTCCCTTTTCTCCACACCCTCTCCAGCATTTATTGTTTATAGATTTTTTGATGATGGCCATTCTGACCTGTGTGAAATAATATCTCATTGTAGTTTTGATTTGCATTTCTCTAATGATTAGTAATGTTGAGCATCCTTTCATGTGTTTGTTGCCAATCTGTATATCTTCTTTGGAGAAATGTCTATTTAGGTCTTATGCCCATTTTTGGATTGGGTTATTTGTTTTTGTTTTTGTTTTTTTTTTTTTGTTATTGAGCTGCATGAGCTGCTTGAAAATTTTGGAGATTAATCCTTTGTCAGTTGCTTCATTTGCAAATATTTTCTCCCATTCTGAGGGTTGTCTTTTGGTCTTGTTTATGGTTTGAATTTGGAAAGTCTAACATGAATTATGCCCTTGTCGATGCCTATCAGTTCTACTGTATTTCGACAAGTCCATTTCCTCTTTCATTTTCTTAATTCATACTTCTCTCTCCTTTTCAAATGTCTCCTAGAATTTCACTCTCAACTGATGACTTTATTATTTTGCTGACAAAATTTAAAAGTATGAAAAAAAAAACTTACAGATCACCTCAGCCTTCCATTACCAGAGACATTTTTGTTAAATTATCCTCATTTCCCTGGACTCAACAATGGAGCTTATCAGGGCATCATCTTCAGTCCCCTTCCAGTGCTCATGCTATAGGTGATTTTAATTATGTGCTTGCTCTTTGCCAATTTAATGAGCTACCAAGTTTTCTCCCTCTCTTGCAGATACACATATCCAGGTCTCTTATCAACAACACCTCCACTCAGACATCTAAACTATTTCTACAGCTTCATATGTCCAAACTGGAAGTCCCGATTTTTTCCCACAAAACCCAGCTCTATCTGCATTCTTCTTCTGAGTAAACTGCACTTTCATTCAGTCAGTTACTTAGGCTGTGTTAGAAGCTGCCAGACTAACAAACATTCCCTCTTCTAGGTAACATGTTCCAATTTCTGTGGTAGATGAGAGACTGTTACTAATTTTAGCCTTTAGAATGTGTGCTGAAGTGAATTATGCCACTTTAAGTTCTATCTTAAAGATAAATATCACTTAGAATCCTCTATGCTCCTTTACACTCTGATGGGTGGTATGCAGACAACCCCAGAGACTGTGTAACAAGGGGAGCCCTGTGATGGAAGGAGCTGGGATCCCTACTTTACTGCTTGGATGCAATTCTCCTGTCCAGAAAAATACATAGCAGATTGATACATGTGCAGGAAATGTACAAATGCTAAGTCCTTGACATTTCAAGAGTTTATTGATTTCAGAAAATAGAATCATAATAAGTCCAAATATCTTGAACATCCAAACTCTTCATATTGCTTATTCATCCATTAACCATATTCATAGTTTGACCATCTTTTCAACTTCTCTGTTTTAAGCTACTACTCCAAACCCTTGTTATCTCCCAACAGGATTATTGCAATAACTGCAGAAATACTTCCCTTGGAAACACATTTACATCCTTACTCACTATAAATTTATTTTGAAATGATCCTATTAAAACCTAAATCAGACAACATCACACTTCTGCTCAAAACTATACAGGAGATTATCTTCTCAGAATAAGCCACATAGATTTATATAAACTGTCTCTCCCTCATTACCTCTCTGACAGGCAGTTCTACCTTTCTGCACCTCCCACTCTACTGTAATTCTCTGGCTACTTTGTGGGTCCTTTAATGTGCTAGGTGCAGTTGCACTTTTGTACATTTGCTTTAGCTATTCCTTCTGCTTAAACGGCTTTTATCTCAAGATATATGTACAGCTTTCTCATCCATGAATTCAGGCACCTGTTCAAATTGTTGGATGAGCATAAAACAGTGTATTTATCTATTTTATTGTTGCTATTTCTATTCCATGATATATGAAATCTTTTTAGTTTTAAGCTTTTATAAACAATGTATCTTGTTGAGCATATTTGAAAATCTTCCAGTATAGTACTTACCTAAGTTATATATCCTGTGTCATAGTAAAACTGCTGGGCCATGACATATGAAATGGTCAAAATATGCCAGTTAGTGCCAATTTATCCTCCCACCAACAATGGATAAATGTTCCAGGAATTCTAACTCATTACCAAAATCAAAGTTGTCCATTAAATTTTTTTCAATTTTTAATTTTTTTCTGATAACCTAATGGATGGGCTTTAATTTTCAGTGCCCTGATTCCTAACACATTTTGACAACTTTTCATACATTTATAGACCATTTTTGTAATCTGTTTTGTCAGATGTCTATTCAAACCTTTAGTCTATTTTCTCTGTGGTTTTCTTGTTTATTGACTGTATGAATTACTTTTTTGTTAATTCTTTATGTGCTATATTGGTTGACATTACTTCCCTTCTAATTATGACTGTTTTAAAATTTTTTCTCTCTCTTTTAGTAATGCATGTTAATGAGCAGAAGTACTTAGGCAATCAAATTTTGTATTTTTGTTCTTGTGCTCTGATTAAAAAGTTTCAGATACTCCATTTTGATAAGATAGTTGTGTTGAAAAAACAAAAATAATAGTGTAATAAAACCCAAAAATCTTGTTTAAAACCACATAAGAGTAGTGACTCTTTTGGAAGTCTCATGAAAAGTTATTCATTTATGGAGATAACATTTACACTTTTATTTTTAAAATGTCTTTAGCAGCTTTAAATGTCCCCATTTTTACCCTTAATGTTTAAGAATATTATCCCATTGTCTCTTGCCTTCGCATTGCTTCTCTTAAGAAGTCAGTTATGCCTTATTGCTTATTGGAGTAAAACGTCTTTTACTTTTGCTATTTTTATGATTTTTAAAAGACTGTTGATTTTCAGGAATTTTGCTATGATATATCTAAGCATATTATTCTTTATACCCTGCAGTAAGTTCACTCACCCTGAATCAGTTTCTTTCTCATATCAGTTCTCATCTATCACCTTTTTTGAATTCCTCTATCTGGTTCTCTCTCTTTCTCTTCTTTTTTTTTCACTTGCTTTTTCAGTTTGAGTATTTTACTTTTTTTTTCTTTTAGTCTGTTAATTCTTTATTTTTCTGTGTTGGCCTGCTCTTTTTGTTTTCTTGTAAATATTAATATATTATTCACATCTTTTTAAAAATGTATCATGTTTCCATTTGCATTTTGGTACATATATATCTACTTTATTAATTTGAAATGCTTCAAAGTATTTTATAGCATAGGTAGAGTATAATTTATCTAACCATCTCCCTAGGGATGGGTACGAGGAGCACTGCCTGTTTTTGTTATCAAAAACAATATTGTGGTTTTCCCTGGTGGTGCAGTGCTTGAGAGTCCGTCTGCTGATGCAGGGGACACAGGTTCGTGCCCCAGTCCGGGAAGATCCCACATGCTGCAGAGCGGCTGGGCCTGTAAGCCATGGCTGCTGAGCCTGTGTGTCCGGAGCCTGTGCTCCACAACAGGAGAGGCCACAACAGTGAGAGGCCTGCGTATCTCAAAAACAAACAAACAAACAAACAAAAACAATATTGTGAGATCCTTAGTAACTATTCCTTTTATTTCTGTGGGAAAAGTGAATAACTGGCCAAAGAGAACATGCATTTATCACTGTAAAATAGCCTAGTAGATTCAATAAACAACTCATGATTGTTCTCCAAAATTTCTTGAAGATATTCATTTTTACTTATTTTTTTGTAGTCAAAAATAAGCTACGTGAAATCTAAACCAAGGTATGTATGGGGATAATTGTTTTAAATTTCAGTCTGTGTAAATAAAATAAGGGGGAATATTTATATTTTCATGTACTGTGTTCTTTTTTAGTAGTTTAGTTTTGGTCTTTTTTTTTTCTTTAATTCTAGAGTTTTAAAGTTAAGGTTACTAATAAGCCCATCAGTAGTTAGAGTTCCCTAATGACAGATTTTTATTCATAATAATCTTTTTCCCAGGTCATTATACTAATTACATACCCTTTTCTTTCATTCAAATCTTTAGCAGCCTAAATAATACTTCCTAAAGAGATTGATTAACTATGAACAACTTGAACAATAAGTTCTCAGCACAAGCGTTTGATTTGACTTTAGAAAAAAATTATAGTTTAAACTTATAAATGGCAGCTATTTCAAATGCTTCCTCCTGCATCACTGTGCACATCAAGACTATGACTAATTCAAATTTAACTGAATATTTGTAGGATGGTGATGTATTTTACACAGGAATAATTTCACTTGATTATCAACTTGACAAGTAAATATTAGACCTAAAATTTTGATCTGCTTTTAATTCTATAACTTTAGCTAATTCCAGACATTGATTTTTTTTCATTCTACAAGTTGGTTATGATTATTCTAAAGATGTCAAGTTTCTGATAAAATTATCCTCCCTTTTATATATTTTAGCCATCATTTCACCTGTTTTTTACTATATTAATCAACGTTTTATTCATTTTTCTGCTAACTCCAAATTCTTGACAATTTGTATATTTGGTTTTATCAATAATTTTCTCTAAAATATCTGTCTTATTTTGTTTTATTTGAATGTCTAATAATTTTTATAATATGCTAAACTATGTATAATGCTACTGTAGAAAATCCAAAATTTTGTTTTTTTCACCAGACAAAATTCTCTTACTTTTTCTGTTATGCAGACAGTACTAGAGTATTGTCATTTCAATCCAAATACAGACATCAATGGGTCAGTGCTGGACTGAAATTTAAGGATACTTGACATACTTCAACTTCATCCCTGTTCCTTGAATATGGGTTCTTGGGCTTTCGATTGAGACTTTATCAGATTTCTGTGGCCTCACCCTACAGTAGATTGATGGTTATCCTTGAACATTTTCCTGGTCTGTATCTTCAGTCTTCAGTCTCCTACCTCAGCACACAGCATAATCCTGGATATATCTGTAGGAAAAACTAGCTCTATGCTTTGCTCCTTGAGCACAGTGACAGACAATAAAGAACATTTTACTCTGTCTTTAAAAAGGCTGTAACTCTAGACCCTGCCCTATTGATGAGCCCCAGAACTCAGATAATATTCTGTGGTGAGATTTAGGCATGTGGTTGATAATCTGCAAGTGTTGAAATTTTGATTTCTAAAAGCTTTATCATTTTTTCTTTCCCTCAGCATAGTTTGTCTGCCTATGCTGATCCCAATCCTATGTCCAAACCCAGAATTGGAAGAGCATCAGCTTGTTATAGAAAATAAAAGCTGTGCTGGTGAACATCAGTTTTACTCAAACAAGTTCTAAACTCTCTTGAGAGAGATAAAAACTCTAAAATTAAATAAAAGCCATTAACATGTAGTGAAACCTATAATCATTTAACTAAATTAGATACATGAAAATGATCATTAACTTAGTTTCAGTTCAGCCCTGGATTTGGTATTAAATGAGTTGATACTATTTTTTTTAGAAATATATGTTTTCAAAACTTTCTTTGTTTGATATTTGTACATCAGTGACTGTGGGTCTGCTAGTCTTGCTACTCACCTTCTGATTAATAAATAAAAATAAAAACATTTTAATTCCATTCACCCTTTGTCAATGCATACACTGTCATTGTTGTATATTTTAATTTCAGTTTCTTAAACCTCAAAATCATTATTAGTGTCAATTTACAAACTGATTGCTTATGTTTCTGTATACAACATTTTTCTCTATTTCTTCTTCAATCTGACCTTCTATCTGAAATAACTTTCTTTGTTTTATTTAATTTATTCATTCATTTATATGCAATGAGATTTTGATGGGTACAAACTCTTACTGCTTTTCTTTGGTGAAAAAAATGTCTATTTATCTAATATTATTAAAATATTTTCATTAAGGACAAAATTCTAGCTAGAAATTTATATATTTTTATATTTATATAAATTTATATATTTATATATTTTAAAGTTTCATTGTTTTCTGGATTTTATTTTTGATTTTGAGAAGTTAGTACAAATTATCTCCTAAGGTAAACTATTTTTTTTCTCCCTTAAATCTTTATATATTCCTTTGAAGTGTCTTTAAACCTTTATATAGGTACTATTGACTACTCTACTTTGGGTTTATAGATATTCTTGTGTATTTGAATTGAAGTTTTTCATCTATCCTGAAACATTTTTTTTCTAGTTTTGCCTCTGTCCTAATCTCTCACCCTTCTTTCTCTAAATCCAAGTAGACAAACGTTAGATTTTCTCACTGACATTCCTTATAAGCTCAAATTCATATTCCTATCTCCTTGTCTCAAGCAATTTGGGTCATATCTTTATTTTTATATTTGAATTTTCTAATGAACTGTTTACTGATTCTCATATGAAATTGTTTTTACATTTTAATATTTGTAATTAATGTAATATTCTAATCTTTAAGATTTGACGAGAGGAACAGGAGAAGGAGGACTTTAGTTTTACCAGAAATTGATAACCCTCTTGTGCACCCTTCATTCCAGTCAGGGTCCAAGTTCCTAGAGCTTGGTGAGGGTTTATTAAGCTCTCCCTTGAACTAGGCATAGGGTAGGCAAATATCTTTACAATCTATACTTGCTCCCTGATTCTCAACCCTTCTCAGCCTTAGTTCATTTAAAAACACCTTACCACCAGCCCAGTGCTATTCGTATTAACTAGCCATAAGAAAGTCATAAGAAGTTTTTGAATTATTTTTAGGCCTTTGCCCCTATTTTGCTTTTTCCAGACTTAGGTTGAAATGGAGAAACCAGCACCCCATGTCACTGTACCATATTGTCAGAAATTTTTAAAATCATATTTATGGAGCAAATTATATGCTACTTACCATAGGAAATGAAAAACAGTAAGTCAGATATGGTACTATAAATATGTTTTAATTCCATCTCTTAAAGAATCAATAGATGTTTTTGATAACTACTAAACAGAGAAGAAAAAATTTTATTTTAGAAACTTCTTTATCCTCTACCATTCTTTAAGTAAGTAATGCAAACCATTTATGAAAACGTTTAGGTCTTTAAAAACTTCAATTGCAGAAAGGGATAATTACAGTGTAAATATTTTAAGAATATATGATACCCATTTCACAACTTCTGTACTCTTTTTATAAATGATTAATAATTCTAAAATATATGTCATTAGGAATTATATTTCTATATGGTCCTTTATATTTACTTCATGTTAAGTTTCTATGTACTTCTCACATCAATTACATTATCAAGTAGTGATTTAATGCTAGTGAATTATGCATGGCACAGCACTTGATTTGAAAGTTTTTATTTGAATTAATAAATATATAAAAAAACTTGTTCTGTTATTCTCCAAAAGTAAGAAAATTCAGTGAAATAATAACACTACAGAATAAAGATAGAAACTTTTCTGTATGTCTTTCATGTCTTAAAATAAATGTTTAAATACATTCTCTATTAATTTAGAGTTATTCTTGAGATTTAAATATGAACTCAATACTCTGACTTATTTAAGTTTTATAACCATGTCCATATATAATTTCATGGTTTGCATATTTCCAAATTCAAATATAATTTCTCTATGATTTTTACCTGAAATTGGAAGCATCCAAGCAGCAATACTCTTTATAGGGAATGATCCCTGAGAGAATTTTACAGATTTCATCTTGTTTTAAAAAGATAATATATACTAAGATTTCAATTCCATATTATTTTCTTGATGAAGAAACTGTCCTTATTCAATGATGCAGAAAATATTTAGTTTCCTCTTAAATTCATAGATTTCTGTTGAAATATAAATGAATTGGATCTAGTCTTAGAAGATTAATATCCATATTTTCATTTTTAATAAATGTGCTGTTTCCTTATTAATCTGTTCTTGTTTTTCAGCAAATACCTGTGTGAATACTAAGTGGACAACTTTTGTCTTAATAGTATTTATACCCTCTAATGACAGGTCAGGCTAGAGTATCCCTAATAAAACAACCTAATAAAAGGGTTATTAAAGTATGTGACTAAGACACTAATAAGTATTTTTTTTTAAGGGACGTATTGTTGAATATGGGGGAAATGTGTAAGAAACATTGTGTTAAAACGAAGTAGATTTCTTTTTGCAAGAGAGCTAAAATATTTAAATTTTTAAATGCATATGGAACATTTCCGATTGGAAATGCTCTATTTAATATTTTTCTAAACTTATTTGCAACATTTCATAGGACTAGCTCTAGTACATACTTTGAGAAATGCTAATGTAAGGGCAAAATGTTTAAGGAAAATGTGGCCTTCACCAATAATAAATAAGTAAAAAAGTAAAGATAAATATACTGATATGTGTTCATGTAAAGAGGAATTATTTTCTGTTATGAAATGTGGACAGCAAATTGGAGGCTCTGATACCAAGTCATCATTGGCATCATGATTTATGGAAGGAATTGTGAGTCAGACTGACAGATAATTTGGGCCATCAGGAATCTAATAATTATGATAAGTATACTCAGTTCAATTTTTTACACTTTTTAATGTACACGTGTACTTAGGAACCTCACAGGAATGCAGTTAAAAATAAAAAGTCCCACATTTTGCTTGGGAACGTCAAGGTAGAATTCAGGCATCTGTACTTTCAAGTTTGTAGGTGAGTCAAAAGATGAACAAAGTTTGAGAACTAATGGTCAAGATGAAGAGTGGGAAAACTACTACCCATGGGTCACATCTGGCTCACAGCCTGTTTTAAGTTAGAATGGTTTTTCCATTGGTAAGGTGTTGTGCAAAAAATAAATAAATAAAAGAAAAGTGTATGTGACAGAAACTATATGCAGCCCGCAGAGCCTGAAACATTTATTCTTTGGCCCACTACCAAACAAGTTTCTTACCTATGGTCTAGATTATTTTTTAAATATCAGGTTTATTGAGATAGAATTTACATAACATAAATTCATTCTTTTAAAGTATACAACATGCTGTATATTCACAAAATTGTGCATCATGATCACTGTCTAATTTTAGAACATTGTCCTTGTTCCCAAAAGAAATCTCATACCCGTTGGCAGTCACTCCCCATTCCTCCCTACATCCATTCCCTGGCAATCACCCATCTACTTTCTGACTCTATAGACTGGCCTTTTCTGGGCACTTCATATAAATGCCATGATGCAATATGTATACTTTTGTGACTGGCTTCTTTCAATTAGCATAATGATTTTAAGGTTCTTCCATGTTGCTGAATGTATCCTTATTACTTTTGTTTTATTATTAAATAATATTACATTGTGTAGGTATGCTATATCTTATCTGTTTATTGGTTGATGGACATTTGGATTATTTCAACTTTTTAGCTATTTTAAATAGTTTAGCTATAAATATTCATGTAGAGCTTTTTGTGTGGATGTGTTTTGCATTTTTTCTTTTTTCAATTTTTTGTGATATATATAAAACTATATATATATCCATATCCATATATATATATATATATATATATATATATATATATATACATATATATATATAATCTGGTAACTTTATGTTTACCACTTTGAGGAACTGCCAAACTATCTTCCAAAGTGGCTGAACAATTTTGGTGTCTAATACATTTCACTCACAAAGTATTTTCCACATTATCCTCAACACTTTTTTCTGTCTGTCTTATTTTTGCATGCTACTGCATATGAAGTGGTATCTTGTGGTTTTAATTTGCATTTCCATGACGACTACTGATGCTGAGCATTTTTTTATGTGCTATTGGCCTTTTGTATATCTTAATTGTAGAGATGTCTATTCAAATCCTTAACCCACTTTTAAATTGAGTTTTATTCTTTTGTGTTTTTGAGTTGTTCTTTATATATATGCTTTATGTGTCCTGGAGACAAGTCCTTTCTCAGATAAATGATTTGTAAATATTTTATCTCATTCTGTGAATTGTCTTTTAAACTTTCTTGATGGTGTCCTTTGTAGGACAAAATATTTAATTTTGAATTCTAGTTTATCTCTTTTTTTCTTTTGTCTCGCTTTGGTGTCATATATAAGAAAATGTTATTTAATCCTAAATCAGGAAGTTTCCTCCTGTATTTTGTTCTAAGATTTTTATAGGTTTAGGTTTTACATTTAGGTCTATGATACATTTTGAGTTAATTTTATGTATGGTATGAGGTAAAGGTCCCTCTTCATTCTTTTGCATGCAGATATCCAGTTTACCTGACACCACTTGGGGTCTGAATACTTTTTAAGAAATATGAAATTACCATCTGATACTATTAGATTTCAAAACTCACAAAAATTTTTTTGTACATAAACACATTTTATTGTTTAGCATAAATAGCAGTCTTTCATCTAGGTATGTCAGTATACTTCATAATAATTGGGTCAGAAATGTCACCTAGTTAAACCACAATTGATAATGCACAAATGTTTCCTATAACAAACTCATTTGAAAGTTTCTCTGCTATGACTAATTTAAACAAAAACAAAAATGCTTACGAAAGTATATATCAAAGTTATTGCATTTATATATGACAAAGTTACAGGCACAGTAGGAATGTCTAAAATGTGGCAACTATTGTGCATGTATGAAGGGTAAACGTCAGCTTCTCTTAGTAAAACTAATAGAATTCCAAAACAAGCAACAATCAAAATATACATATCCTATTTGGACAAAGAAAAATAGTATCTGATGTAAAGAATTTTATTTTTGCCATGTTCTTAGTCTTTCTTTTCACTACTCACAAATAATTTGATATATTTCTACTGTTGATCACATTTCCTATTTGAAATGTCTTGCTACTGCTTGTGGTTCATTAATGACCTTATATTCTATACAAACTTATTATGTGTTAGGATTTTCTAGATTAGCTTGATAGTTTGAGTTTATTATTAAATACAACCATATCATAGCACCAAGTTAATTGTTTGAATTGCAGTTTATACAAAGAAAGTTAAGAGCTTTTATTTGCTGTTTAATACCATGCCTTGTATTATTTTCTCCACATGCTAGAGGCTTATATAGTTTATTAAGAATTTATAAAGAGATTGTTGAAACGCCACTGTGTGAAATTATTGCTTTTTGGAAGAAAACATTTGAAAGATTTCACTCAATATAAATGTTAGTTTGGTATAATTTCTCTTGTGCTGAAAAGTCACTCTCTTTGTGGTAAAATAATTATTTCAATTTAGTGATTCTATTTTATGTATCATGACAACAAGGTTTAAATAAATGTAACAATTTTCAAAATAACCTAGTGATTTGTTAATATACTACTTATAATGTGCAAAGTATGTAATATATCCAAGGTGGCAGCTAAAAAGGGGGAAATCTGAATTACAGATATAAAGAACAAACTAGTGGTTACCAGTGGGGAGAGGGTCGGGGAGATGGGCAATATAGGGGTAAGAGATTAAGAGGTACAACAGTTATGTATAAAGTAAGCCACAGGATATATTGTACAACACACAGGAAATATAGACAATACTTTGTAATAACTATACATAGAGTATAACCTTTAAAAATGTGACTTCCTATATTGTACCCCTGTAGCTTATATAAAATTATACATCAACTATACCTCAATAAAAACTAATTTTTAAAAGGAGGGAAATCTTATTGTGAATGGAGGCTGTCAGAGTCTAAATTCTAAATTGCTGCATCAGAAGGTGATGGTGAAAATTTAAAAACCAGAGAAAGCTAATATATTTGGTATTCTATGTAGCAAAAGCTATGTCATTTTCCAATCTCTAATGAAACACACACACACACACACCCTAATAACAAGCACCAGTGTTACTGAAGCATAATGTCTTCAAGATCATTGTGACTATATTTGGCTTCAGAATAAATTTAATGCCAGAATATATCATCACCTGAGATACACACCATATAAAAGCTGTAAAACAGGAACAGAGGCAGAGCCTGAGCTCAGAGACAATGCCCTGGGAATTATCATTTAGATTCCTGTGCATCCCAAAGCAGCTACAAAAAAACATGAAACAAGTGAGGGAAAAGAGCATCTCTGTCATTGATGTCTGGCCAAATACCATTTGGGCAAAATGCAAATCAACAATGCACAAAAAAATTCTGAAATTCTAAAAATGATTGAAAGAGAAGCAAATCAATGAAAGACGATTAAAGAAATAAACTAAGAGAAAAATACCACTTCTTATGTTTTGCCTTTTTTTTTTTTTTTTTTTTCAGTATGCGGGCCTCTCATTGTTGTGGCCTCTCCCGTTGTGGAGCACAGGCTCCAGACACGCAGGTTCAGTGGCCATGGCTCATGGGCCTAGCCACACTGTGGCACGTGGGATCTTCCCAGATCTGGGCATGAACCCATGTTCCCTGCATCGACAGGCAGACTCTCAACCACTGTGCCATCAGGGAAGCCCCATCTATTCTGCTTTTACGTGATTGACTGGATGAGCCACTGATAATGTCAAATAATTCAAGCTATCATTAAGAGATTGTGTTATTCCATATTTTATTTAGTTAAATAATTCCAACAAAACCAATAAATGGTCTTCTGTTGAAATCACCATCTGGATAGTGGCCTTAAAAATTGAGAGAATTATACTACACAGGTTTGAAAATATGAGTCTAAAATTTCTTAAATTAAATTTCAAGACAGGAAAGGATAAAAAATGGGCATTATTTATGTAAGTCACAGGATGTTTGAAAATAAAATTAACAAATTAATATTTGCATCTGGATACTTGACTATAAAAAAAAACATGGTGCTTCCAGTATTTTAAAATTAAAGAGTAGTAATTTGTGGAAGTAGAAACTCCTGACATGGAACTAATCAGAGTGTCTCCATGTGGCCTGAGAACAAGTCTTACTGATAAGGTCTAATGCAGCTCAAGGTAGATACACAATTGTGAGTTGTGGTCAGCCCTCCAGAGACACATGTTCGAAGGTGATTCTTTTTTCCAGTGGTCAGTGTAATAGAAGTAGGCATATGACTCCTTGATTCAAACTAAGGAAAGTCAGCTGGGAGAATTTTGGGAAGTGTTTCTTCACTAACGAGGGTTAAAATGTATAAAAATCTTTTTTCTTTGCTGTATGCAAATCTATGTTCACACAATGACTGGAAATGCAGAGCCACAGTTTAACAAGTAAAGAACATTAGAGGGTAAACTCACAAAAATAGGGTATCTTCTTCTACCACTCCTTAGATCTCACATAAGCTTTGCTTTTCTAGCTAAAAAAGTTTATTCATTCATAGTGGTGGTTCTAACCAAAGGCTTTACAAGTAACCAAGCTGGATAAAATTTGGTAATCCCAGTATTTTTCATACAAACAGTGAAAAGAGTGTGATGAGGGACTTTTCTAAGTCTTTTGCATTTTTATATGGAGAAGAAAAAGTTATGTAGAGAGCAAAAACATAAGAATAATAAGTTGTTTTGAATATGTAATAAATTTATAAGTGGAGGAGCAGATAGGAATACTTATAGTAGAAAAATCTTGAATAGGAACATGTAAATATTTCTGAGAATATGTTATTTTATAATGAAATGCTGACTGATTCAATTATGAATTCACATGAATCCCTTCTGAAGAGTTTTAAAAACTCTTCATGTCATATTCAATTCTTGAATTATTTGTACAACATTTGGCTGTTGATCTTGCAGAGTTATTAATAAGAAATATAATCAACACGTTTTTAGTATGTATTGAATCAAAAGTTGCTAATCTATACTAGATATTCATTAGCATTTTTTGTCAATTTTATTACTACCATAAATATAAAGTGGTGATTACCTTGATTTATGGAGAAAATAATGTTATATAATAACTTTTTTAATATTTGAAAATCAAATAAAAATTTAAATCCAGTTTGAAAATTAAAGAATGTCCTGTTAAGTACAGCAGTATTAGTAATGACAGGATATTTATAGCATATTTAATGGATACCTAGCTTTGAATTTTTTTCTTCAATCACATAATTTCTCTATAAAATAGTCAACAAAATTTTGAGAAGTCTTATAGCAATTGGAAATTTTTCCAATCAAGAAAAATATTCATGACAATGATAAAATTTTATTATATTTGGAGAGATTGGTTGAAGATGGCAGAGTAGAAGGACGTGCCCTCACTCCCTCTTGTGAGAGCACCAGAATCACAACTAACTGCTGAACAATGATCAACAGGAAGACACTGGAACTCACCAAAAAAGATATCCCACAAAGACAAAGGAGAATCCACAGTGAGAAAGTAGGAGGGGCACAATCATAATAAAATCAAATTCCATAACGGCTGGGTGGGTGACTCACAAACTGGAGAACACTTATACCACAGAAGTCCACCCACTGGAGTGAAGGTTCTGAGCCCCACGTCCGGCTTCCCAACTGGGGTGCTGGCACAGCAGGAGGAACTCCTAGAGAATCAGACTTTGAAAGCTAGTGGGATTTGATTGCAGGACTTCAACAGGACTGGGGGAAACAGAGTCTCCACTCTTGGAGGACACACGCAAAGTAGTGTGTGCATTGGGACATAGGGAAAGGAACAGTGACCCCATAGGTGACTGAACCAGACCTAGCTGTTAGCGTTGGAGGGTCTCCTGCAGAGGTGGGGGATGGCTGTGACTCACCATGGGGACAAGGACACAGGCAGCAGAAGTTCTGGGAATCACTCCTTGGCGTGAGGCCTCCCAGAGTCTGACATTAGCCCCACCAAAGAGCCCAGGTAGGCTCCAGTGTTGGGTCGCCTCAGGCCAAACAACCAAAAGGGAGGGAACCAAGCCCCACCCATCAGCAGGCAAGCAGATTAAAGTTTTACTGAGCTCTGCCCACCAGAGCAACAGCCAGCTCTACACATCACCAGTCCCTCCAATCAGGAAAGTTGCACAAGCTTCTTAGATAGCCTCATTCACCAGAGGGCAGACAGCAGAAGCAAGAACTATAATCCTGCAGCCTGTAGGGGAAAAAAACAAATTCACAGAAAGATATATAAGATGAAAAGGCAGAGGGCTATGTACCAGATAAAGGAACAAGATAAAACCCAAGAAAACAAATAAATGAAGTAGAGATAGGCAACCTTCCAGAAAAAGAGTTCAGAATAATGATAGTGAAGATGATCCAGGACCTCCGAAAAAAATAAGAGGGGAAAGATCAAGAAGATGCAAGCAGTGTTTAAAAAAGACCTAGAAGAATTAAAGAACAAACAAACAGAGATGAACAATACAATACCTAAAATGAAAAATACACTAGAAGGAATCAATAGCAGAAGATTGAGGCAGAAGAATGGATAAGTGACATGAAAGACAGAAAGGTGGAATTCACTGCTGTGGAACAGAATAAAGAAAAAAGAATGAAAAGAAATGAAGACAGCCTAAGAGACCACTGGGATGACATTAAAGGCAACAGCATTTGCATTATAGGGGTCCCAGAAGGAGAAGAGAGAGAGAAAGGACCTGAGAAAATATCTGAAGAGATTATAGTCAAAACTCCTTTACCATGGGAAAATAAATAGCCACCCAAGACCAGGAAGTGCAGAGTGTCCCATATAGGATAAAACCAAGGAGAAACATGCTGAGACACATAGTAACCAAACTGGCAAAAATTAAAGACAAAGAAAAATTATTGAAAGCAGCAAGGGAAAAATGACAAATAATACACAAGGGGACTCCCATAAGGTTATCAGCTGATTTCTCAGCAGAAAAACTACAAGCCAGAAGGGAGTGGCATAACATATTTAAAGTGATGAAAGGGGAAAACCTACAACCAAGATGACTCTACCGAGCAAGGATCTCATTCAGATTCAATGGAGAAATCAAAAGCTTTACAGACAAGCAAAAGCTAAGAGAATTCAGCACCACCAAACCAGCTCTACAACAAATGGTAAAGGAACTTCTCTAAATGGGAAACACAAGACAAGAAAAGGACCTACACAAAACAAGCCCAAAACAATTAAGAAAATGTTCATAGGAATATACATATCAATAATTACCTTAAACTTGAATGGATTAAATGCTCCAACCAAAAGACAGAGTCTCGCTGAATGGATACAACAACAACACCCATATATATGCTGTCTACAAGAGACCCACTTCAGACCTAGGGACACATACAGACTGAAAGTGAGGGGATGGAAAAAGACATTCCCTGAAAATGGAAATCAAAAGAAAGCTGAAGTAGCAATACTCATATCAGATAAACTAGACTTTAAAATGAAGGATGTTACAAAAGACAAGGAAGGACATTACATAATTATCAAGGGATCAATCCAAGAAGAAGATATAACAATTATAAATATATATGCACCAAACATAGGAGCATCTCAATATATAAGGCAAATGTTAACAGCTCTAAAAGAGGAAATCAACAGAAATACAATAATACTGGGGGGCTTTAACACCTCACTTACACCAATGGACAGATCATGCAAAATGAAAATTAATAAGGAAACACAAGCATTAAATGACACAATTGACCAGATAGATTTAATTGATATTTATAGGGCATTCCATCAGAAACAGCAGATTACACTATCTTCTCTAGTGTGCATGGAACATTCTCCAGGATAGGTCACATCTTGGGTCGCAAATCAAGCCTCAGTAAATTTAAGAAAATTGAAATCATATCAAGCATCTTTTCTAACCCCAATGCTATGAGATTAGAAATCACTTACAGGGGAAAAAAAACTTAAAAAAAAAAAAAGGAGACTAAACAATACGTTACTAAATTACCAAGAGTTCACTGAAGAAATCAAAGAGGAAATCAAAAAATACCTAGAGACAAATAACAATGAAAACACGATGATCCAGAATCTATGGGATGCAGCTAAAGTAGTTCTAAGAGGGAACTTTATAGCAATACAAACCTACCTCAAGAAACAACAAATATCTCAAAAAAACAATCTAACCTTACACCTAAAGTAACAAGAGAAAGAAGAGCAAACACAACTCAAAGTTAGTAGAAGGAAAGAAATCATAAAGATCAGAGCAGAAATAAATGAAATAGAAACAAAGAAAACAATAGCAAAGATTAATAAAACTAAAAGCTGGTTCTTTGAGAAGATAAAGAAAATTGATAAACCACTAGCCAGACTCATCAAGAAAAAGAGGGAGAGGACTCAAATCAATAAAATCAGAAATGAAAAAGAAGTTAAAACAGAGACCGCAGAAATACAAAGCATACTAAGAGACTACTACAAGCAACTCTATACCAATAAAATGGACAACCTGGAAGAAATGGACAAATTCTTAGAAAGGTATAACCTTCCAAGACTGAATGAGGAAGAAATAGAAAATATTAACAGACCAATCACAAATAATGAAACTGATACTGTGATTAAAAATCTTCCAACAAACAAAAGTCCGGGACCAGATGGTTTCAGAGGTGAGTTCCATCAAACACTTAGAAAAGAGCTAAAACCCATTCTTCTCAAACTCTTCCAAAAATTTGCAGAGGAAGGAACACTCCCAAACTCATTCTACAAGGCCACCATAACCCTGACACCAAAATCAGACAAAGATGCTACAAAAAAAGAAAATTACAGACCAATATCACTGATGAATATAGATGCAAAAATCCTCAACAAAGTACTAGCAAACAGAATCCAACAACACATTAAAAGGATCAAATATCATGATCAAGTGGGATTCATCCCAGGGATCCAGGGATTCTTCAATATACACAAATCATTCAATGTGATACACCATATTAACAAATTGAAGAAGAAAAAACATACGATCTTCTCAATAGATGCAGAAAAACCTTTCCACAAAATTCAACACTGATTTATGAAAAAAAACTCTCCAGAAAGTGTTCATAGAGGGAACCTACCTCAACATAATAAAGGCCATACATGACAAACCCAGAGCAAACATTATTCTCAACAGTGAAAAACTGAAGGTATTTCCTCTAAGATCAGGCACAAGACAAGGATTTCCACTCTCACCACTATTATTCAACATAGTTTTGGAAGTCCTAGCCCCAGCAAACAGAGAAGAAAAATAAATAAAAGGAATACAAATTGGAAAAGAAGTAAAACCGTCACTGTTTGCAGATGACATGATACTATACATAGAGAATCCTAAAGATGCCACAAGAAAATTACTAGAGCTAATCAATTAATTTGGTAAAGTCACAGGATACAAAATTAATGCACAGAAATCTCTTGTATTCCTATACACGAATGATAAAAAATCTAAAAGACAAAATAAGGAAATATTCCCAGTTACCACTGCAACAAAAAGAATAAAATACCTAGGAATAAACCTACCTAGGGAGACAAAAGACCTGTCTGCAGAAAACTATAAGACACTGATGAAAGAAATTAAAGATGATACCAACAGATGGAGAGATATACCATGTTTTTGGATTGGAAGAATCAATATTGTGAAAATGACTATACTACCCAAAGCAATCTACAGATTCAATGCAATCCCTATCAAATTACCAGTGGCATTTTTTACAGAACTAGAACAGAAAACCTTAAAATTTGTATGGAGACACAAAAGACCCCGAATAGCCAAAGCAATCTTGAGGGAAAAAAACGGAGCTGGAGGAATCAGACTCCCTGACTTCAGACTATTCTACAAAGCTACAGTAATCAAGGCAATATTGTACTGGCAGAAAAACAGAAATATAGATCAATGGAACAGGAGAGAAAGCCCAGAGATAGACCCACGCAGCTATGATCAACTAATCTATGATAAAGGAGGCAAGGATATACAATGAATAAAAGACAGTCTCTTCAATAATGGTGCCGAGAAAACTGGACAGCTACATGTAAAAAATGAAATTAGAACACTCCTTCACACCATACACAAAAATAAACTCAAAATGTATTAGACACCTAATGCAAGACCAGACAGTATAAAACTCTTAGAGGAAAACATAGGAAGAACACTCTTTGACATAAATCAAAGCAAGGTCTTTTTTGATCCACCTCCTAGAGTAATGGAAATAAAAACAAAAACAAAAGTAAACAAATTAGTAACCTAATGAAACTTAAAAGCTTTTGCACAGCAAAGGAAACTACAAAAATGACGAAAATACAACCCTTAGAATGGGAGAAAATATTTGCAAATGAATCAACGGACAAATGATTCATCTTCAAAAAATATATACATCTCATGCAGCTCAATATTAAAAAAAACAAACAACCTAATCCAAAAATGAGCAGAAGACTTAAATAGACATTTCTCCAAAGAAGACATACAGATGGCCAAGAAGCAAATGAAAAGCTGCTCAACATCTCTAATTATTAGAGAAGTGTAAATCAAAACTACAATGAGGTATCACCTCATACCAGTTAGAATGGGCAACATCAGAAAATCTATGAACAAAAACTGCTGGAGAGGTTGTGGAGAAAATGGAACCCTCTTGCACTGTTGGTGGGAGTGTAAATTGGTACAGCCATTATGGAGAACATCATGGAGGTTCCTTAAAAAAACTAAAAATAGAATTACCCTATGACCTAGCAATCCCACTACTGGGCATATACCCAGAGAAAACCAAAATTCATAAAGACATATGCACCCAATATTCATTGCAGCATTAGTTACAATAGCCAGGTCATGGAGGCAACCTAAATGCCCATCGACAGACAAATGGATAAAGAAGATGTAGTACATATATACAATAGAATATTGCTCTGCCATAAAAAGTGATTAAATTGGGTCATTTGTAGAGATATGGATGAATGTAGAGACTGTCATACAGAGTGAAGTAAGTCAGAAAGAAAAACAAATATAGTATATTAACACATATATGTGGAACCTAGGAAAATGGTACAGATGAACCAGTTTGCATGGCAGAAATGGAGACACAGATGTAGAGAACAAACGTATGGACACCAAGGGAGTGGTGTGATGAATCAGGAGTTTGGGATTGACATGTATACACTAATATGTATAAAATGGATAAATAATGAGAACTTACTATATAAAAAAATTAATTAAATTTTAAAAAATATTTTACATTTGTTTGGATAATAAGTAAATATTTGGACTGTTAAAATTATTATGAGTATATTAATGACTATTTTTAAATATGTGAAAAATAATCTAGAAACATTAAAAATGCATAAATATAATAGGGAAAAATTTGGCACAGTTGATTGTTTTCTTCCCTCAAAATATTTCCTTCAATTGCCTACCAAGACACTAAATGTTCCTCAGTTTACTGGGCCTTCATTACTTGGACATTTATTCTCTGTCTCTTTTGATGGTTCTCCCTCACATCCCTGACCTTGTAACACCGAACAAAGTGTTCCAAGGAAAAGTCTGCTAACTTCTCCCATTTCTATCTAGTCTCACTCTATTAATGATTTTACCATATCTAGAGGTTTAACTACCCTTCACACATGAATATTTCCAAATTTATCTCTATTTCTTAGATATCTCTCTTGTATTCTACTCATATATCTCACTACCTACTCAACTTCTCCATTTCAATACTACATACTAGCCAATTCAGCAAGTCCAACTCACTTTTTCACAATTACTTCTCTTCCTATAGTTTCCTCAGCTCAGTTAATCAAATTTCAATTTTTCCAGTTTGTTAAGCCAAAAATGTTAGAGTCACCATTGACTCCTTTCTCTCCCATCTAAAATGCAATGGCTCCAGTAATCCTGTTCATACTATCTGTTATGGACACAGTTGTCCCCCCAAATTAATATGGTGATGTCCTAACCCACAATGTGACTATATTTGGCAATAGGGCCTTAAGGGAGGTACTTAAGTTTGAGGAAGGTCATAAGCACAGGGTCCTAATCTGATAGGGCTGGTGTCTGTATAAGAAGAGGGAGAGACACCAGAAATATGAGCATAAGAGTGGAGGTATCCTTCTCTTTTTCTCTGTGCAGACACAGACGAGGCAATGTGAGAACACAGTGAGAAGGCAGCCGTCTACAAGCTGGGAAAATAGCCTCACTAGAAACCAGCCCTGATCCCTTAATCTTGGACTTTTATCCTTCAGAACTGTGAGAGACCAAATGTCCATTGTCAAAGCCACCCAGTCTGTGATATTTTGTTATGGCCGTTCAAACAGACTAATGTTCTATCTTTTACAGAATCTCACCACCCATTATATGTCTTTGTCTGCCTCTAGCTTGCCCCAAGCCATCATTATCTTGCCTATGTAATTACCTTACAGATGGTGTCTCCTTTCTCTCTTTCTCCCCTTCAGTCTCACCACAGCATCCTCAGTGAGCCTCTAAATTAGAAGTCATTCTTTTTTTTTTAAACTTTTGATTTTATATTGGAGTATAGTTGATTAACAATGCTGTGTTAGTTTCAGGTGTACAGCAAAGTGATTCAGTTATACATATACACGTACCTCTTCTTTTTCAAATTCTTTTCCCATTTAGGTTGTTACTGTGCTATACATTAGGGAGTTTGGGATTGACATGTACACACTGCTATATTTAAAACTGGAAGTCATTTTTACTCATAATCCTTTGTTGTCTTCAAAGCAAAGCACGAGCCAAAGTGCTTAAACTGATTTGGCCTCCTCTTACTTCTTGTAAGTTATACACTGCTACTCTTTCCATCCCTCATGCAGTTTTAGTCACACTGATCCCATAATAGAAGCTTGACTATGCCAACTGTCTTCCTACATCATGGCTTTGCATCAACTGCTCCTTTTCTGGAAATCGTCTTAAAGATATCCAGATGGGTTTGCCCTCAACCCGTTTCCCTCATTCTTTGCTCCAGTTAGACTTTTTACCTGAGTTCTACCCTGACAGTCTGTTTCACTTTGACATCTTCCCACACTCACTGTTATTCCTCTAAGTTTTTCCTAAGCTTTCTTTTTCTTCATAGCATTTACCCCCATCTAAGTTACTGTAAATATTACTTATTTGCTTCTATTTCATAAGTTGTATATTTTCCCCTCTCTCATTAGAATGTAGTCTATCAGGTATATTAGTTTCTGCATTGCTGACAACAAATTGCCACAAAACTATCGATTTAGAATAAAACAAACATTGTCTCAGTTTCTGTAGGTCAGAAGTCCAGATATTGCATAGTGCAAGTGAATTCTCTGCTTAGAGTCTTACCAGGCTGACATCAAGGTGTCAGCAGGACTGCATTCCTTCTTGGAAGCTCTGGGGATGAATCTGCTTCTAAACACATTCAGGGTGTTGGCAGATTTAAGTTTCATGTAGTTGTCAGGTTGCAGTTCTTTTTCTTTGTTGATTGTTAGATAAGGGTGATTCTCCACTTCTAGAAGCCACCCTCTATTCTGGCCACTTTCATCTTCAAAGCCCGCAATGCCTGGGTGAGTTTTTATCATGCTTCTAATCTTTCTGACCTCTCCTTCAGTCTCCTTCCTCTCTGTTACCTCCAGCCAGAGAAAACTCTCTGCTTTTAAGGACTTGTGTGTTTAGATTGTGCCCATTCCAATTATCCAAGATCATCTACATGTATTAAGATCCATAACCTTAACTACATCTTCAAAGTTCTTTTGGCCATGTAGTGTAACATTTCAGAAATTCCAGGGATTAGGCCCTGGACATGTTGGGGGAACATTCTTCTGCTTACCACATGATTTATAGATTTGTGAGCGTGTGCATGTATTTTATCCACAATGCCTGGTTGGCATTCAAAGCAAATTAATATGTTTTTAATAAACTGTAGTAGTAAACTCAAAAAATCTCCAGGTTAACATTGAAATATCAATTTAATATATTCTAGTAGTGCTTAAAATAACATTTCAAATTAAACTGCTACATTTTTTCTAACTTGCTGCTCAAATATTTTAGATTCATTTTAGTACTATCATTTGTCTTACAAGCTCCAAGAATTCTAATGAAATTTAGTGCTTGGCATTGTTACCAAGGAATTTATCATTTACTAAAAGGCATAAAGAAAGGTCAGAAATAACTATAAAACAATAAATGATATGATATGTCATGAAGGGATTTATGACTTTTGAGTATTATGAGACTATGTGGTCATAGTGGTGGGAAGAATAAGGAAGAGTTTTATCAAGAAATGTGACTTGAAGAATTAAAATAATTTCAAAGGATAGGGTGCTAGGGGAAGAAGACACCCTTAATTAGAGTAACATATGATAAAGATGTAGAAGTAAGAATGTGTAGTGCTTGTTTGAACCAGAACAAGCAGGATTTGTGATTTTTTTCTGAAAATAAATGATATGAATGAGACAACAAGAGATAAGTCTGGAAACAATTACGTTAACAATATCTATTTATTAGTATCTATGAAGACCATGCACCCTTCATTGGGTACATAACATAATAGAGAAGAAAAACAAAGTTACAATGTGTGAACACAAATATAAACAAATACAAAAATATATAACCCATCAGTTATATAGAAAAGAAATCTTGGTAGGAAAGCTTGGGTGTGTCAGAAGGTCATGCTGGTTTGCCTAAGGTGGTCAGGGAAGGCTTGTCAGAGAATGAAACATTTAAGGACATATCTGAAGCAACGTGATGGACTGAGCCATACTGGTTTTAGAAGGAATAGGCTTCCAGGGGAAGAAATTGAATGTGAAAGGATCTGAGATTAGATGAGCCAGGAACAAGTTTAATTTTAAAAAAAACTCTCTTGATTAAGTGAATTGAAAAATACATTAACCAATCACTACCCCAGTTTTATGCCACAAATGATTTGAAGAGTTTATATAGAAAAAAATGCAAATGAATGAATGAAGATCAGAACAACCACAAAGCACAGATTAGAAGTTATACACCTGAAGATATAGAGATAGGGATTAGGATACCCATGGCTGAGTTCCATATTTAAACTTTAGATCACTGGCAGTCTAAATAAAAATGGTTAAGAAAAGCAGTAACCTCATTGTCATTGCTTATAGAATTAAACAGTATGTTCCTCTGGGGATCACAAGCTTTCCTAGAATTATTTCTGATTTTTTTTCTTTTGTGAGCTTTATATCAGTGACAATGAATGGCATAATGTGAAATGACCTCAACCACATTTCCTCAACAAATGTAATTGTGGGTTTTAAAATTTAATCTTCATAGGTCCTTTGAAGAAAGATGAAAGTAAGAAAAAAAAAGGTGAAGCTCAGAAAAATTGGGGAACAAAAGTCAAGAAAAGTTAAGAAAATAATATACCATTATTGTGGTAGAAAATCCAAAATTAAATTACAAATATACAAGTTTACAGCTTTCAAATGGTCCAGCTCATTCTTCCCTAATGGAATGGAGGGACTATTATGGAATAATATGTCCTCTGCTATTAGCAGGTTGAGCATGCAAATTTTGGTCTATTTTTTTCTGGGGTTTAGAAGGATATCAGGTATCCTACAAATCCTTAGCTACCATTATATTTCTTATTATGCAGGACAGATAGCCAACACTATTCAGCCATTTATGCTTCCATACTGATAAATTCATGGTTAACCAACATTGTCAGGCACCCGTGTTCTAAGACATTTAAAATCTATTCCCACAAATATTTCTTATATCTACAGATATAAACTGGCAAGACTAACACTCCTTGTGTCCATTTCTATGCTTATCATTTTTATTTCTTTGTAATTCTTTCCTCTGGACTCACTTATCTTCTTGCTGATACATATCCTTCAGTAGTTTTTTCATTGAGTGTTGTGGATGGTACATTTCTCACTGTTTTTATCTTGGGGTTCATTTTAATAATATGTCTTTTATCAATTCCAGGTTTTGATGTTTTCATATTATTAATGTTCATTACGCTCCTACAACATGTCTAGATTTAATTTTTTTTAATTTTTAAAATTAATCTTAATTTGAGAATGTATGTTTTCTCTAGGATACCATTTCCAGACAAATTTCAGTTCTTATTAACTAGCAAATCAAATTAGAACAATTTCTGAACCATAAATCCAGCACGCCAGTATCTTAAGCTCCTAATTTTTGTTTCTTGTTTTACAAGAAGTTAGATTTTGATTTTCCAGACAGATATGTTTCCTTTTTGTCTATATCATTGTAACATATTTGGAGATAGTGGTGAAGTTAAAAACATGAAATCACAAAATTCATTCTGAGCTGTAAATGCATTTGTAATATGCTAAGTTTCTTGTGAACTCTCCAGCATGATGTTGATAAAAAGAGCTCAATATTCCCATTTTGAAATGTTTTATTATTTTATTCAATATCAAATATTATATTTTTATGAATGAAAGATAAACATAATATCATGTAAAGATTTCAAATTCAAATATATTGGTAAAATGTTTTGTTTGGGGGAGGGATTTGTCACCATGAAATTCTGCTCAGTATTAATACCATGACCTTCCCTTCTACATTGTCTTAGCTTTTTTGTGTGTCAAGTACCTAAGCATTTAATTTGGTAAGGCTGAAGATTTGAGTGACTGGGTTATTAAAAATGTATGTCTACTCACAGCAGTTTAGATGGGTTTCAGCCCATCTAGGGCATTTACAGACATTATTCTGGTAGAAAATTTAAAATCAAATTACTGGAAACTATCTATGGAAGGCACACACCCCACAGCTAATAAAGGTTTAATGATAGAACATTACTTATATTTCAGGGCTCTGTCCATACAAGGAGTTTATAGTGTTTCTAAATGCGGCCTTCCTGTCTCTGGTTCCAACCTCCATGGTCATCTCCCATCCTCTCCTCCCTACCTATACCCAAGGAACTCTTCATGTATCTCCCTGGAACCAGGAAAGTCTAGTTCATTTCATATTTATTTAAGTTCTATTGTGACATAAACTCAATGCTTGTTTCCTTCAGTTTGTCCTTTTTTGTTAACAGGAGTATCCCTTGCAAGTCAAAATTCTAAATGGTGATTTTTAAAAAACAATTTTCTCTTAGTTCCAACTTGAATGATTCTTCTCCTTTGGATATGTGAACATCGTTCACTGATTTGATCTAACTCAGGAGTCCCTACTATTCCCACCATGCCAAACTCCCTTCTTTTTCTCAGCCTATAGTGGATCAGAAAGAAGTTGCTTACAAAGCCATGTGATCTGGAAAAGAAAAGAGTGTAATATTTCAAGTTATTATCTCTCTTAACAATAACCTTACATGATTTCTATACACTTCTCATTTCAGCAAGGATAAAACTTGCATCAGTGCCTTATATACTGAAATTCTAAAACTAGCCCAAGTATGCATTTTACATACAGTGGAGCAAATTTCAAAAATCGAAAAAAGACAGTATAAAGTTTGCTGTCTCCTTTGTTCGCCCTCGTTGCGCAGTAGTGCGAGTGGCTTCTCGCTTCGTTTCTCGGGATCGACCACCGTCCCTCGTGCTGAGCTGCTAGGAAGCTGCCGTCGGCGAGCTCGTAGGAGCTTGAAACCGTCGTTACCCCTCCGACTTTCACCAAAGGGATAAAAATGGTTGAAGCAGATCGCCCAGGAAAGCTCTTCATCGGTGGCCTCAATACAGAAACAAATGAGAAAGCTCTTGAAGCAGTATTTGGCAAATATGGACGAATAGTGGAAGTTCTCTTGATGAAAGATCGTGAAACCAACAAATCTAGAGGATTTGCTTTTGTCACCTTTGAAAGCCCAGCAGATGCTAAGGATGCAGCTAGAGACATGAATGGAAAGTCCTTAGATGGAAAAGCCATCAAGGTAGAACAAGCCACTAAACCATCGTTTGAAAGTGGTAGACGTGGACCACCTCCACCTCCAAGAAGCAGGGGCCCTCCAAGAGGCTAGAGGCGGAAGAGGAGGAAGTGGAGGAACCAGGGGACCTCCCTCACGTGGAGGGCACATGGATGATGGTGGTTATTCCATGAATTTTAACATGAGTTCTTCCAGGGGACCACTTCCAGTAAAAAGAGGACCACCGCCACGAAGTGGGGGTCCTCCTCCTAAAAGATCTGCCCCTTCAGGACCAGTTCGCAGCAGCAGTGGAATGGGAGGAAGAGCTCCTGTATCACGTGGAAGAGATAGTTATGGAGGTCCACCTCGAAGGGAACCCCTGCCCTCTCATAGAGATGTTTATTTGTCCCCAAGAGATGATGGATATTCTACTAAAGACAGCTATTCAAGCAGAGATTACCCAAGTTCTCATGATACAAGAGATTATGCACCACCACCAAGAGATTATACTTACCGTGATTATGGTCATTCCAGTTCACGTGATGACTATCCGTCAAGAGGCTATAGTGATAGAGATGGCTATGGTCGTGATCGTGACTATTCAGATCATCCAAGTGGAGGTTCCTACAGAGATTCATATGAGAGTTATGGTAACTCACGTAGTGCTCCACCTACACGAGGGCCCCCGCCATCTTATGGTGGAAGCAGTCGCTATGATGATTACAGCAGCTCACGTGACGGATATGGTGGAAGTCGAGACAGTTACTCAAGCAGCCGAAGTGATCTCTACTCAAGTGGTCGTGATCGGGTTGGCAGACAAGAAAGAGGGCTTCCCCCTTCTATGGAAAGGGGGTACCCTCCTCCACGAGATTCCTACAGCAGTTCAAGCCGCGGAGCACCAAGAGGTGGTGGCCGTGGAGGAAGCCGATCTGATAGAGGGGGAGGCAGAAGCAGATATTAAAAACAAACAAAACTTTGGACCAAAATCCCTGTTCAAAGAAACAAACAAAAGTGGAACCTATTCTATCATAACTACCCAAGGACTACTAAAAGGAAAGATTGTGTTACCTTTTTTAAATTTCCTGTTAAGTTCCCCTTCCATAATTTTTATGTTCTTGTGAGGAAAAAGAGTAAAACATGTTTAATCTTTGATTTTATGAATTACTTTCAACAAGCAAATGTTAAGTGTGTTAAGACTTGACATGTGTACTAGTATTGTAATTTTCCAAGTAAAAGTGTCCCTAAAGGCCACTTTCTATAAGATTTTCCCCAGTAAATGAGGCAAGCAATTCTAAGATCTTTCACAAAATATCTATTCATCTAAAATGGAGAGATGAATCCTCCTGCCTATACAAACAAGCTAGCTATTAGAGGGTGGTCGGGGTATGCTACTCTTAGGATTTCAGAGTGTCTTCAAACTGAAATCTCAATGTTCTCAGTATGAAAAACCTGAGATCAGATGCTTATATTGTAAGGAAAATGCTATTCGCCCAGTAAACCCAAAAAAGCAAATGGATAGTGCTGGCCATATTTTGCTTTTCTGACATTTCCTTGGGAATCTACAAGAACCTCCCCTTTCCCCCTCCCCAATAAGACCATTTAAGTGTGTGTTAAGCAACTACAGAATACTAAATAAAAAGTTTGGCCAAAACCAACCATGAAGCTGCAAACGATGCTTGCTCTTACTGTTTCAAATTTTTGCAACTCTGTAGTGTCTCACTTTTAAGGAACAGCTTGATTGCAAAGGAGAAAATAGATAAGCAATGAAGTTATCTCCAACTTCTCAAAGGCTTATGACTTCTAAAAAGTGAATCTATCAGCATTCCACATCAGATTTAAAGCATCAAATGCCTGTGAAACAGCAAAGATGGTTGAGAATTTTGGTCATGGTCATGATGGTCATGGAGTGCTGATTGATTCACAATAGATAAAGCTGGCAGCAAGAGAAATGCAATGCTAAGAGTTGTTGAAGCAGAAGAATGCTGATTGTCCTTAAGGCACAACAGTTGCATAAGCAGTACTCATCAGAATTGGTTTGGTGCAGACAAGATTTTTGCTTTCCAGGGTTCCTGTGGATCTAAGGAAGGCATCAACGTTGGTTAGCACTTGTAACTAGGGAGTGGCAGTTACTTAAAATAAGTAATTGACCAGATGGAGAAAGGGGAGCAATTAAAGAAATTGGTAAGTGGAGGTAGTCAGGAAGTTTTCATGGTTCTTTATGTAGATTTTACAGCTTTGACTTTCATTTCCTTTAGCCAAAGTCATAGGGACAACTGCAATTTAGAACTTCCTAATTACCACTGATTGTCAGAAAGTCGGATTAGAAAAATGAAAGGCATAAGAGGTGACTTTATCCAGTAAAGTGTTTGATTTTCAGCAGGTAAAATATTTCTTTGTGTTTATCCAGGAGTGAAATTTAGTCTTAAAACTAAAGGGAAGACTAATATCTGGAAACTAAAGTAACTGGAAACATAAAATGCTCAAAAGCACACTTCTTAAAAACTGGAAACAAAATTGGGCCATTTGGCTTTTGCTATTTTTTTTAAGTTGTTTTGTAAGCCTACTTAACCCCTCACCCCACTTCATATCTTAGAAACAAATCAAGATACAGTACAGCTTTGTCATTTATTGCATTGGAGACTAGAGCCAATAGTGTAAAAGCTAATGTTCTCAAAGGAAACAGGTTTGAGTTGGGTTAGAAGAAACCAACTCACCTTCTGAATTTTTACCTAGTAAATATCAGTACTATCGTGTTTAACATTTGCAATCATGGAAAATAATCAAGAAATTTAACCCTCATTTTGATGGGCTCTTCTAATCACAGACCATCAGGGTATTGACCAAATTTAAAAAACCATTGCACTTACATAGCTGTCTTCCTCAGTCATTCTGTAATCTAAATACTTGGGTTTATGCTTCCGTGGACCTTTTGGCTCTTGAGATTTTATTTAGGTTATCTTGAAGATAGTGTAGAACATAGATTAATCATAGTAAACTTGAATACTAAATTGAAGAACGCTTAATGACCAGACAGCTGTTTGGCAAATACTTTGTTGACCCAGCAGACTTAATTCTGCTCCTGTTGGAAAAAGAATCTGTCTTGATTCTTCTGGCTTTATACTGGTTGTAAAAGAAACAGAATAACATGTTTTTCTTGTTTAACTGGTAGTTGAATATAGAACTTAGGTATAATGGTTTTTCTCTTTGGAATGTTTTGTATTTGAACCTTAATAAAATTGAACATGCAAAAAAAAAAAATCGAAAAAAGAATGTTCTGACCCATCACTCTGTTTAGTAGAACTACACCTAAAACATAGATATAGAACATCTTTTCTTTAAATTTAGATCAAATACATCAGCATTTTTGCAGATTCATCAAAAATGTTAGCATTTACCAGATTCGGCTTATGAGTTGCATACAGCTACTTTACATTTTGGAGGATTTCCAATATCACTACTTACCTAAATGACATTTGAGGTGGTGGCACTTAATGAGGTACATGCAATACAGTACTTAACTCATGACACCTACCAGGCAGAAAATGTTTTATTAGCTGAGCCTGTTCTATGAATATAAATTAATTTTCTCCACAGTTAGTAAAATTGGCTCTTCAACTATTCTTAAAGATAGAGTTGACTGGATCCATCTAGCAAGTTAGAGTATATTTCCTTGCATAAATGATGGTATAAGTGGGAAAGGGTACTTAAGTCTAGTGATCTTTGTCCCTAGGCACCATGTTTATCGATTGCCCTACATTTAGGTCAGGAAGAAAGGTCTTACCTTGTAGAGACCCTGGAGTATAATCACTTTGCTATAAAGCATTAGGTAATTCTTTTTTGATAAATGAATACCTTAAATGTCAGGGCTTTAGCAATAATAGACTAGGACTTTGAAAAAAATTGTTTTCATCCAAATTCCTTGTTTCTGAATCACACTGTCTTTAATCCATAAATGCAAATAGTTTTCAGTTATTATTACAGTTACTGTTATTCTTGAGCACACACTGGACGCCTCAGGTCATGTCGTTCAAAATGGAGGGGATAAAAGGAGCATGAGGTTGTTCCCTTTTATCAAAATTCTTTCAACAAAGGAAGAGAGATAGAGGCAAAGGGAGAAGGAGAGGGAGAAACAGAGAAAGACAGAGTGAGAGTGAGAGAGAGAGAGAAAAACAGAGAGGGAGAGAAAAGACAGAGAAGAGAGAAAGAAATATTGATTGCAGATAATTAAAATTTTGTAATCCAAGCTTAAGAACAATGAGTCATCAGAAAAATAAAATTTTCATGTAGGTATAGGAATGAGGAAATGCTACTAGAGGAAATTTAACTTGAGCTCAGTGTTTAACGGTATATAGGATTTACTTAATTAGAGAAGACAGAGATAACGTTTCTTAGTAGAGAGTATAAGTAAACTTCATGAGATAGAAATGGGGAATAGAAATAAAGGTTGCCTTCCTGATGTGAAAGCCAGTATGAGACGTGGTACTGCTGGGTTGTACCTTTTGTCAACTGTTAAACTTCTTTTAACTTCATATTTGAAACCTTACGTAGAAAATGTAACTCCTATATTTTGTACACAGAATAGAGATGCAAGTCTAGAAATTATGTTATATGAGGAATGAATAGAAAATGATGTGATGCTTGTGAAAAGTATTTTTAAGATTATACTTGCTAGTTGCTTTTTTTATACACTCATCTTTAATTATATTATTGATGGTTTTCCTGGAAAGAGAAGATTGAGAAGAAATATAAAGCCTGCCAGTTTATATATGAGTGGCTGTCATTTAATAGAAAGATTAGGTTATTATGCATGATGCCAAAGGGCAAAGCTAAAACAACTGGGTAAGACTTATAAGTAATTTGGGATATAGTAAAATAATGAATAGTTTCAATGAAGTCAAACTTTAGAAATAGCTTAATAATAAAATATCTCATTATTAAATGTACTTAAATAAAGGGTGAATTATCTTTAGACAATGAGTGCTACAGAAGTAAACCCTACATTATTTTAGATAGCTCCTAAGGTTCTTACTCCAAAGAACCTAATATTTTATAAGTAGATTCACTGTGATAAGTCAAATTGTAGAAGTCTTGGGAGTAAATATTAAGGATTTCATTCTTGATGTTATTGCCACAAGGGAAAGAATCTAAACTTTGTTAACAAGATAACCACAACAGAGCAGCAGTGATTAAGGGAATGTTAATCCAGCAGTAAGATGAAAGATTAGAAACAAACTTTTGGGAAGTATTTTAAGTTCTTCTGAAAAATGCATTGAGTATATAACTATGATAGTGGGATGTCATGACTTAGAGCTAAGGAAGAAGCATAAGATAGAGCATAAAAAACATCTTGATTTTTGGTACTAATAACATGGGTTTCTTAAAAAATCCTTTAGTTATTTTTAGGTCAAACAAGTCATAAAACGAAATATATATAACTTTTTTCTGATGTAAAAAGACATAATTTTATGTTTGTATTGTAAATAATCTTTCTTCTGGATAATTTTTGTTGTTATTTAAAAAAAAACATGGAGAAGGGTAGAGACAGAAAGAAGATACATGGCATAGGATGTGAGCTGTACACATGTGTCCACAAACATGCTTGGGAACACTTAAGAGATATTTTCATAGGGGACATTCATCTGCATGTAGCAGAAAGTGCACATTAAAATGGTTTAAATGATGACAACATTCACTGTCACATAGAATAAGAAGTTCTAAGATATTTATATTATTCAGTGAATAATTAGGCATCTTTTCAACAGCAGAAATGCTCTTCATCTTTCTTGAGTCTCATACTCAGTGTATTGATTTGATCTTTAAGGCTATTTTCCCTTGTGGTTACAAGATGCCACATCAAGACCTGACAATTTTAGGGGTGAGATAAAAGATCATATGTTCCTTGTGTATTTTTTTGTGTGTGTGTGGTACACGGGCCTCTCACTGTTGTGGCCTCTCCCATTGCGGAGCACAGGCTCTGGATGCACAGGCTCAGTGGCCATGGCTCACGGGCCCAGCTGCTCCATGGCATGTGGGATCTTCCCAGACCACTGGGGTATGAACCCGTGTCCCCTGCATTGGCAAGTGGACTCTCAACCACTGCGCCACCAGGGAAGCCCCCTGTGTGTTTTTAAGAGCTAAGAGACCTTTTGTAGAACACACACCACCCTCTAGCACACCTCCATCACATCTCATTGGACAGAAATTGGTAACATAACCATCCCAGAATCCTGTTACCTTCTAGGGAATAGGACTACTAAGATTAACTTAAAGAATGAGAATTTACCTTTGAATCCCGTGTGTGTAATGCAGATACTGGAACAAATTCAGGCTTTACCAGTAAGATAAAAGGAGGGCATAGCTGCCACATAAAAAAATATATGGCAATTTATCTCCAACTAATGAGTAAATCACATATATCTCTTTTACATTCTATTGCAACAGATAGTTTCTTCCTGAGCCAAAGTTCCTGGAATAAAAAATACAAGAATTATGAAACAACCACACTTAAATTTACTACTACTATAATCAAAGCAATTTGCCTTGGCAAATGAGAACTAAAAGTAAACACACTGTAATGTGCTCATGATTCTGCCCTCTTTTTAAATGTTAGCTGGAGAGAAAGTCTATAATTCACTAGATATCTGCCTACATGAAAAAGTGTACACAATGTACTTGAAGGTAAATTCACACACACTCACACATACACACTGACCCATGAGCATTTAATTATCTAAAAACTGGCTGACTATCAGGCTTATCTATTTATATTTAGCATCTGAGCTATGAATAAAGTGAAATTATAACTGACTGAAGTTCTTGAAGTTAAAATGTATTAGGTAAACCACAGCATGTGCTTACCCCTGCAATTTATATTTTCTTAACTACAGAATTTGAAAAAGTAGGGAAAAGATTCCTTGCTCATTAAGAAGTCTGATGCAGTGAGTTATTAAGAAAATTACAAATTTACCATGCTCTTATTTTACATGTGTTCCAGTGTGGTCCAAGTCATGGATTTTAGCACTGCACTTCTATCATTATTGTTTTAATTTAGGTGGGTAATAAACATTAAAATATGTAGTTATGTCACTTTCAATGAAAACACAGCAATTTTGTTTAAATAGAATTCCTAATATGATTACCATAATTTGTCCTATTATTGCTTCCCTGTGATATATAAAATTCTTTCTATTATAATCTTAGTATTTAATAATCTCACACTTCTATTTTATACCAATCTATGAAAAGCTGAGTTAAAGTTTGGCTATTGTTTGTATGCAATTTTTTAAAGTTCTTGGCTATGTGAATTCATCACAGATCCCAAAATGTTTATACCGTTTATATTTTTAGTGTATTTCTATGAATATTTATATTCACAATGATGACCAAGTTGTGAATATTTAAATATTTCTATGGAAAAAATTTAAATATGTTATAAGTAATTATAGAGAGTTAAATTTTGATTTCTAGTTAAGTAATTTGAGTATAAAACTAGTTTTCAATCAATCAAATTATCTTTTAAAATATGGAGCTATCAGATAATCTGGGACAGGTCTGGATTAGTGGAGCCTGAAGCTTATATACTTTGGGGAGGCCTTCTTTAAGGGAAAATGATATAAAATTATAAAAATAAAATAAATATAAAAATAAAATTTTGGCATGAAAGTGAAATATTTATTGAGAATCATAAATGAAAACCACAAAAATTGCTATAATCTACCAGAAATGCTTGCATAGAAATACTTTATGACTGCAAACAACTTTCTTTCCCCACCTAGAATATTCCACAACTATAAACAAAAGGTAGTACAGTAGTCCCCCCTTATCCTCAGGTTCACTTTCTATGATTTCCGTTACCCATTGTCAACCACAGCCCAAAAATACTAAATGGAAAAATCCAGAAATCTACAATTCATAATTTTTAAATTGTGTGTCATTTTGAGTAGTGTGATGAAATTTTGAGAAGCCCCACTTCATTCCACTCAGGACGTTAATCATCATGTTGTTCAGCATATCCTGCCCATTAGTAACAGTGGCCCTCTTGGTTATAAGATGGGCATTTGTGGTATCTACTGCTCTTGTTCAAGTAACACTTATTTTACTTAATAATGGCCTCAGAATGCAATACTGATGCTGGAAATTCAGATATGCCAAAGAGAAGTTGTAAAGTGCTTTCCTTAAGTGAAAAATGTGAAAGTTCTCAACTTTAATAAGGAAAGAAAAAAATCATATGCTGAGGTTACTAACATTTACAATAAGAACAAATACTCTATCTGTTAAATTGTGAAAAAGGAAAAAGACACGTGTGCTAGTTTTGCTGTCACACCTCAAGCTGCAAAAATTACAGCCTCAGTGCATGATGTTTAGTTAATGTGGAAAAAGCATTCAATTTGTACAATAAGATATTTTGAGAGAGATAAAGACCACATTCACGTAACACTTATTACAGTGCATTATTATAATTGGTCTATCTTATTATTAGTTATTGTTGTTAATATCTTACTGTGCCTAATTTATAAATTGAGCTTGATCATAAGTATGCATGTATGGAAAAAACATAGTATATATAGGGTTTGCTACTATTCATGGTGTTTCAGGCATCCAAAAGGGGAGGTCTTAGAATGAATTCCCTGTAAATAAGGGGGGAGAGGGTACTGTAGTCATAGAGACCTATCCACATAAGAGACTCAGAAATATAAGCTTCTTTTGTTTCTTGGTATATTCTCTTCGGATGGTAACTCTAAAATAATCAGCATCTTTGATTTAAAAATAGAAAACTAGCTCCTCTTCATTTTGTATAAATAGGAATTTGCTATATATTCAAATGGAAATGTTTTTCTGCAAATATATTAAGTGAATGTATAAGAGACTGGTTTCAAATTAATTAACTTGTTACTGATGTCCTTCTCTCTTTTCATCTTTCTTGTTTGCATTGATGATCTTTACAATCTTTTTTATTTCTACATTTCTATAACTATGATTTAAATAATAAAATTAAACATATACTAATTATCCAGTCCTTGTGTCAGTCTCTTGTCTTCTATTCCAATAAAATATTAAAGAAAAATGTATTATTGAATAATATTTTAAAATTTGATTCTCCTATGACTAAAATAAATAAATATATATTAAAAGTTGGCATTTATCAGTAATTCTTGAAAGTTAAGAATTTGTGAGATATAATTTCACTTTGGTGCAATTATATTTAGAGGAATTTTCTTTAATTTGCTCGTAAGCTATAGTTCTATATTAGCACTAGGTCAACTATGGCAGGCTAGTGTGGCAGCAATAAATGAACAGTCAAAAAGCACTATGAAAATTTTTAGTATAATTTTTAAGACATGTTAAACATTCTGGTTATCATTGTAGAACAGTTATAACTGGTTAAGATTTTTTTATTTGTAGTAAATATTAATACATTTTTAAAAGTCTTGAAATAAAAAGAGAGACATAAACATAATTTGAATATTTAGACTTGAGGAACACTGCCCTTATTCAGATACCATATTGGATTTTACCATTCAGTAAGATGTGAGAGAAATATAAAGATATGATTTATTACATACTTAAGATAGTAGGTATATACTACATCTGAGGAAAAAGTACTCATCCTAGTATTCTAGATATTTTGATGTAATGATACATGCACATGTGCACACATAGGCATACACACACATACTTATGTCATTGACTTATACACCTAACTGTGTGTATTAAAATGATTAGTCAAAGACGTGTCAAAAATACATGGTTTATGGTATTAGGTGTGGCCAAGAAGGTGGGTAGAAAGACCCTGAGTTCAGCTCCTCCCACAGGGACACCAAAATTACCACTATTTATAGAACAGCTATTGACAAGAACAACCTGTAAACTAGCAGAAAAGATTTTCCACAACTAAACATATAAAGAAGGAACCACAATGAGATGGGTAGGAGGGACAGAGAAGCAGTCTAGTCAAGACCCATACCCCTGGGTGGGAAACCCACAGATGAGAGGATAATCACAATGGCAGAGGTTCTCCTCAAGGATCAAAAGCTCTGAGCCCCACATCAAGCCCCTTGGCTTAGGGGAAGTGCACAAAGAAAAGCCCCCAACACACCTGACTTTGAAGGCCAGCAGAGCTTATGTTCAAAAGAGGAACATAAGCTGTTGAGTCAGAACCCCTTGCTGACCTTGGACATACTCTTGGAGAGGCAGGAGGTAACGGGAACTCTCCCTGGTAACATAAACACTGGTGGCAACCATTTTTGACAGCTTACCCTATCAGGAGGACACTGGTGCTAGCAAACACCATTTTGGAGTTTGCCCTCCAGCTTATTAGAGCTGAGGCTTACCCACCCATCAGTAAGCTGGCACCAATCCCAGGTACCCATGGGCCATGCAACCAGTCATGCTAGGTCCCAGCCCTGCTCACCAGCAGACCGTCACAGGCATATTTGGATCCAGCCTTGCCCACCAGTGGACATTTTTCCAAAGAAAACATACAGATGACCAACATATACATGAAAAATTGCTCAACATCACTAATCATCAGGGAAATGCATGTCAAAACCATTAGATATCACCTCATGTCTTCCAGAATGATTATCAACAAAAAGGCAACAAATAACAAGTGTTGCTGAAGATGTGGAAAAAAAGGGACCATCATGCACCATTGGTGGGATTGTAAACAGATGCAGCTGCTATAGAAAAAAGTATGGAGTTTTCTCAAAAAATTAAAAATAGAACAGCTATAAAATCCAGCAATTTCACTTCTTTATAATACATGAAAACACACACAAAAACCCCTTAATTGGAAAGGATATATGCACCCCAAAGTACACTGCAGGATAAAGTACAAGAGTCAGCATATGCCATCAACCTAAGTGTTCATTAATAGATGAATGCATAAAGATGTGGTGTGTGTGTGTGTGTGTGTGTATACATATATATAATAGAATATTACTCAGCCATAGAAAAGAATGAAATCTTGTCATTTGCAACAAAATAGATGGTTCTATAGGATACTATGCTAAGTGAAATAAGTCAGATAAAGAGAAATACTTCATGGTCTCACTTATATGTAGAATATATGTAGAATCTAAAAATGAAAACAAATAAACATACCAAACAAAATGAAAACAAGCTCAGAGATACAGAGAGAAATGTGTGGTTGCCAGAAGGGAATGGGATGAGGGGTAGATAAAGTAGGTGAATGGGATTAAGAGGTACAAACCTCCAGTGGTATAATATACAAGTCATGGGAATAAAATATACAGCATAAGAAATATGTTCACTGGTATTATAAAAACATTGTATGGAGACACATTGTTATTATACTTATCATGGTGATCATTTCATAACATATGCAAATATCAAATAATTATGTAGCACACCTGACACTAAAATAATATTGTATGTCAAATATGTTTCAATAAAAAACAAAACATTATTCATGAAAAGAATAACCTAGTTCATCTGGTAAAATAAATATTCAGATGTTCAAAGTATTACTGAAATGAGCGTTATATTAGCATAAGACAGGCTAACAGATTTCAGTGGAAGGTTTCCAGTATTAGAAAGTCTATCATATTAAAATATAATCTTGTTAAATCTAAAATCTATTAGATTTATTACCATCAGTGATTTTTAAAAGTTTACCACAATGAACTTGGCAAGTATGTAGACTGGAATTATTAGAAATATAAAACAGTATTATATCTGATTTGTTCAATTCATCTACATCATGCCCTTTGATTTTAGTACTATTATTTCAAAGATATTTGAAGCAAAGTCATTTTGAATTAATTCATAATTAGTTGACTCACAAATCATAGAATTAAATAGTCTGCTTTATTTCTTTAGAAGTAAAAAGAAGCAAATATCTCTAAAAATTTTTATTTGAAAACATAATGAAAACAGTATAATTTTTATTGAAATTGTGATATGCACAAGACAAATAAAAATGTGGTTTCAAATTGTTCATTGTCATGCACATGCATACATTTGTAAAATTATATAATTTCCATTTCCCCTTAGGGCTCATAAGACTTGAATTAAAATACTGTAATACCACTTTTAAAATATATAACCTAAAACAGGTTATTTATCAAAATAATTGTCAGAAATATAAACATTTAACTGTAATTAGGTTTTATATAAATGCAATTCTTTCCTTTTCCACTACTCAGTAGAATCCCTTTTGTTTCTCTAAATTTCTAACAGTAAATCCAGACCTATGAAGTCTAAGAATAATTGACATATTCTCCCTTACTGTTCAGCTATGAGGTCCAGGCCTGTGTATAAAGCAGTGACATTATTTCCAGTAGCAGATGGGAAAAACACAGAGCCATGTAACAGAATAAAGCAATCCCAGGTTAAGTTTTTGAGCCTTAACATGTGGCTGGAGCTACAGTCCTCTATTTAACCCCAAATTCAAGAACCCTTTTCCTACTACGTATTTGTATAGTGCACCTGTGAAGAAATCTCTGAGTTAAATATATACATGAGGAAATAATCAGAAAAATACAGAATATGAGACATCCAACAGGACATTTGGCCTGGGACTCTTCAAAAATCTAAGGTCATAAAAAAATACAGAAATGAGCAACTGTTCTACATTTGGAGAGAAAAATGGCAAAACAAACGATTGTAATGCAAGAATTTTATTTGCATCCTTAAAAGAAAATGTAAAGATAATATATTTTGTAGCAGTTTGGAAGTCATGCTTGTATAACTGATGATTTTATTAAATTAGTGTTTAATATGTTAACATTATTGTGGTTATATAGAAAAATGTAATTTTCCTTAGGAAACACATGCTGAAGTATTTAGGGATGAAGGGTAAGATATGTTTAATTTCCCTTAAACAGTTCAGGAGAAAAAAAGATATTTCTACAAATAAAGAGAGACAAAAAAGAATATAATGTTAACAAGCTAAGTAAAGTGATTACTAGAGTTTGTTGTATATTCTTTAAACTCTGTCACTTTAAACATTTGAAAATCCAACAATAATTTCCATGGAGTGGTCATGTTTACTTATAAAAATTGGGACATTCCAGTTTTTGTAAGAACTAAAATTCAGAAAAACGTGCTTTATATACTTTTATTTGTACTTTTAAAGTATATGTAAAAGTCATATTTACCAATGATATAACAGAAAATAATAAAAGTACAATTATTCTATAGCAAGAAATTACCTTTATCATTTATTTGAAAAACAAGGTTTAATAAGTAGTTTTAAGAATAATGTGTTCTTGGGCTTCTGGTGGCACAGTGGTTGGGAGTCCGCCTGCTGAAGCAGGGGACACGGGTTCGTGCCCCCGTATGGGAGGATCCCACGTGCCGTGCAGAGGCTGGGTCCGTGAGCCATGGCCACTGGGCCTGCACGTCCGGAGCCTGTGCTCCGCAACGGGAGAGGCCACAACAGTGAGAGGCCTGCAAACAAGAAAAAAAAAAAAAAAGAAAAGAAAAGAATAATGTGTTCTTAATACTCACTATATTTACCTTTTATTTTGATTTTGTTTCTTTCTTTTACTTTGTATTTTATTTCTTCTAGTCATCTTAACCTTAAAAATATTTGTCAGTTTCAAATACTTACAAATCATAACCAAGGAATGCAAGTAGTTTGCTACCATTCAGGCTTGAGAAACTTATAAACACTACATGAACATTTTTAATAAACTATTAAATAAATTCAAGGGTGAAATTTTAAAAGTCTTAAAAGTTACCTAATCAAAACTCATTAATTAAATTTGAGAATTTTTGTGATTAGAGTATAATGTGGTATAGAATTATTTAAACCACAGCCTGAATGTGTTTTACATTTTCAAGTTGTCTATTTGAGGTTTAGATGTAAATATTGTTGAATAGCAATCTCAGTTGCTTTGTAGAAGTTACTGTCTATAGATAGGAAACCAATAGAATAATTATGCCTACAGAAACTTCATTCTGCTTTATTTCAACTTCTGGTCAAGCAAGTTCTTATGAAATGTCCACTAAAGCCTACATTCTTTTCCTTAATATCAGGCAATTTCACAGAGTAGATGACATTTTCTGAAAATCCAAGTTATGATGTTCAGTTTAGGAAAGGAATGACAAGGTAGAAAATCCTAAAGTAATGGAAGATGGTAAATTTATTACATACTAATTGTTCATCTCAAGAGAGAATTACTAATTGCTAAAACAGTGAGTCGTAGAGAATGAGATAAGAGAGATCACCAAGAATTCCCAAAGTAAGTGAAATTTGAGAAGGGCTTTGATGAAGAAGTACTAATATTTTTGCAGACAGATGAGCAAGCTGGGTGTATCAGGTTAAGAAACAAATAAGCAAAGTCCAGAGAATAGGGATGAGTATGATATAAAGAGGGGACAGTAAGATCTCTTCCTGACAAAACTAGAATGTCTTATTGTGTAGGAATATTGGGAATTATTATGATAAACATAATATGAAACTAACATGAAAGCCATAATTTCTTTATGAGTGATGATGATCAGAAAGTGGCCTTTGCTTAAAATAGTTAATTATATATAGCTTTTCTCACTAAACCGAGGTATCTTTGGGCATAAGTAACCTCTTTTCACCTTCATATACCCAGCAAAAGCATAATGCCTGGAGCAAAATTATATAGTAAGTAAGTAGCATGGAATGAACAATGAAGGGATGAATGAAGAAATAAATGAAGAGGTGAATAAATGTTTAAATTAAAATATTTTAGAATATTTATTCTGACAGTAGTAAGATATTTTCAATAATTCTAAAAATTGCCTAAATATCTGAAAAGTATAAATTTAAACCACCTTTGGAAATTAGACATATGTAATCAACAATATCACAACTTCATAAAAGCCTTAAGAGATGCACCATTATTATTTTAGAAATAAAATTTATTTCTAAACTTTTAAAGTTTAGATAGTAGATACCAGACTTAAAAGTTTATTTTAGTATTTGGTTTTCTATTTTGGTTTAGCATGATGTACTTTATTTTTCTTAAAAGTACTGTTTTAAGTAGATAATTAAAACAAAATATTTAAGATGCTTATCAATACTCTTCCTGATATTTGAAAATACAATGGAGTATAAAATCATAATGAGGCACAGTGGCAAGCCCGAACCGCAAATACAGTACACTGGGAATTATACCATCACTGAACACTTCTTTGTATTTTCTTTGTCCCTAAGAAAGAAAATGAAAACTGCATTCAGATTGCTTTATTTATATCAAATTAGAATATAATTATAGTTTTAAAACATTAGGTTTGTTGTTAAAGAATTAGAAAACGTAGGAGAAAATAACAATCAGTTCCTTTATTGAACACAAGATCTATGTAAAATGAAACAAACATTATATAAAATTTTGTATTTTCTCTCCAACAAGTAAAATGTGAGAAGTGTCCAATGATGAAGACATAAAAAAAAATGAATGCTGTAATTTTCTATCATTGTATATGTTTAGTTTTTGAGACTTGTTAGACTAACTCACTACAAAATAAGTAAGCATCATGTCCTTTACTAATTCTCTGTGAGCTTACATAGACAAATTAAACCTGCAATAAAATAAATAATAACCATTCAATTTGTACACATATATTTGAGTGATGTTTAGAGAACTTGTTATGAGTATGAACTATTAGGTACCTCCACACTGAAATGTGTGTGTTTTGAATCAATGTTTATGATAATTTTTATCTTTCTATCTAAATAAAAATCAATCCAAATATTTTGCTAAATGATTGCAAGATTTGACTAATGAATCAGTGAGATTTTAGAATAGTGATATATTATATTCTATAATTGTGGAATTGAGATAGTGTAGCTTTGTGAATACACACACAGATTAAAATTTATGTGTACATATACATACACCCATAATACCCAAATTCATTTTATCCCTAGCTCTGTCTATTGAGAGGGTCTAAGAGTAGCAATGGTCCAATAGCATTGAGTCTATCTACTGCCTATATCTTAGATTCTCTATGTCAGTTTCCACTAAAGCAAAGACTCCTTGGAGGAATGACTGATTGTCATTCAGCCTGGTACAAAAAAAGTACAAGATGATAATGGAAACATCATTTTGTACCAGAAAGCAAGAATGTGCTATAAAGAAAGTTGGGCAGTAAGTTGAAAGGATGCAGAAGTCAGCTTGAAAAGGCTATCTATCACTGGTCAAATTGAAGACAGTGTGAGCTTCAAGATAAATAACTGAGATAACATAACACACTGAATAAAACAGAAAGCAAACTGTCCATGAATATATAACTAAAGAAAAATAAAGAAATAAATCAAAACTTGTATGATCAAATGGATATTTACATAGTTTCAAAGTATTTCTAAGTGAAAATAATTACTACTTAGAGAAGGAAAAAAATAATAACTTCACACTGAAAAAATCCCAGCAGACATTACCATAATCCAGTGATCTAAGTGAACATTGTCAGTAACGGAACAAATTAACACTATATGCCATCTGATAGAATGCATTAAGAAGAGTTAAACATCACTTCTAGGATGTTCATACAAAGATACATAACCTGAAACTACACATGAAGAAGCACTCTTAGGAACATCCTGAAAAAAACAAATAAGGTCACATAAAATAACCATCTTGTGTCAAAGTCATGAAAATCAATATAAGATTAAGGAACTCATAACTGATCCCTCTGTTATCAAGACATTATTGTCACAATTGTCAAACTAGATAGACGTCTGTATATTATATAGTAGTAATGTGTTAATGTTAATTTTTTGTTTTGATGATCATATTGTATAGATGATTATATTATATAGGCAAATGTCCTTTCATATGCAAAATTAATACTAATCTATTTGAGTCATCAGATCTACAACTTATTTTCAACTGCTTCAGGGAAAAATAGTTCTTTATACTGTACTTCTAACTTTCCTATGAGTTTGTGTTTATATAAGAAAGAAAGAAATGCCAAATTCTACCCTAAATTATTTGCCAGATTCTGAAGCTTTATGATTCGAGACTATTTTTTAAATTGAAATATAGTTTATGTACAATATTATGTTAGTTTCAGATGTACAACACAGTGATTCAACATTTAAGTGCATTACAAAATGACTACCAAAATGTCTAGATACCATCTGTTCCCATACTAAGTTATTAAAGTATTATTGACCATATTTCTTATGCTGTACATTACATCCCCATGACATTTATTTTATAACTGGAGGTCTGTACCTCTTAATTCTTTTCACTTATTTTGCCCATTGCCCACTCCACTCTGCTCTGGCAACCACCAGTATTTTCTCATATCTATGAGTCTATTTTCATTTTGTTATATGTTTCTAACATATAAGTGAGATCATGTACTATTTGTCTTTGTCTGACTTATTTGACTTAGTGTAATACCCTCTAGATGCATCCATGTTGTTGCAAATGGCAAGATTTCACTCTTTTTTGTTTAATGGCTGAATTAATATTCTATTGTTTATACATACATCATTTTTATGATTCAGCAGTCTAAGTTCTACCCAAGAACCAAAACATGAAAATTCTACAGTGGGTATAACAGATTTCCATAAGGAGAAAGAGAAAATGAGAAAGAAGCAATATTCAAATAAATAATAACAGTGTCCAGGGCTTCCCTGGTGGCGCAGTGGTTAAGAGTCCACCTGCCGATGCAGGGGACACGGGTTCGTGCCCCGGTCTGGGAAGATCCCACATGCCACAGAGTGGCTGGGCCCGTGAGCCATGGCCGCTGAGCCTGCGCATCCGGAGCCTGTGCTCCGCAACGGGAGAGGCCACAACAGTGAGAGGCCCGTGTACCACACACACACACACACACACAATAATAATAATAATAATAACAGTGTCCAAACTTATTAATAAAAGTGTCAACCTGCAAAATCAAGAAGCCTTGTAAAACAATCATGTTAAAATTTTCATAAGTAGAAATTTTCAAAATTTATATTTTTATGATATTTGCACTTTATGTATGTAAAAAGTAGTAAAAATAGGCATTTTTTTTACAAACATGGAGTCCATTTAGAAAAATTAACTGACATAATTTAAGTTACTTGAAAATGTACATGACAGTAAAATTTTAAACATTTCAACAAATGGTAATTCCCCAACTTTTAAATTATTTCTTCAATGCACTTACATGAATCTTTATCTCAATTTTAAAAATTGAACAAAATGCTATTAATTTCATTTCATGTACATAATATGTTCCCTGTGATAACATGGCAAACATTTTTTTCACCTTGAAAAGTAAATAAATTAGCTGAGACTAACTGAATTTTTAAGAACAAAGTTTAAGATTCTATAATTTTATACATATTCGTGGACTTAAAGCTGAAATGTCACATATTTAGTATGTATCAATAGCTCCAAAATTAGTTTCAACTTTTGTTTAATCATATTTTAAAATTTAATAATTTTTTCCTTCTCAATAATAAACATAGGTGGTCAAGGAAAAGATGCTGATTGCCAGAAGCTAGTTAAGCAGATTCCAGGTTAGCTACATTTGTTATATAAATTCTGGGTGGGTTAAATATTGTAATGCTATCTTATACCCAGAGTATCAATAATAGATTTCTCAGCTACTGCTCTGTGCTCTAAATTTTTTTGAGATCTTTAGTAAACATACACTTAACAGAAACTTGTTTAGTATAAGAAAATCCAACATTAAATTTTCTAAGCAGGGTTCTCAATCTGCTGACTTTTGGGAATAGACAGCCTTTACTGTGGGGTTCTGCACTGTGAATTGCAGAATGTTTAGCAGCTAATCATACCCTCTACCTTTTTATTCTAGTATCTCTTCCCCCCACCATCAAAAATGTCTCCAGACTTTGCCAAATGACCTTAGAGGAAAATTATGTCATATTTGAGAACCAATGTTTGAAAAAAAAGGGGATTTCCTAAAAATAAAAGTGTCGGTATACCCTAAAGATCTTGTAATAGGGACATAGTTCTCAAGATTTGGGCCCTTTTATCATTAACTACTTTGGTTAACACAATGATCTACCCTTTAAGTATTATTAGTGAGAACTTATCTACTGAAAGACAATCACATCCAAACCAAGATTTTAATTACTTTAATAATTCACAGCTCTGTGTCTAGTCAAAGTATGTCTCCACTTCATAAGCAACGTTTGACTCTAATGTTGAATAAGATTTTACAGGGCTCATAGAATGAAAGAAGTAATGATTTATAAACAGATATTTACAAAAAGGCATTATGAACTTTTCAACAGTAATTCTATGAACTTTAACCCTATTGTTTTCTTTCTGATTGTGAGATTTCTTTCTGCTGTTTTCTTCAAAATATTATAAATAGACAGATAATGAATTTTCAGAAGAAATAGCTTTATTTTTGACTAAATTATATAATAAAATGAATTCATTACCAATTATGTTCTATAGTTATATATGAAGTAATTGAGATGTAGAAACATCTCTCTCTCTCTCTGTCTCTCTCTGTCTCTCTCTGTCTCTCTCTCTCTCTCTCTTAGTGGATCCTACTTACATAGATCATACAGAGTTACTTTTTATGACTGTTGACAATAAGTTTTTTGTATGGAAGTGAAATTGTGAAATCACAAGGTAGTACTTTAAAAAGTGTGGTTATTTGTAAGAAAAAGGGTCACTATAAAATTTAAGTAGATAATATACTCTTCTTTGTAAAAATTTGAGAAATAAATCTGAATTCTTAAATTTAAATACAAACTTTTAATATGCAATTTTTACAACTAAGAAAATATGATAGCAATGGTTCTTTATAATTTGATAAATAAGATTAAGTCACATATGGCTACTTTTAGAAAAAGAAAGTTTATCCCATATTTTCCCTTTTTGTTTTTACTTCAATGTCTTCACATTAGGCACACATTATAACAGTGTTGATGTAGAAATACATTTTTCAAAAAATATTTGTTTATAGTGAATTAGGATTAGGAGCATGCATACATCCTACAACTTTTAAATTATAATTTCTGCTAAATGGAACAATACCTAAAAGACCAGGATCTGGCAAACTTTTTCTATAAAGGGCCAAGTATGTAATATTTTAGGCTTTGCTAACCATACATCTCTGTTGCAATTGCCCAACTCTACCAGTTTTGCAGCAATGGACAGTACACAAACAAACGGGTGTGGCTTTAGCTCCAATAAAAGTTTATAAAATCAAGAAAAAGCCTGGATTTGTCCAACGGGCTATACTTTGTCCACTCCTGTAAGAAATTATGCATATTAATGACATACATTTTTGCTGTTAATGGGGAGATGTTCCACTTTCCTATGTGATAGGGTAAGTAATTTCCTACATCCTGTATAATATAAAATACATACTCCATTTACTAAATTACATAGTATTTTTATTTCTTTTAAATATATCCATTATTATCATTATGAAATCTCCTTTTTTGTAGTAATTCGTTCAACTTTAACAAAACTAAAACCTACATAAATATAAACATTTTCACTGATGAAAGGTCATTCGTTATGGAAATGTGTACTGATTACTACCAACTATACTTTAAAGAGTGATTTGAAAATGTACAATGAATACAAATGACAATAAAAATTAAGTTAAGCTAAGGAGAATCCAAGTTGCTGAAAGCTTTGATAAATGTTATCATTTTATAAATATAAAACTTGAAGATAAGTTTGCTAAGGGGGAAAGGTCTTTTGGCATCAAGAGTTACAGCTGCTTCAGGGCTTAGCCATAAATAAATATATTTTCATAATATACCTCAGGAAAAAAAAGAAGCAAAAACTATTATCCTTTAAGGAGACAGAGACTTTTTAAAAAGTAGTTTTCTATTTTTAATAACAAAAGCAAACATTCATAAAAATCTTATTTTTTTACATATTACAAAAAATTTCCCCATCTCTTTGTAAACTTGGAATGCAAATGTTGATTTGCTTTTTGTTTTTTCTAATCAACTAAGGAACAATTACAAAGGTTATCTGTTTTATGTTCTGACTTGAACATACCTGCTTAGTGAAAATAAACTTTTTATGATAACAGAAAACAATAAATGGCAATCTTATGAAAACTTTCAAGGGTTGCCGATTGGCTTTCTTTACCTATTCCCCTGCTCACATTGATTACTACCTACTTCCTGTCCTTGGTATCACATGCAATTTATCTTTCTTTTTTCCTTTCTAACTTTCCATCACATAGACTGAAAAATACCTACTTTGAAAAAGTTTTGAGACTTCTTAAATCAATATTTTCATTTTTTTCTCCCTGAAGTATCATTGTATTAAAACGTCCACAGAGACTTCCATGGTGGCACAGTGGTTAAGAATCTGCCTGTCAATGTAGGGGACATGGGTTCGAACCCTGATCTGGGAAGATCCCACATGCCATGGAGCAACTAAGCCTGTGTGCCACAACTACTGAGCCTGTGTGCCACAACTACTGAAGCCTGTGCGCCTAGAGCCCATGCTCAGTGACGAGGGAAGATACCACAATGAGAAGCCCACGCACTGCAAGGAAGAGTGGCCCCCACTTGACACAACTAGAGAAAACCCGCACACAGCAATGAAGACCCAATGCAGCCAAAAATAATAAACAAATTCATTAATTAAAAAAAGAAAAATCACAATTAAAAAAAAGAAAGTATTTCAAAAAATTTTTTAAATAAAATAAAAAATAAAAGGTCCACAAATAGAAGAGATTAGAATTTATTCACATTCTCAACCTCCCCACCTCAACAAAAAAAAAGAACACTTATTTTTTAACATAAAACTCTATATTTAAGCTATTGTTTAAAAAATTCAGTTTTCACAGCATACAATGATTTGTCAAATCATTTTTCCAGGGTATTTGTATATAACACACTTTTTTTTTTTACATTTTCCATCATATGTTGAAATTACTTGTGATTTTAGGGATCTCAATTTTATTCTAATTACTTTATCTCAGTAGAGAACTATCAGTTATTATGAAATTGAACAACAAATGTCAGCACTGTCCCTTTCAAATATTGACTGAAATTCATCAAGTTATATATTTAGTGTATATGCACTCTTCCATAGGCACATTATACTGCAACAAAAATGTTTAAAATTTATAATGACAGTAGTTTAGGCCTAACTAAAAATTACCCCTTAGAATATAGAAAAAACTGACACCATTCACCTTAAGTGTTGTATAATTGTCCAAGTTTAACCACTTTATAAATGCTGTGTATGGATTACAGAGGCATAGCTCGTCATTCACTACTGATGATTATGCAAGTATCAATTAATATTTAATAATTAATTATTTTAACTAACAAAATGTTATTTAAATATCAATTTACTGTACCAGTTTATTGTAAGAATACCAGCATCCTTGGTAAAAGCTTTAAGAAATAAACAATTACTTTATAAATGCACAAGAGGAAAGTGAAATTTCCTGTTCTCTCTAAATTGACATTTGACTTCTAATTTTGTTTTTTTAAAATAAGTCTAATTAATAATCAAGAACATCAAGCTTGATTGAAATACTAAAAACACTAACTGATTATATTCCTATATTATGAATGCCAATTGTTTAAATATACCAATGGCAATTCTTTTTTTCCAGGAACGTTTCTCAAGTTCACTAGTCTCTAGAATTCACCCCAACAAGATTTGCAGGGAAACAAAGCATAGCAAGGACATTGCTGCTCATTTTGCAGTTGAGCTATTTTTTTCAGCATTTAAGTTTAAGAAATTCTGTAGCTGACATGTAAAGATTGCTTTGTGTAGTTTAAAGAGAAGCCTTGATTAGTTTGGTCTCTTTTGATTGAATAACTGAGGGTGAATTATCACAGTTTTTCAAAGTCAGGAAGAGATCCCTGGTAAGTACAGTGCACTTTATGTTGGCAGAGACCTCTTACCAACTGGAACAACTAAAAACATGAGATGTCTGCCTCATAAACTATTTTATTATAACATAAATATATGTACATAATAAAAAAGGAATGTTACAGAAGTCTGCGTCAGCTTTATCCCTAGTGACACTGCCTAGAGGAAACAGAGTTTAGCTTTTTCAGCTTATTGGTTTATCCATTAATTCCCTGCATCACATTATATTAAATACATTAACTCCATTTCTTGATTTGTCAACTTATATTCAATTAACCCCCTACTACGAAAAAAGAAATGTAAATAAATCCTATTTCTCCTTCTTAAATATCTTAGTAAGATTTTTCTTAATTTCTCTTTTTAATTAATCTTTTATGTAAAATATTTATGCCCTTTTCTCTTGTTAAATCAACTGCAAGCAGATATCTTGGTTTCTTTTTAAGTAAAATACAGAAATTTGCACTCAATTTCTCTTAGTCTCTAGTATGCTCCTTTACTTTTCAAATTTTTCTAGCTACTTTTTTGTTTTGTTTTTACTTTGGCAAGGGATATAATATTATATAAAAAGTATAACAAGTTGGACCCATGCTGTCTTTACAGGTTAAGTCTAGACATTCAAGAAGAGCATAAAATTATTTTGAGTGTCCTCTGTATTACTGGAAATCACTAATGTGATTGGACCTGTAGAGAAATAAACATAATTTAATCCCTTGTCATTCAAATGTGCTCTTTGACGCAAATAGGAATAGTTTTTATATGTCAAGGACATATCCCCCTCCAAAACTGTTACATTCTGTATATTGTTAAAAATCAGTCTGTATTTTAGTTTGCTTTATGTTTGCCCCATGACTCTTGGACATTTTCTCCTGAAATTTGTAATTGTTTTTCTTTCTTATTGACAAATGAATCACGTCATTGTAATATTGCTAACATCCATATTCTTAATATCTTAATAGTTATGATGCAAATTTAGCTGTTGACAATAATCAAAATAACTATTTTTCTTTAAAACAACAGAAACTTATTTCTTTTTAACTAATAGTTTACTCTTAAGAAACAAAAATTAGTATGTTACCTCCATGTTTTAAGGACACAGATTTTTTTGGTCTTGATCCTCTTCCATCCTCATAATTAGATTTGCATCTTGCAGTCTAAGAGACCTGTACCAGCTACTGGTATAATATCTACATTCCAGGCCCTGGGAGGGGAAGAGCCAAGAAGAGGAGGTTAGGATCCTTGTCTTTCATGTGTAGCACCAAGAAGTTGCACATATAATGTAACTTCAGTAATTTAGTGTAAACTTGTGCAAGACGCTAAAGCTCTTCTCATCTGCAAAATTTAAACAATAATAGCACCCACTTCATAAGGATGCTGTGATAATTAAATGAGTTAACATTTATAATACATTTAGAATAGTAACTGACACAGTAAAATAATAAGCACAAATAAATACTTTAATACTATTATAACTTCATTTGTCATTTAGTGTCCAGAACTTAATTGTATGACCAGAGTTTGTTGCAAAGAAGCTAATATAATTTTTTGCTTCACCTCCATGTGCTTAGGTAAAACTTCTGAAAGAGAATATCTTAGGGGAGACTATAACAAAGTCTGTGACACATTCTATTAATTAAAAACAACAACATCACATCTATTCTTTTTCTTGATGATATTTTGCTCCAAATGTGAGGCTCATTCTGAGATAGAGCCATTCCACTCAAGGCTTTCCTTTCCTTATATTCCTGTATTATATCAACTTTTGTGGTCTTCGTTCTTGGATCTGTTTTCCTTTTGATAGAATATATTCTTTTCTCTTTCTCACCTCTTTGTGTCAGAAAGTGCAAAGGTTACATTGTCCTAGTCTGTTCAGGCTGCTATAGCAAAACTCTACAAATTAGGTAGCTTATAAACAACAGAAATTTATTTCTCACAGTTCTGAAGTCTGGGAAGTTCAAGGTCAAGATGCCGGCATGGTCGCATTTTGGTGAGGACCCTCTTCCTGGTCCATAGCTGGCACCATGTATCCTCACATGGTTAAGGGACTATAGATTTCTGTGGAGCCTCTTTTATGAAAACACTAATCCCATTCATGAGGGCTCCACCCTCATGACCTAAGCACCTCCCAAAAGCCACATCTCATAATACCATCATCTTCTGTACATTCAGATCACAGGATACATCAGTGTTCTAATTGCTTATCTCTGGAACTGTACTTAGTTTTCATATTTTGAATAATTGCTTTTCAGGATCTTGATTTTAGTTCATATATCATGTTTCCACAAAAAATTTTTAAAGCTCACATTCCATTATTTTCTAAAAGCTAGCATTGCTGATGAAAACTCTGATAGAATATTTGAGTTTTATCTTTTACAGATAAATTATTAATTTTTAAAAAACATTTTATGTTTGGTGTTCTAAATTTTCAGAAAAATGTGTTAAAATGTTTATCATTTTTTTATGATGTATGCTGTTCGGGACTGAGTGAGATCTTTCAATCTGAATATTTTTGCTTTTTTATCACTCTGGTAATTTTTAAAATCATTTCTTGATTATTTCTCCCATTTAATTTTTTTTTCTCTTCCTGGCTCATCTATTAGAAAATTTGAAAACTTCATAGTTATTCCTCCAGGTAGTTTCATTTTAAAATTTCTTTTCAAATATTGTCCATTGTTTTTCTTTTCTTTTCTTTTCTTTTTTTTTTCTTTCCCTCCCTTTACTTTACATGGTGAGGAATTCCCTAGCATTCTTCTTCCAGACTTTCAACTAGATATTTTACTGTACAACCCTAACTTCTAAAAATGCTGTTCTGGTCTCTGACTATCATTTCCCAGAGTAGACTGGTTTTATTTTATGGGTGTTACCTTTCATAAATCTGTCTAAAATACTAATTAGAACTATATAGGTTTTATCTGTTCCCTGGATGATTTTAGGCTTCTCTAAAACCAGTTATCTTTCATGTTACTGAATTTCCTCATATGCATAAATTAAACATTTTTTTCTTTCCATATTTAAAAACCAAACCAAACCATGGCTTGTTTATTCTAAGGGCTTGATTGGATTGCTCTTACACTGTGAAATTCTGTTACTCATTTGACCTCTCCCCTGAATGTACAGCTTGACTTCTGCCTCTGTGAGACACGTTGATTGACTGGTTTCACTTAAAGCTGTGTGGTCTGGACACACAGATTCATGCTCCCTCCACCTCCCAGCATGAGTTTCCCAAATAAACATGGTTTAACTCTAAAGTACCTATACTCACTTAGGAATTCAATCATGCCCAAGTTCTTTAGAAAGGAAATACCTGCTTTAATCTGCAGGCCAAAATTGTTGATGCCACTCCTTGTTATTAGTAGGAAATTTAACCAGCCCATTCCCACTTGCTAGATTGACTGACTCCAAGATTGGAGTGTTTCTAGGGTTCAACAGGGAACAAATAATTCCACTTCCATTGACTTCTCCAATTTCTGCTTCTTGTTGTGGCCAGTTACTCTCTGGTGTAGAAACAGGAAATCAACTATCTTAGATCTTTCAGAAGTGAGTCAAAGTCCCTGGTTCATTGTTGTTCTACTTCTCACAAAAGTCTAAGATCTGCATTTGATTTGTTTTGTGTACTTTGGATTTTAAGGAGGGAAAGAATAAAATGCATGTCCTAATGTTTTTTATATCAAGATGTACATACTATTTTAAATCTCTGGAGATCTTCAATAATGACACAGGAATAATAAGAGCATTTTTCAATATTACAACGTAAATGCAATAAATGGCAGTGGAAGCAGATGCACCAAATTGTCTTTGAAACACAGTGACATAAAATTCTCTTGGGAAGGAAATTTATGTATCCAGTGGGAAATCTTGTCAAAAATATTTATACTCTTTAACTAGGCAAAATATAAAGTTTGTTAAATCTTTAGAGGAGATTGGAATTAAATACCAAGTTGTTTATTTGGTTCAAGAGATTCCATAATTTACTTGAAGTAGATATGAGTCTTCTAAGTTTTCAGAGCTTAAAGCTCTCAAATAAATCACATGTACCTAGGGGGTGATAGCATACATTGCTATGAAAAGCCTTAAATCAATCACATGTACCAAGTGAGTGATAGTATACTTTGTTATAAAAAGAACAAAGTTTGATAAGCTACAGAGTCTAAAATAAATGAGGTTAGATTGAAGTGTTCTTCTGAATAGCTGTGTGAACTTAAATCACTTACTTAAACTCTTCAAATTTCTGTTTCTTCATCTAAAAAGAGAAGAACAAACTATATTCCTTGAAGGATTTTTGAAAGGAGAAAGAATGTTTTATATATATAGTTGATATTTTATACATAACAGCTACTCAGTAATGTTGAAAACACTAGCAGTGACAAAAAAGGTACTGAAAATACTAATCAGAATCATCTAAAGTTTATCTGTTCCCTGGATGAACTAGAATTTCTCCAAGATCAGCTATTTATTTTGGTATTTATGTAATACATATTAATGTTATATAACTTCTAAAATCAATCTAATTTGATAAAATAAGGTTAATCTACATAAAAGTATTGGGACATTGACAAAAATACATAAAGATATGCAGAAAATTATCTTTTTAAATGAAGACAAAACCAGTTTTTTGATAACACACACAGTTATTTTAAAGAAAAGACCAAGAAGGAAATCTCACAAGAAATCTTAAATAAGGGCAGTTATTATTTAAATGATTTTATCGAAGTAAAACATCTTGATCTGGGACTATTTAACACATCAAGTACTTTATGGAGTGGTTTATATTTTATCATTTCCTCCTTACAACATTCTATCACACTTGCTTATTTCAAATGTGTACATAATGAAACTGAGGATTGAGGAGATGAAGTATCAATAACTTGCCTATCAGTTTATAGCTCATTAATTGTGAAACCAGAAGTTTACATCAGTGTTACAACTGAATTATGTCCCCTCAAAATTCATGTTTCAAAGTTTTAACCTCCAGTATCTCAGAATGTAACTATATTTGGAGACAGGGTCTTGAAAGAGGTAATTAAGTTAAGATGAGGTCATTAGAATAGGCCCTAATCCTTATTAGAAGAAGAAATTAGTACCCAGACACAGACAGAGAGAAAACCATACAAAGACAATGACAAAAGACAACCATCTACAAACCACAGAAAGAGTTCTCAGAATAAGCACATCATCAACATCTTGATCTTCAACTTCTAGCCTCCAGAATTGTGAGAAAATAAATTTCTATTGTTTAAGCCACCTAGTCTGTGGTACTTTGTTATGGCAGCCCTAGCAAACTAATATACCTAGGTTGGATCAGGTGCTCATAAGGTCACAACCTGCTCATAGGCAAAGCTTATGGAAACTTATAAGGACTTTGTATAAAAATACAGGTAACTTGCAGATTGTAAATCAATTTGGTATTCTACACACAAAGCTATTAATTATGTGTTACAAATAAATATAAATAGATAATGTGATGGTTAATTTTTTGTGTCCACTTGACAGGGTTAAGGGATGCTCAGAAAGCTGATAAAAGGGTATTTCTGGTTTGTGAGGGTATTTCAGGATGAAATACGTTCCAGAACTTTCCTTTATTCTCCTCAACCCTCTTTATTCATTCTTGTTCTTTTGTATATAATTCTATTTGCTCCTCCTACTTCATCAATTTTCCTTCATAATTAGGACTCTATGATTGATTTCCTTTCCCAGTCAGTTCCTGTCTCATAACAGAGCAAAATAATATAGCAAAATTAGTGATAGATAATTTTATTGTTGTACTTAAATGCTAATTGAAAAAAACAAAAGAAAATATTAACTTCTATCCCACTAGCTAGAGGAGCTACTTTACTATATTTTCTTTGTCCTTTAATTATACTTCTTCTCATCTATGTCTCTATTTGTTTGCATATGTTAGTAGCAGGGGAAAAATGTTGATATATTCTTCATTGTTTCTCTTCCTTCTCCTTTTGTTTATTATAGCAGTTTGTTCATTGAATTGATTGATCAACAGAAATTGTCTTTTGAACAAAAGGCCCAGGTCCCAGAGTAAGAAGTCAGAACAGATTGATAGAGTAAGAGTCTGAGAAAGGGAGAAAAGGGGAAGTGTATCCTAACAGCAGAGATGATCCACACCCTTCCTTTAGGCATGTATATGGAGAAGGCAGACAAATTCACGAAGAATAAACACACTATCTGGTTTTCACAAAAAAACAGAGCCTGATGCAGACAGCCTATTTGCTAACAATTATTTGACAGGGTGCACTACTAGGGAAATAAGAATAAGGGGTAAAGAGAGTGAGCTAGGGAGGGAGGGAGAGCAAACACAAAGTGATGCATCGCCAAGCTGGTGACAGCTTAACATCAAAACACAACTGGTTCCTGTGACACTTGGGGGCATCTCCCAAGTTGCTGCTTGGAACTACTGCATTTCAGAACTGTTCATTGTTAGTGAAAAAGAGTGACGGAAGATTGAGCAATTAATCTGCCATTTCTTTATTGTCTTTTATCTCATTGTACTTATGGTGTGTAACTCTGTGGGCCCCCACAATCACGCAGTTCTGGTGAGTGTGTTCTATCCCTTTTAAGCAGCCACTGAGGAAAAGTAGAACAATCACAGTCCTTGCTTATTGGTCTCTCCTTATCAGTGGATGCAAAGGTGGGTGGAGTTGTTCTTGGGCAGTGGTGGAGGCAGTTGCCATGGCACCCTGATCTTTAAGACTGTGAGTACAAGGTGAGGCATCAATAGAACAGATCCAGAAAAGAATGAAGGCAAATGACCAAATACCAGAAATACAGTGTAATTTAGAAGAGAACTAAGAAGATCTGAAGTCAATCTTTCTACTAGCCTGGCAATATAAGCCTTTGGGTGAAGAATTAGTTACTTGTGTTTCTAGTTTTTGAATTTCCTACCTGCTATAGAGAAGAGTCTTATCTGGGATTGTGGAAAACAAACTGACAATCAAGAACTGATGATAGATGTGATAAATTCATGCCCATACATATTTACAGTGCTCATAATTTTGTTGCATAGTTGATATTGAGACATGAAATGGACTCTCAGAAATCACAACTCAGCAACATCAGGGGACCTCGATGAGACAGAATTTCAAAGTACTACAGAACTTGGAGGGTGGTAGAGGAAATAAAGAGAAGGTCAGTGTAGTTTTTTGTTTGGGGGAAGTTTTCTTTTAATTATTTATTTATTTATTTAATTTATTTATTTTTGGCTGCATTGGGTCCTCGTTGCTGCATGCAGGCTTTCTCTAGTTGCAACGAGCGGGGGCTACTCTTCGTTGGGGTACACACGTTTCTCATTGCGGTGGCTTCTCTTGTTGTGGAGCACGGGCGCTAGGTGTGCGGGCTTCAGTAGTTGTGGCATGCGGGCTTCAGTAGTTGCGGGTCACGGGCTCTAGAGCGCAGGCTCAGTGGCTGTGGTGCACGGGCTTAGTTGCTCCGTGGCATGTGAGACCTTCCTGGACCAGGGCTCAAATCCGTGTCCCCTGCATTGGCAGGTGGATTCTTAACCACTGTGCCACCAGGGAAACCCAGGGGGAAGTTTTTTGATGAAATTTATTTCCCTGACTTTCCAGAATACCTGGGGAAAAAAGTTGTGTCTGAAATTTTCCTTAAGGACCCTGCTTTGAATTCTAAATTTCTAAAATAAATAAATAAAAGAACAAATAATCACAAAGAAAATAAATCTCAGAGTTAAAAAACAACGTATAACCTGATAAAAGACAACCTCACTCCTTGATCCTTTCCTACATCTAAAGTTGGAGAAAGTTACAGAAGAGTTTGTCTCTCAAACAAGAGAATAGTTAGAGGCCACATCAGCATAGTCAGGATATTTGTAGATATTAGGGTCTGGGTACATCAGTCCTCAGCCATATTTCAACTCTATCCCCATGCACCACCCTCCACTCTGCCTCTGGACTGTGTAAGTCTTCCAAGATATGTGGCACATATGTAAGATATGACCTGAGAGGAATCCATAACAAGAACTGAGGTCAAAATTAATATCTTACTATAGAAGATAGAATTTAGAAATGGAAATAAAATGGAATTAAAGAGAAATTAGAATTTTGCGCATCTGAGTTTGTCAACTGGCATTCTTTCTCTCTTCCTCCTTCTCTCTCGGTCTCTGTCTCTCTATATATACATATATAAATATTCAAGTATACAAACTGAGAATATTGACAATACATCACAAAAATATAAATTAAGACATATTTTATTTTTTAAACTTTGCTTTGTTTAGTAAACTTTTACCAATATTATTAATTATATGAAAATACCTTTAAGTACTATATTAAGATATATAAATGTGCCATGTTGTACTTATTTGTACTTCTGTTGGTGAATATCTTGTTATATAATCTCTGAGACAACTCTGATTACTCCCCAAAGAAGCATTTCTAAAAGTACTATTACTTGTACAATTTTTAAGTACTCTTGGGGTATTGGAAAACTTCCCTCCAGGAAATTCACTCCAATTTACAATTGCTCTAGCAGTGCATTAGAGGTCTTGTTTTACTGCAATTCCTTACTATTGTGAGTTTTGTTTTGTTTTGTTTTTTTGTTTAATTCTAGTTCATCCCTTTTACTTTCTGATTTTCAAATGTACTTCATGGCATTAAAGAAGGAATTAATTTGGTCTAGCAGTATCACAATAAACTATGTTGATTTGGAGCTCAGACTTTGTGGTCAGTTCAGAAGACTACCCTTCTTAATTTATTGCTCATTGGCTTGGTGACCTTGGATAAGTTACCTATCATCTTTCAACCTCAGTTTCCTCATCTATAAAAATGGAAATAACAGAAATATACACTTCCTAGTGTTGCGTGATTTGGACAACATGATATATCCAAAATTAATTAGCATCTACTGGCACATTATATATGCTAAATAGAGAATAACAGAATTAGAGGAAGCACAGTTGACACTTCTGCCAAAGAGAAACTTGCATTTCAATCTGAATGTCACATTCTAATAACAACAACAACACACACACACACACACACACACACACACACACAAATTTTTACTGGTATTGATGTGCCAAACCCAAATACGAAAAAATCTGTTTTAAAATGACATGCAAAATCTATAATAGTCATGTTAGTGAACTTCGTCATAAGAAATGAGTGGTTTGGATGCTGCAGTTCCATCATATTAAGGAAGAAATCCCCTACTATGTATGACATTATAGAATCTTCTCTGAAGCTATGAGCATATTATATGATCTTGTAGATTTCAGTTGTTGTTATTTCCTCATACTTGTAGCCTGTTAACTGAGACAGAGTAGATTTTTAAAACATTCTAAGGCTTTCAAAATATATTTTGTAAATACAGGTTTGAAAACTGTCTCCATTAGGCTGCTCTTGATGAAAGCAGTATAAACGTTCAACAATTAATGAATATAAGAATGTCCTCCCTTAAACCATAGGCAGGTAGGTGTAATCCACTTAAGAAGCTGTCCAGAGGTGAGCTGTCCTGCTGCTGTTCCCGTGACTCAGCAGTGTCAGCAAGGACTCGGGCCTTTCATCCAGCTCCTCTGACATCCTTAGAGACTTGCCTCTCCTCATTGTAAGAGATCTGTTATAATATCAGACTTTGGGAACTCATTGAACAGTAGGCAAAACAAGAAGGGAAGCAAAGGAAATTACAGTGTTCTCCCCTTTAAGTGTCTCTTTTCCCAGGGAGAGTCCTGTTTTTCCATATTCCCCCTAGTACCCTTTCTCTTGCATTCCCTTGCCAGTACTGGATCACACATCAACCTTTAGACTAATTAAGGAATATGAATTTACCATAATGGGTTTAAAACAATCACAGTCCACACCCTGGAGATGTCCACATTGCTGCTTGAACAGAGCTGAGCCACATAAGAAAGGGAAAAAGGGCACAACAGTTGAGTAAATGTCTCTGTTGTATCTGCAGCATTTTAATTTATGAATGTAACTGAGTGACAACACAGACGTATCACTGAGGTGCCATTGAAAGAAGAATGAATTACATTTGCCAAGAATGTCACACGCAGAAGCACCAGTTTTAGTAAGAAGACAGAAGGAAGGAGGGGAAAACATGGCCCAGAGCATTTATTGTATTTTCCCAGGGAAAGGCACAGCAGGGCAGGCGGATGGTGTAGTAGTGTTCATTTGAATAATGTTGCTGGGCTTTCAGCTACAGGAGTGGTCTCTAGTCGTCTGGTACATGGCCCTGGGTTGATTTAGGGCAGGTGAAATCTTGGCTAGGTGGATGAGAGTTAGACAAAGGAGGTGGCTGGGGGCATGGATTGGGGATTGGTTGGTTTGCAGATGAAAGGCATGTTCCAGGCAAGTTGGTATTAAGAGTTAGCTAGCCCTGGGAGGAGCAGTCTCTCCCAGGCCAGGTAAGTCCCTAAGATGTCAAAGCATCATAATGTGAAGGAATTTTTTTTAAAAATGAGTAAACAACCAAACATCTCTCACTAAAATAATTGTTAATAGTTTAAATGTATCCAACACGTAGGCTAATCATATGTGCTTGCTTATTTAATTCCCAGAAGGCACTATGATAAGAACCTCATTTTTATTTTGACACTCAAGTTAAGTAACAAGTTCAAAATTACACAGTTAATGATTGGTGGAGCTTGAATTTCAATTCATTCTGACTCCTGAGCTCAGGTTCTTAATTAGGACTCTGTTCATTATTTTCTAAGAGCTCAACTTGAAATACACACACTTCTAAAATAACAGAGGAAAGATGGTTAAACAACAAAGTAAAAAAAAAAATTCAGTGATAGTTTACCAAAAAACAACTCTTGGTCTTTTAAAAAAAATTTTGCCCTGAAAACTTAACTCTGAAGAAATGTCTAAGGAGACACAACCAACATAGTTAACGGAAAGTCGACTGAACCACTAGAAATTAAGTGATTATTTCTTTGCCCCAACCTGGATGTAAAATCAGCTTTTAAAATATGTCAAATGATAAATTTTTACTGTAGACAATATAAACTTTCTATTTTACACTACAGTGAGATGTATGAAGATTTTTAAATTACAGAAAAGTATCACAACCACTGGCTGTTAATCAATGCGGTTCTCCCCTGCTCCAGTGCAGCATACAATGTCCTTTGCAGCAATATCACAACCAGATCAAGAAGCACAGCAGAAGCCTCAGGGGTTGAGATTTTCTGCTTTTGAAACAGAACGTGGCATATTTTTTTCTAACAATGAAGCAGCTGATCCAGGGCATAGAAGCAGACTTTGCCCAGATTTTCTTTTTTATACTCCCTGTGTGTATTACCTTTGAAACTTACCTGGAGTCATGAATGCTCTGTGCTGTAGTGGAAAAAAACAGGATAGTTCAAGTCACATTAAACTGCATTTGGGTACGTGCTCCATTTTTGACCCAGAGTCATTTGGATTGGTTATTCAATATATCTGAGCCTCTGTTTCCACAGATGTCAAGTGCATGTGTATTGGGTGTGGGTAGGAAGAAAAAATCAGAAGCATTAAAGAGTTAACCTATATGAACTAAGCAGCACATAATAGTGACTCCATAAATGATTAGCTTCCTGCTGGAATCTAATCCAGCAGATTACGGCATGCTTCCAAGCCTCACATGCTATACCCTTGTTGCCCATTCTCTAAATTAACAAAGTGATATCTAATATTCTCATGAGTCTTTTTCTTCTCCCCTCCTCCTCTATCTTTCATTGTTTTCTATTTGACTACCTCTCCAACTTATTTATACAATTTAAAGCCTTCACTACCCCCTGGAAACTTCTAAAAAAATAAAAAGAGAAATTGGATCTTCATGATTATTATTTCCTGAAGGAAACCTCTCAGTGTCAGAGAGTTTTAGAAATTTATAGCTCACATCAAGGGCAAGCTCTGCCCAAATTGTCAATTTCTTCTCTTACCACTATCCCTTCTCTTCCCTGCTTCTTTTCCCTTTTTATTCCTGCTGATATAACCTCTTGGCACCAAGACTGCTGGAATAATAATGATGACCTCAAAGTATCTATATTCTCTATTGATAATATAAAGGTCATCTTGAAAACTTGGTTTTCTAAAAAGTTGTTTTAATTGTGCATTTAATAATAGCAAGCCAACTCCATTTGATATATTGTGATTAATTCTGAAAATAAATATTAATTTACAATAGATATGTGCAACTTACGTTGATTTCAGTAATTTAACCCAGGGCATATGCATGTAACTATAGACTGTGTGTGTATAGAAAGAGAGTGAGAGAGAGGTAGTTTTATCTCCTATAAAGATTCTTATATAGTGTTCATGATTAATTAAAGTATATTGGATGACAACAATTTTTCGGACATATTTTCCATTTCACATGCAAGTAAAGAATTATGATGGTTGGCGCTTTATCCTGAATAATTGTTCAGAACTTCCAAATAAATCATTATTAAATTATGATATTCATAGAGACCAGTATACAAATTAAAAGTGTATAGCTAGATGTATATTCAGAAATTGAATACACCTGCATAATACACACGCTGATCAAGAAAAAAGCTTGACCAATGCATCTGACAATGATCAATTAAACATATTGTGATTCATTATAGGGAACTGACCTTTCCCAATTGTGTGAACTGGTTAAACAGTCTCTGTAATGCTCTTGTCTTTAGGTCTGATGCCTGCGGCTTGAAGTCCACAGGGCAAGTGGTCAGGAAGGGAAGATGGATATGAAGTGGGTGAGAGCTATGGCAGGCTGGAAGCCACAAAAGTGCACAGGGATCTTTGTCAATCCTCAGTCTCTCCAACCTTCACGCTGTGAATGACTTGCAGGGGAAGCTGACCAGCTTCTTCCTGGAAGACAGCTCAGGAGGTGGGGAAGCTAAGGAGGAGTAGCAGGGAAGGGGGAGCAATCTCAGGCGGGCCAAGAGATAAGCAATAATATGTGTGAGATGTAAACATGCCTGATTGAATTTTTGAGAGTAAAAAAAAAAAAAGACTGCTCCTTTACTTCTGACTCCTCGTATCTTTTGTGGTCCACTATACTAGAAACACAGAGAAAAGGGGATTCTGAGAAACAGCTCAGTCCAGCTCAAGTGACATTTCATAAAGCCACCAGGACAAGTATCTCCAAAACACCCCTTGGCATCCTTTTATTTTCTACCTCACCCAAAGCTAATCACTAGCCTAATTTCTAATGCCATAAATTAATTGCCCATTCTTGGAGTTTATATAAATGGAAGTATGCAGTATAAATTCTTTTGCAACTAGTTTCTTTTACTCAGTGTTATGTTTCTTAGATTCATATATGTCATTGTCTTCAGTTGCTGATATTTCATTCTCATTGCTGTATAGAATTGCATTGTGTGAATATGCTACGTTTGATTTGTTCTTTCTACTATTGATGGACATTTGGGTGAGCTCCACATTGGGCCTATTTTGAATAATGGCTCTATTAACATGTTTTTTTAGTGAGCATGTATATGCATTTCTGTGGAGTTAATATCTAGGAAAGGAAATGCTGGATCATATGGCATGCATATACACAGCTTTAGGAGATACTGCTAAATAATTTCCAAAAATAATGTACAGATTCAAATCAGGGTCCCAATCACTCCATAACTTTGCCAAGATTTAGTGGTATCTGTCTTCTTATTCTTAGTCATTTTTGTGGTTGTGTAATGGTAGTAAATACTTGCAGTTTTAATTTCTATTTCCATAATGATTATACTGGATATATTTTCATATTTTATTGGCTATTTTGATATTCTACTTTCTGATGTACTTGTTCAAATATTTTGTCTCTTGTGGGAGAGGTATCTTGGTCTATCTTTTCTTATGGATTTGTAGTCTTTTGTTAGTGATATGATTCATTTGTTGAATATTTATATGTGTATATGTACATGTATATGTACATATATATGTATATATGACACATATCATCTACCACTCTGGGTTGCCTACTTGTCCTTTTAATAAACACGAATGACTTTTTGATTTATTTAACAAGAAACTCTAAGTGAAATATGAGATTAAACACTTAGACCATAATTAATAGGAAAGTAGTTAAAAATCCTCTAATCAGATATTTTAAAGAAAATATTTGTTAATCTAGATAGACACATTTGAATTTATATGTACAATAAATTAATATGGCTTGTATCATTATAATATATTTTATAAACAATCATTTAGATTATTTTTAAACGTGTCTAATATTAAGGTTAAATGATTGTGTTAATATTCACAGTAAAAGTAGAGCCTTAAATCATGCAGAAGGAAGTAGTAACACTTTTAATGAAAACTATTAGGTAACTTTATAAAAATTACGGTTTTGAGTGGAGCATAATTATAAAATAGTGTCATATGGTATTAAAATAAAAAATCAATTATGAAATTAGCCTTTTACAACATAAATAAAGCTACTCTAGGTTATTGATAGGGAAAACCAAAGTAACATTTCAATCTGCTTCCATTTCTCAAGCTTTTACTTCTTTTCTTGCTCATGAATTTCACAGTCCTATTCTCCTTCTTTCCTCATCCCTTCATCACCCTTTCTCTTATTTAGGTAAAACTATCTCGGGATTTCTCCTGGCCTAAAGGACAATCCATTGTTTAAAGAAGCTTCATCAGGCACTTAGTATAAATCTCTATTAGCTTTAACACAACACCTGGCAATTAGCCCAGGGCAGTTCCTTCCAATTCGGTTCCTGTGAATACCTAGTGACTTAACTTCAGTATTCTGAGAGCACCAGGGATCTTTCCCATTCCAATAGAATAAAACTGACAGCTCATAAAAGCCATCTTTTGCTCTTTTTAGTTATTTTCTATTTAAAGATGATCTCCCTGATCTAACTGCCATTCCTTTGCATTCTAATCTAGTATTTGAGGACAGGAATAAGAATGTAGATTGATTCTTGTGACTGCTTTGCTATTGGTTGAGTGTTTCAAACATGCTTTAAGCATGAACCTAATGTATTTCTTCAAAAACTTAATTCCTCTTTATTGTAGTTTATTAGACTAGGAGAATTGCTTTAGAAAAAAATTACTTTTCTAAAATAAAACAATAATACTAAAGTATCCTATTCACATTGAAACCAGTGAAGAAATGATACCAAAATTGTCCTCTTGGAGAAGACCAGATCCTTCAACAAAACTCATCTATCAATGTTTCCATTTGCCTAATTAGAAAAACCCAAAGTGACTTGAATAACAAAACTTATTATAGAGTTCAATTTCATGAATTCAACAATCTATCCAACTTATGAATGGCCTAGTAGAGTCATTGATGATTTAGCCAACACATACATTGCTGGCAGGTTTGGAAACCACATATGTTCATAACGTGGGTATATTGTTTTCACCCCAAAGTATTGCTTGTCCAATGAAATTGTCAAATGATATGTGACCCCTCAGTACCACCCTGTCCAAACCTGTTGATTCTACTGAAGTTCCCTGCCATTTAGAGCCAGTGCATGCACACTCCCATTTGTCATAGTCAAAAGAGTAAAGCACTCTCTACTGTACTGTGTAGGTGAGAGAGATCTGCTTCCCACAATACCTAGGTAACTATATCAATTCCAGAGCACCTTTATTCTCAGTTACACCTCCATCTATTCAGCATCACCCATCCTGTGAGATTTAAAAGTAATAAATAAGATTATTACTCATGAGTGAATATTAATCATGATAGTTCCAACTCACTACATGTCATTTAAGTCATAAAGGGGTTCTGTTTCACAGCTATTCTCTAGATTATCCAGATTCAGTCTTTAGGCAGAACATAAAATCAGCAAGAATTTAATTTCCCTTCTCCAGGCAAAATAGGTCAGGTGGTCTCTCCTGGCATCAGCTGTTTGTTGGTGCTATATCTTAGAGAAATACCTGAGTACTGTTATTTTTTTCTAGATACTCTTGTGGGTAAAGGGCTACTACTTCTTTCCCTGGTATAATGATCCTGTTGTGCATCTTCTTTCCATTTTCTATCATCTTCCTTCCATTTTACATTTTAATTATTTTATTCCATATTTTTTCTTCCCCCAGTGGGGCACCTGGTTCATATACATTCAGTAGGCAGTAACATTACTCAAACCAAGACTTTTTCCTTTGTCCATTTACCAGTGTGATGTAACAGAATTTGATAGTAAAAATTACAAGAGTATTTCTGACACTTGGCAATGGCACCAGTTCACAATTAGCCTTACTTTAGTAATATAAGGTAAGGTTAGATCCACTTTCAAGGTTTTACTTGGAATACATGCAGTCAAACTCAGCGGTGTAGTTATCACATCATATAAAGTGATGCCCTGGCTACCAGCACAAGAAAGTAAAACTCTTGCCCTGTAATAATCAGATAGGGGAAAATGTTAAAAATTGTGAGATAAGAAAGATATGGATATGTGTTTTATCATCTCCTACGTCATCACCCCCACCTTCCAGTTTTAGTAAAAGCTCTAGTAGAATTTCCTTTAAAGCACCCCTCATATACAACTTGGGACATATTGATGTTTTCAGGCATCCACTTAAGCCCTTTTCTCTTCCATTTTAAGTAACAGATGTTTTATTTGCATATTTTTAACAGATCATCATTCCATTTCTGATAAAGAATGTGACACGCCCTTATATGATGCTTTATGCCCAATTTTCTTGTTGGCAGCAAAAAAGAAAAGGAACTGTCAACATATAAGTAAAGACATTTTCAGAGATACAAAACTGAAAGAAGTCTTCTCTAGTAAACTAACATAAGAACTTCTTTAACAAAGTCCTATAGGTTTCAAAAAAGATATCAGATAGAAACCCAGGAATAAACACCAGAAAGAGTAAATGAGTTATTAAAAGTAAATGATCTATGTTCTTTATCAATGGTTTTCACAAAAAGATGAGAACAATTTTGTCTCTCTCCTCCTAGAGGACATTTATCAATGCCTAGAAACGTTTTTCATTGTCATGGCTGGGCCAGAGAAAGTGGAAATTATTGGCACCTAGTAGGTAAAGATCAGATATGATGCTAACCACCCTACAATGTGCAGGATAGCCCTTCCCCCCAACAAAGAATCATCTAGCCCAAAATGCCAATAGTTTTGAAGCTGAGAAACCCTGATCTATCTATTTATCATCTATCTATCGATCGATCTATCTATCATCTATAACTATCTATATCTCTCTATATATCTATCTATCTTCATGTTTATTTATCTATAGTGTGTATATATGTAAAGCTCTTTAAAACTATTAGTGGTTAAAATCAAATAAGTGTTCATTTATAGATTTTTTGGAACTAAAATATGTAAAAATAAGAACACAAAGGGTAGAAAGACAATAATCAGTGAGGGTTTGTCATAAAGTTCTTAAAACAGTCATGAAGTGATAGAATTCTCTTGAACACAGACCCAACAAGTTACAGAGGTATACTAAAATCCTTAAAAAGAACATAAAGAGGGATAACTTAAAAATCATTGGAAGAGATAAAATAAAAAATAAACAATGTTTGATTCAACTTAAAAAGGCAGGAGAGAAGTAATGAATAAACAAAGAGCAAATGGGACATATAGAAAGCAAATAACAAGAAGTGAACTTAAATCCAAACATATCAATAACTACATTGAATGTAAATAAACTAAAAACCCCCAATAAAGGCAAACTTGACAGATTTAATAAGAAAGTAAGTCTGTATGCATTATTTACAAAAAAAAAAAAATTCACAATTGACTCCTAAAGACACAAACAGATTGGGAGTAAAAGCAGAAAAAATATTTACATGCAAAAACTCTATGTAAGAATACTAATATTCTAATGGTGTGGTCGTTAGAATATTAGAGAAAATAGATGTCAAGGCAAGAAAAGTACTCAAGATTAAAAAAGGACATTTCATCATGTCAACTGATCATCAAGAAAATACAAAAATAGTATATGTGTATGCACTCATTAACAAAGGTTCCCAATAAATAAAGCAAAATTGGCAGATTTTAATACTCCCTCTCTAAAATGAACTGATAAAATGAAAACAAAGTAGGTAAGGATATGGAAGATGTGAATGGCTCTATCAATCAACTTGACTTAATGAATATATATATATATCAAAGACTGCACCCAATGAAACAAGAAAACTAATCCTTCTGAAGTGGGAGACCACTTAGAAGACATGGTACATGTCAAGGAGTGTTTTTCCTGTTTTTCTCTAAGAGTTTTATAGTGTCTGGTCTTACATTTAGGACTTTAATCCATTTGGAGTTTATTTTTGTGTATGGCATTAGGTAGTGTTCTAATTTAATTCTTTTACATGTAGCTGTCCAGTTTTCCCAGCACCACTTAATGAAGAGGCTGTCTTTTCTCCATTGTATGTTCTTGCCTCCTTTGTCATAAATTAGGTGACCATATGTGCATGGATTTATCTCTGGGCTTTCTATACTGTACCATTGATCTATATTTTTATTTCTGCGCCAGTACTACACTATCCTGATTACTGTAGCTTTGTGGTATAGTTTGAATTCAGGGAGCCTGATTCCTCCAGCCCTGTTTTTCTTTCTCAAGATTGCTTTTGCTATTTGGGGTCTTTTGTGTCTCCATACAAATTGTAAAATTTTTTGTTCTAATTCTGTGAAGAATGCCATTGGTAGTTTGATAGGGATTGCATTGAATCTGTAGATTGCTTTGGGTAGTGTAGTCATTTTCACAATATTGTTTCTTCCATTCCAAGAACTTGGTATATTTCTCCATCTTTTTATGTCATCTGTGATTACTTTCATCAGTGTTTTATAGTTTTCTGAGTACAAGTCTTTTGCCTCCTTAGACAGGTTTATTCCTAGGTACTTTATTCTTTTTGTTGCAATGGTAAATGGGAGTGTTTCCTTAATTTCTCTTTCTGATTTTTTTTTGTTGTTGCTGTATAGGAATGAGCAAGATCTTTTTTGACACACTTCCTAGAGTAACAGAAATAAAAACAAAAATAAACAAATGGGATTTAAACTTAAAAGCTTCTGCACAGCAAAGGAAACCATAAACAAGACAAAAAGACAACCCTCAGAATGGGAGAATATATTTGCAAATGAAACAACAGGATTAATCTCCAAAATATATAACCAGATCATGGAGCTCAATATCCAAAACACAAACAATTCAATTAAAAAATGGGTGGAAGACCTAAATAGACATTTAACCAAGGAAGACATACGAATGGCCAAGAGGCACATGAAAAGCTACTCAACATCACTAATTATTAAAGAAATGCAAATCAAAACTACAATGAGGCATCACCTCATGCCGTTCAGAATGGCCATTATCAAAAAATCTAGAAACAATAAATGTTGGAAAGGTTGTGGTGAAAAGGGAACCCTCTGGCACTGTTGGTGGGAATGTAAACTGATACAACCACTATGGAAAACAGTTAGGAAGTTCCTTAAAAAACTAAAAATAGAACTATCATAAGACCCAGCAATCTCACTCCTGGGGATATACCCTGAGAAAACCATAATTCAAAAAGAGACATGTACCACAATGTTCACTGCACCACTATTTACAATAGCCAGGACATGGAACCAACCTAAATGTCCATCGACAGATGAATGGATAAAGAAGATGTAGCACATGTGTACAATGGAGTATTTCTCAGCCATAAAAAGAAATGAAATTGAGTTATTTGTAGTGAGGTGGATGGACCTAGAGACTGTCATACAGAGTAAAGTAAGTCAGAATGAGAAAAACAAATACAGTATGCTAACACACATATATATGGAATCTAAAAAGAAAAAAATGTACTGATGAAACTAGTGGCAGGGCAGGAATAAAGATGTAGACATAGAGAGTGGACTTGAGGACACAGGGTGGGAGGGGAAAGCTGGGGCAAAGTAAGAGTAGCATCGACATACATACACTACCGAATGTAAAATAATTAGCTAGTGGGAAGCAGCAGCATAGCACAGGGAGATCAGCTTGGTGCCTTGTGATGACCTAGCGGGGTGGGATAGGGAGGATGGGAGGGAAGCTTAAGGGGGAGGGGATATGGAGACATATGTATGCATATGGCTGATTCACTATGTTGTACAACAAAAACTAACACAGTATTGTGAAGCAATTATACTCTAATAAAGATCTATTAAAAAATTTTTAAAAAAAGATATGGTATAATAGAGGACTACAGAAAGAATGAGGGTAAAGTTGTGCTAAGAAAATTTAGAGGTCTTGAGAATTTCAAATACTCTCCTGGTAAAGATATATCTTTCAAATCTGTTGGAAGAATAAAGTTAAATTTTTGGCATTATATTAAGGAATTGTATCAGAAGACCTCAACATGAGTGAAGCACAGCATAAAGTGAACTGATATAAATTAGTGAAGTTGATGGAAGAACATATTTGAGATTTTTAGAAAAGTTGATGTGAATGTATAATAATACATTAATAAAAGTTTATTGAAATGATCTCTAACAATGAGGGCTGAGAAGTCCTATGAATTTGTGGCAAATTGATCAGCACTGTTTTTATGTTAAATGATGGTCATGGTCCCTGATAAAGAAAAGATGTGATGGGATTTAACAAGCTTCTCAGATTGATTTGAAATGTATATTATTAATAAAACAACAACAACAACCAGGGAATCAATAAAAGAGGGTATACGAATCATGAATAAAGATGCACAAATTCATGAATTAATGAATGAATGACTTTTATATTTAAATCAAAATTTTGACTAGAATTTTATCATGCATCTTTTTATTATCCCAGGCTTTTGAAAATAAAATCATTGTGTATGGGTTTTGAATACGTTGCTATGTAGGAAAGTATTTTTTTTTTCTTAGTAAGAGGTGTTAGAGCTGTTCAGTAAGCATGTGTGGATCAAATGAAACTGTTTTATCAATGTTTATATAAAAAATTCAGAATGTATGATTTTATTAGGGATGACCATCATTCAAATAAATGTGATATCACTAATTTAAGAAGATAGTAATTTATATATTTAATCAGTTTTGCAAAAATACATCAAGTATTTGAAAAATACAAATAAGCTCTCTCAAAATGGTGTTTCAAAAAAAGAAAAGAATGGTCATGGAGTGGCAACATTTAATTTTATTAATTGCATTATAGCCATGAAGAATTAAATTACTGTTTCTGTGGAGTATTAAATTTTCCACTCTTTGATAGTAGAGATAAATCAGATCTTAAAACTTAATTAGTGGCAATAAGATAAGAGAATTTTTTGAGGTCAATTATTTTTCAGTTAAAATGAAGATTTGAAGAAACAGTGAAGACAGAGCAAATTTCCTCACTATTCTTTATTAAAATATAGCTGTTGATAATAAAAGGAGATATTTTATCCCACATTGTGCTGTGCATAAATCTCTCCATAACTGTTATCTGTAACCCTCAAAATTACCACTTTTACAAATTTATAAGTATCGCTTATAAACGTAGTAAAGCAAACACATTTACGTCAAATACTGACGTATGAAAAGTACGTCTATTTTATAGCACCCTTATGAAAGATGTTTTTATCTAGTCAGAGAAACAGGGCAATAAACTTGGATGAAACTTTAAAAATTATACGATCTAATCCTTTCATGTTAATTTTTTGAAGAGAGGAAACTGAGTTTCTAGAGAAGATAATTGGCTTGCTCAAGGTCAGAAAGCCAATCCAGGGTGGAGCAAGAAATCATATGCTACTGTTAAAAAATGACTAACCTTCTTTTGTGTTGGGCAAAGAGCTGTGTAAATTTTCTGAGCATGCATGACTGGTTTTCAATCTGGTAACTTTGTCATAAAATTCAACAACAATGTCAGCAGTATATTGTTACAGATTTCGCCTAGCACATTTACCACAATTCACTGATAATTTCTTTCCATTGTGAATTTAAAATATAATTAAACATTGATAGTCATTATCTGGAGTAAACACATGGTATATGCATTTCTGCTGGTAAAGTCAGCATCTGAGCTGTACTGATGATAAAAGGGGAAAGAACAAATGGAGTGAAGAGTTGACATCCATGTGCTGCTGAAAATATTACATTATAAAGCTGGCTGGATATCTGAAAGTTACAGACCTAAAATTCTGCTTCTGAGTGAAAACAGCATTTGGCTGAGGAACAGTGGACAAAGAGAATGATGAATGAAATCAGGGTTTGATGTGGAGTGGAATATGGGGAACAAACATTTCAGTTCTTTTGTGGAAGCCTTTATTTCCTTCCAGTTTTTCAAAGAGAGTAAAAAACTGTTTTGGAATGCTATGTACACTTTTCTGTCCTGTCCGCTAAATTGTCTTCTCTCTTCTTTTCTCACATTTTTTTCCTGTGGGATTCAGACCCACCACATAGTTCTCTGGACAGTGAGCATGTGCATTTAGTTACTCTGGAAAGGAATTTTGTAGGAAATGGGGAAAAGTTATCATTTTCTTTCCTTTTCTCGTTTAACTGAAAAGCACAAAGAAAATATTTGGGTAGATAGTACTTATTTTGCTCAAAACATGTTTTCTGAGAAATCATATATAATTATTTTGTAGTTGTAATTATTTTCCATGTAATTATTTTATGATAATTTTTAAGGTATGTAATAATGCAAAAATATATAGTGTCGGGCTTCCCTGGTGGCGCAGTGGTTGAGAGTCCACTGGCCAATGCAGGGGACATGGGTTCGTGCCCCGGTCCAGGAGGATCCCACATGCCGTGGAGCGGTTGTGCCCATGAGCCATGGCCACTGAGCCTGCGCGTCCGGAGCCTGTGCTCGGGAGAGGCCACAACAGTGAGAATATGAGGTCCCTAACTATTTGATGTTCTGTTATTTAACAATTTCTAACAAAACCTTCTGTAAAAGGGAAGAGTTCATTGTGCAAATGGGTACTAACAAATTTGTTTTATATGTATCCATTTTCCTTAGATTTCAAATGTTATTGTCACACTTTTTAATTAATAAAGGGTGCAAACTAATCTGAAGATGTTATCAAAGTCAATCATGGCTCTTACTTCAGAAAACAGTTGGAACAGTCTCCCCATTTTAGGCTGCATTGTATATTGTTAGCCCCATACTCTGAAAGTTACATTGATTTTGACCATAATGTGACAAAATACCTTGATAAAATATCATAACACAACAGAGGCTCCAGGAAAAATGCAGGAAATATCAAGTCCACATATATATGAATTTGTTCAAAAAGCAATCACCATCACCTGGCTTGGACTTTGACAGCACGAGGCAAATCATCTTCAGAAAAAAACATTAATACAAGGCTAGGTCAGTGGAATACAATTCACATCCCATTCAAATATTAATATTTTATCAAGTATTGTTTTATCACTTGAAATATGGATGACTAGAAATATTGAATTATCCAGTGATCTGTATTTTATAGGTATTTATTATACTGAGATTTAACCTTTGTTTCAAAGTCCCTCGAAATCTATAAACTAATATTGGAGCCATTTTCTACCAAAAAACTTCCTGATTAATGGGAAGCTGCGTGTTGGATCTAGTATTTTTATTTAATCTGTTTACCCAGAAGTACTTAGAACATTAAAACAAACAAACATATTTTACAACCATTCCTAGAAAATTTTCTAAAATTATGCTTGTTTTATTATCTCAAAATTTCATGAATGTTCCAGGAACAACTATACATAAGAAACAATGTAATAGTTTGTAAATAAAAGAAAGAAAATAACACTGCACTAGGTTGAATGTATCCACACGTGGATGGCAAACCAAAGGGAAGTGACCATCATCAGGAAAATTCCTCACTAAAACTGGAGTATTTCAGGTAGTTCTTGATAGTGTTGTGTATATATAAATACTCTCTCAGCACAAAAATGCCACCAAAACCTTACTAGAAAGAGGCAGGGAGTTCTGTCCAACCAATTTACCCACAATTATCTCATTTTAAGTCTTCTCTGTTCCTTTAAGAAAGGAAAACATTTTAAATGGTAGGAGGTTGGAGGTTCAGGCTAGATTTGGAAAGGTGGTGAAGTAGGTATTTTCCTCATAGATCTTTCATAAAAACGACAAATGCAGTTTTATTGTTAGTGTTATAATTGTTTTATAGATATTATGTTTTTCTGTACAAAAATATATTGTTAGTCTTTCCAACTTGATGTCTGTTAACCAAGAATGACACTTGTTTTCATTGCCAGCCTCCACTTCTCCTACTGTGCATAAGATGGATGTCTTCTTAGTTACAGTTGAAAGGTTTACAAGTGGCATTATATAGTAATAGCAAGTATTTAGAACTGAGGATATGTTTACAAATACAGGTGAATTTCATCATAACCAAGAAGACACAATATTTTTGTCCATGAGATTATTTTTTAGTTGGATCTCATATTAATTCTACTACTCATAAATTTTCTTTAATTCAACTTTCAAGAAGACCATTTATCATTTCCTACTAGAATACAAAAGGGCAGCACAATTTGTTATTGATAAATATACAGCACTTAACACCATGCATATTATACTGTATGTTTTCAATAAATATTTGATTCATGAAAGAAAAATTTAACATTTGATATTTTAATTATGTCATTAATTTTCTAAACCAATATTTAGGAATTTAATATATATTTCACATAAAAATAATGTTCTGTTTCTCTGTATAATACAAGCATGCTGTCCTCCAGTTTGATTTGTTTTTAGTCATGTTTTCCTGAAAATGTAATTTGAGATAAAATGGTGTTCCATCCAATTCATTATTATGTTAATGACCATTCAATAGTCCTTACTTTTAAAAGAAAATAAATACACATAGACTTTTGAAAAAACACCAAATGTGTGTGTTTATGCATGTGTATATAAAATGTATATAATATATAATATATATATGTAGAAATCAACATGTTAACCTTTATTCTGTTAAGATGTTCAAGAACCTAATCAAGAATTTGGTTTTAAAAGCCAGCATGGAGATTTTTGTTAATGTGAAAGCTTTAGTTTAGTTTTTTGTTATTGTTGTTGTTTTAGCTGAACATTTGTTCTGCAACAAGCAAATTCATGTTGAACACCAGCAAGATGAATTGCCTAAAATTCAGACTGCAGCATTTTCAATATGGCATGTTGTAGTAATACTATGCCTTTGAGAATACAATCACAGGGTTGAATTTTACTTTATATCCAAATTCTAATCTAACTAGAGTGATAATTATGTAATCCAGCATCTAAAATTAAAGAGAATATTCAAAGTTACCCAACACTATGTATATATACTTAAATATGTGTGTGAGTGTGTGCATGTGTTTATATTTTAACTCCATCAGAAATTGGATTTCTCATGTTTTATAATTTTCAGATAGCACACATCTTAAAAATTTAAAATAACTAAAACATTGACTCACAAATGGGAGCATTATGAATAAATAAGCTCAACTATTAATTCCAGAAAGCAGAAAAGAGCAATTGGAAATAAATATAACATGGTACACAAAAAAGAACACAGACTTTGGGTCAAACAGATTTCAATTAGAGTTCTGACTTTGACATGTACAAATATGTGATTATGTGTGAGTTACTTAATGTCTTGGAGCCTCAGTTTCCTCATTTAAAAAATATACATTATAAAAGCCTCTTTCAAGGTTATTGAAAGAATGTAAATCATAGATGATAGATATGGGTTTATATTTATAGTGCTCAACTAAGAATCCAGAACATACAATTGTCCAGTAAATGGCCTCTACATTTATTATTACTAAATTTCTTATCTTTATTCTTCTGTTATTTAAACTAGTATCTATTGTGCAACATTTATTAAATATCTACTACATTTGCCAGAGAATCAACTTGTTACTATAGCTATAAAGGCAATAGGTCATGGTGTTCAAACTCCAGTGTTCCCAGTTCAGTTTGTCTACAATACATGACTAAGTATATTTTCTATTTATTGAATATCCTAAATGAGAGAGTATCTGTAGTATACTTATAATTTCAATTTTAAATAATTAAAATGCAAATATATTTCATTTACAAATAAATATATTATTTAATCTATGAGTAATTAGAAAATACTGGGTTATTATTATGGGCTTCTATTTTTTACTTTGTTATGAAAATGAGCAGTGATACATTGGTGGATGTGTTTTGACCTAAAAAAATACCTCTTGCAAATTGCTATTTGAATAAGTCATTGTTATTCACTGTTTGAAGTTTCATTGGCTCTTTTTATGAAAAGCTTTCCTGATTAATGGGAAAGGATCCAATGTTGCCAAATGAAATAACTCAATCAATTATAAAATTTGAATTAAATGTTGAGTTTCATTTTATCGTAATTTTCTTTCAAGTTAATTCTGACTTATGATTTCCTTTTCTTCCATAATTTGTTCAAGTAGCTTTTGTTGAACACCAGTCTAATTATAGTAATCAATCACCAAACTTTAATAGAAGAAACTGTACAGTTATGTTCTGGAAGGACAGTTTTTATGTCAAATTAATTTATATATGCATTTTGTATGCACACTTTAATAATAATGGAAATTTGAAAATTTTAATTTATATATAATATTGTTTTAGATTCCAGAATACCAATGGATTAGGATTGACATTTCTTTTTAATTTTTAATTTTATTTAATTCATTTTTTTATACAGCAGGTTCTTATTATTTATTTATTTTATACATATTAGTATATATACATCAATCCCAATCTCACAATTCATCCCACCACCACCACCTCCCCTGCCACTTTCCCCCCTTGGTGTCCATATGTTTGTTCTCTACACCTCTGTCTCTATTTCTGCCATGGAAACCAGTTCATCTGTACCATTTTTCTAGGTTCCACATATATGCATTAATATACAATCTTTATGTTCATCTTTGTGACTTACTTCACTCTGTATGACAGTCTCAAGATCCATTCACGTCTCTACAAATGACCTAGTTTCATTCCTTTTTATGGCTGAGTAATATTCCATTGTATATATGTACCACAACTTCTTTACCCATTTGTCTGTTGATGGGCATTTAGGTTGCTTCCATGACCTGGCTATTGTAAAGAGTGATGCAGTGAATATTGTGGTGCATGTGTCTTTTTGAATTATGGTTTTCTCTGGGTATATGCCCAGTAGCAGGATTGCTAGGTCATAGGGCAATTCTATTTTTTAATTTTTTAAGGAACCTCCATACTGTTCTCCATAGTATCAATTTACATTCCCACAAACAGTGCAAGAGGGTTCCCTTTTCTCCACAACCTCTCCAGCATTTGATGTTTGTAGATTTTCTGATGATGCCCATTCTAATTGGTGTGAGGTGATACCTCATTGTAGCTTTGATTTGCATTTCTCTAATAATTAGTGATGTTGAGCAGCTTTTCATGTGCTTCTTGGCCATCTGTATGTCTTCTTTGGAGAAATGTCTATTTAGGTCTTCTGCCCATTTTTGGATTGGGTTGTTTGTTTTTTTGATATTGAGCTGCATGAGTTATTTATATATTTTGGATATTAATCTTTTGTCCATTGATTCATTTGCAAATATTTTCTCCCAGTCCGAGGGTTGTCTTTTCATCTTGTTTGCAGTTTGTTTAGCTTTGCAAAAGCTTTTAAGTTTCATTAGGTAACTAATTTGTTTACTTTTGTTTTTGTTTTTATTTTCATTGCTCTAGGAGGTAGACCAAAAAAGATCTTGCTATGATTTATGTCAAAGAATGTTCTACCTATGTTTTCCTCTAAGAATTTTATAGATTCTGGTCTTACATTTAGGTCTCTAATCCATTTTGAGTTTAGTTTTTGTGTATGGTGTTAGGAAGTGTTATAATTTCATTCTTTTACATGTAGCTGTCCAGTTTCCTCAGCACCACTTATTGAAGAGACTGTCTTTTCTCCATTGTATATCCTTGCTTCCTTTGTCATAGATTAGTTGACCATAGGTTTGTGGATTTATCTCTGGGATTTTTATCCTGTTCCATTGATCTATATGTCTGTTTTTGTGCCAGTACCATATTGCCTTGATTACTGTAGCTTTGTAGTATAGTCTGAAGTCAGGGTGTCTGATTCCTCCAGCTCCATTTTTTTCCCTCAAGACTGCTTTGGCTATTTGGGTTTTTTTGTGTCTCCATACAAATTTTAAGATTTTTTTGTTCTAGTTCTGTAAAAAATGCCACTGGTAATTTGATAAGGATTGCAATGAATCTGGACATTCCTTTGGGCAGTACAGTCATTTTCACAATATTGATTCTTCCAATTCAAGAACATGGTATATCTCTCCATCTGTTTGTGTTAGCATTGACATTTAAATATAGAGTCTATCATATGGAATGCTCAATAGTTTAGAAATACTGCACTAAGTTTTAGTTTTTCTGTGAAAATTATAACCATAAGATAGATTAGTACACTCAGTGATGAGGACAATAATTCTTCCTTTTATGCATTTTCACTAAAACTTGGCAGTTTATCCCTATTTAGTACTTATTGTAGATATTGTGGTTAGTTGTGTTTTTAGTTTTACTCTTTTCTTAATCTCAAAAGTGATATGTGGTTTACCAGGAAAAGCTAAATGAATTAAAGTAAACAAAATTAAAAGAAAAAAATGACAAACCGAAACCTGACAAGTTTAATATGTATAAATTAAAAGCTATGGTAAGAGGATAAAAGAGGAATAAGTCCGAATGGTTATTACAAAAGACTGCAAACACACATGACATCAAAATGGGATCTAATGCTGAGTTTAAAAAGATTTCAAGTATTCACTATTATCCTCAAATCTGTAGCTGAAGTCTGAAAACATTTTCTTATGTCTTTTTCTGCTCTTGATAATTTGGTGGAAGAAGCAACTGCAGAAAAAGAGAGGCAGAGGAAGTGAATATTTCACATGAACTCTCTATGAAAAAAGCAAAAACACCAGGACTTCATACATATTGAGAAAAATCTAAAATCAGAAAAAGTAAGTACAAATTATCCTTTATTATCTAGAAAAAAATGCATTGTGCAGGGAATTTAACAAATCAGCAGAGGAAGGATAGAAACAAAATATTACAAGAAGTTTAGTTTACAGAAATTTGTTTACAGAAATTTGTTTACAAAAATTTAGTTGAGTTGCTTATCACTCTCAGGATACATAAAAGTGAATAGAAACCACAAAATGTAACTGAGAGAATCAAATTGCATTAACTGTGATGAAATGGAAGTAAAGGAAAATTAATTCAATAATAATAGACAATTTGGTGAAATGTGATGATGTTATGCTTAATAAAGATTTTAAAAATACATAACAAATACAAAATGTTTAAATTGCCTGGCATACAAAAAGAATGCAAATAATCCAGGCTAGGTAGAAAGAGGAAGAAAATAACATTCTTTACAAAAGCTTTAAACCTGGAAACATTTTAAATTAAACAAAAGTTCAATTCAATAAGAGTTGAAGATTAGATAATAAACAACAGATTGACATGAAAGAGACATTGGTGGTTTTAGAAAACAAATAGAGAACCAAAACACTACCATTATAGGAAATAAAATCAATGAGAAAGAGCTGGACGTTTACGTAAACAAAATGCTTATAATAATATCAATAAATTCAAAGGATAAATAAAAGTGGGAAGAACTCAACAAATAGAAAAGTATCCTATGGTTTAACATAGGAAACTTTCTGGAATGACAAGAGAACTGTAGGTGCAGTTCAAACTAACATTCAACATTTGTAGATAGAGGGTTAGATAGATAGATAGATAGATAGATAGATAGAGATAGACAAACTTTCAACAATAAAACTTGTCCTGTAGAGTTCTTATAAATAAGAAGTTTTTAATAATGTAGATAAAGAAAATATTTTATGTGGGTTGATGATTGGTAGAAGCAGAACTAAGCATGGCCTCAGATTTCTTCTCATCAGCTTTCAAAGTCCCAAGACAAGAGAACAATGTCCACAAAATTCTAATGGGGAAAAACCATGAAAGAAGAATATTATTCTCAGTTAATGTTTAAATAATTAAAGAAAAAAGCAAACATCCTCAAGTGCACAGTCACTTACACATGGGGAGAGGGAACAATTGGACACGACTGAACCAATTAAGAAGGGTATTGAAAATTTTATTTCTCTTTTTCCTTCCAACAATTGGGTTATCAGCATATTACTTATCCACTGCTGCATAAAAAATTACTCCACAGTTTAACACCCTAAAAATGTCACATATGTATGTTCTCACAGTTTCTGTGTGTCAAGAAACTGGGTTTGGATGATTTGGATCCTTAGTTTCAGGGTTTCTCGCAGGTTGAAATCAAGGTACTGGCCAGTGTTGTTATCTTAATACTTGACTAAGGATAGATCCACTTCCAAGCTCACTCACATGGTTTTGGAAAGATTCAATTCCTTGTGGACTGCTGGACCAAGATCCTCAGTTCCTCACTGATCCTCAGTTCCTTGACTAGTTCATCTTCAATTCCCTGTCGTGAAACTGAGCAATCTTCAGAAAGGTTTTTCTCAGTAACAGACCTCTTTGGGTTCCCCACCTCTTGTTTACAGAAAAACTTTAGTCTCTTGAAACTTCTAGGAGTTGCAAAAAGTCTGGCTCATGTGTTAATGATCAGAGGACTGAGAACACGCAGAGACAGAGTAGTCAGGTAGGAGAACTGGTAACAATTTAAGCAATAAATCAGCTATATAGCAGAGTCACAGGACTTTTAATCCTCCCTGAAGAACTGACAACCTGAATGTCTGATGTACGTTTCTAAGTTGTTTTTAAAGTTGTTTTTACAGAAACCAGACTCCCACCATATGGGGACTGCTGACCACAAGCACATAGACCCCAGACAGGTTGGAGTCAGAAAGTTGATGATTGAAATTCCTGAAATATCATGATGTCATCTTGCCATCAACCATTCAAAGAATTTTGCACAAGCTGATCACGTACCACATGACCCTCTCCCTCACACTGCCTTTAAAAACCCTTCCCTGAAAGCCATTGAACACTTTGGGTCTTTTGAGCACAAGGTGCATGTTCTCCTTGCTTGGCACCCTGCAATAAATGCTGTACTTTCCTTCACCACAACCCAGTGTCAATAGATTGGCTTTGCTGTGTGTCTGGGGAGCAGACCCAAGTTTGACTTGGTAAGAATCACATGGCTCTTTCTAACATGGCAACTTGCTTCATCAGAAAGATCAAGTATGGAGCACCTAAGAGAGACTGTCAGCAAGAGAGAAAGAGTACAAGCATGATGGAAGTCACACTCTTTTATAAACTAATCTCAGAAGTTACAAAATATATCTCTTTTGATGCATTCTCTTTGTTTGGAGCAGATCATTAGGTCCATCTCAGCCCCCAGTAGAGGTTATTACTCAAGGAAGAGAAGATCACAGTTGCAAATATTTGGCAGATGTTTTGTAAGCAGCTCCGACAACCAGTTTGTTTCAGATTAACCATTTCATTGAGAACTATTAAAAATGCCAGTCAAAACATTAAAAACAAAATCTTTTTGTTCTCCAATGAAGGCACTGGAGAAATTTCAAGGCATCAAATAATTTTAGGACCAAGATTCCAAAGAGAAGGGATATTCCAAAGAGTTGAGTTCAATAACAGGCACCATTTTAAACTTCAAGTCATCACTCAAAAGGAAGAGCTGAGAAAGTTAAAACTGAGAACATATGTTAGCCAACTGAAAACCTGGGAGTAAAAACACTACATTTCAGGTACTACCTAGGAGGAAGGGTTCTGTTACATATCCCAGGCTTTAGTTTAAACCCCATAGAATTAAATTCCAGGAGTAAGAGAAAACCACAAATAGAATGACTGCATGTTATAAATGTATAGGACCTTAAATGGTATACTAATTCAAATAAAACAAAAGTTCTGAAAGAAAAGTAAAATCGAACTTGCAAGATGAAAATATAATGGGAAAAAATAACTAAAAGCATTTTGATTACAGGACAGGTGACTTTTCCTCAGTCAAAATATTTAACTGCCATGCAGAAGACCTAAACTTATTCTAAAAATTACATGCTGAAATATAGACCAAATCAGTCACCTAACAAATATAAATACAAAAATATAATTAGAATGAAATTCTTAACACAAACAGAAATTTCTGAACTATAGTGAAAACTGCAACCCAATTCTAATATGTAAGAAATATACAACATTGTTGTTCATTATGACAGAAGTTCACTTAGGTAATATTTCAGAGTAAATTCCTTTTTTTTTTTCTTAACATCTTTATTGGAGTATAATTGTTTTAAAATGGTGTGTTAGTTTCTGCTTTACAACAAAGTAAATCAGCTACACATATACATATATCCCCATATCTTCTCCCTCTTGCATCTCCCTTCTACCCTCCCTATCCCACCCCTCTAGGTGGTCACAGAGCACGGAGCTGATCTCCCTTTGCTATGTGGCTGCTTCCCACTAGCTATCTATTTTACATTTGGTAGTATATATATGTCCATGCCACTCTCTCACTTCATCCCAGCTTACCCTTCCCTCTCCCTGTGTCCTCAAGTCCATTCTCTACAATTGTGTCTCTATTCCTGTCCTGCCCCTAAGTTCTTCAGAACCATTTTTTCTTTTCTTTTTTTTTTTTTAGATTCAATATATATGTGTTAGCATATGGTATTTTTTTTCTCTTTCTGACTTACTTCACTCTGTATGACAGACTCTAGGTCCATCCACTTCACTACAAATAACTCAATTTCGTTTCTTTTTATGGATGAGTAATAATTCTATTGTATATATGTGCCACATGTTCTTTATCCATTAATCTGTCAGTGGACACTAGGTTGCTTCCATGTCCTGGCTATTGTAAATAGAGCTGCAATGAACATTGTGGCACATGACACTTTTTGAATTATGGTTTTCTCAGGGTATATGCCCAGTAGTGGGATTGCTGGGTCGTATGGTAGTTCTATTTTTAGTTTTTTAAGGAACCTCCACACTGTTCTCCATAGTGGCTGTATCAAGTTACATTCTCGCCAACAGTGCAAGAGAGTTCCCTTTTATCCACACGCTCTCCCGCCTTTATTGTTTGTAGATTTTTTGATGATGACCATTCTGACTGGTGTGAGGGGATACCTCACTGTAGTTTTGATTTGCATTCCTCTAATGATTAGTGATGTTGAGCATTCTTTCATGTGTTTGTTGGCAGTCTGTATATCTTCCTTGGAGAAATATCTATTTAGGACTTCTGCCCATTTTTGGATTGGGTTGTTTGTTTTGTTGATATTGAGCTACATGAGCTGCTTGTAAATTTTGGAGATTAATCCTTTGTCAGTTGCTTCATTTGGAAATATTTTCTCCCATTCTGAGGGTTGTCTTTTGATCTTGTTTATGGTTTCCTTAGCTGTGCAAAAGCTTTTAAGTTACTTTAGGTCCCATTTGTTTATTTTTATTTCCATTTCTCTAGGAGGTGGGTCAAAAAGGATCTTGCTGTGATTTATGTCATAGAGTGTTCTGCCTATGTTTCCCTCTAAGAGTTTTATCGTGTCTGGCCTTACATTTAGGTCTTGAATAAATTTTGAGTTTATTTTTTTGTATGGTGTTAGGAAGTGTTCCAATTTCATTCTTTTACATGTAGCTGTCCAGTTTTCTCAGCACAACTTATTGAAGAGGCTGTCTTTTGTCCATTGTATATTCTTTTTCATTTATCAAAGATAAGGTGACCATATTTGCATTGGTTTATCTCAGGGCCTTCTAACCTCTTCCATTGATTTATATTTCTGTGATACCAGTGATCTCTTGGTTATTAAGTAGTGTTACTACTTAATAACCAGTAACTGTTTAGCCTCCATGTGTTTGTAGTTTTTACAGATTTTTTCCTGTAATTGATATCTAGTCTCATAGCATGGTGGTCAGAAAAGATACTTGATACAATTTCAATTTTCTTAAATTTACCAAGGCTTGATTTGTGACCCATGATATGATCTATCCTGGAGAATGTTCCATGAGCACGTGAGAAGAAAATGTATTCTCTTGTTTTGGGATGGAATGTCCTATAAATATCAATTAAGTCCATCTTGTCTAATGTATAATTTAAAGCTTGTGTTTCCTTATTTATTTTCATTTTAGATGATCTGTCCATTGGTGAAAGTGGGGTGCTAATGTCCCCTACTATTATTGTGCTACTGTCAATTTCCCCTTTTATGGTTATTAGCATTTGCCTTATGTATTGAGGTGCTCCTATGTTGGGTGAACATATATTTATAATTGTTATAACTTCTTCTTGGATTGATCCCTTGATTGTTATGTAGTGTCCTTCCTTGTCTCTTGTAACATTCTTTATTTTAAAGTCTATTTTATCTGATATGAGTATTACTACTCCAGCTCTTTTGATTTCCATTTGCATGGAATGTATTTTTCCATCCCCTCACTTTCAGTCTGTATGTGTCCCTAGGTCTGTAGTGGGTCACTTGTAGACAACATATATATGGGTCTTATTTTTGTATCCATTCAGCCTGTCTGTGTCTTTTGGTTGGAGCATTTAATCCATTTACACTTAAGGTAATTATTGATATGCATGTTCCTATTACCATTTTCTTAAGTGTTTTGGGTTTGTTATTGTAAGTCTTTTCCTCCTCTTGTGTTTCCTGCCTTGGGAAGTTCCTTTAGCATTTGTTGTAAAGCTGGTTTGGTGGTGCTGAATTCTCTTAGATTTTGCTTGTCTGTAAAGGTTTTAATTTCTCCATCAAATGTGAATGAGATCCTTGCTGGGTAGAGCAATCTTGGTTGTAGATTTTTCCCTTTCATCACCTTAAATATGTCCTGCCACTCCCTTCTGGCTTGCAGAGTTTCTGCTGAAAGATAAGCTGTTAACCTTATGAGGATTCCCTTGTATGTTATTTGTTGTTTTTCCCTTGCCGTGCGTTCTCCTGGGGAAGTTGTCCCTGGATCCCGAGACACTGGCAGTGGCGGGCTGCACAGGCTCCCGGGAGGAGAGGTGTGGATAGTGACGTGTGCTTGCACACAGGCTTCTTGGTGACGGCTGCAGCAGCCTTAGCGTCTCATGCCCATCTCTGGAGTCCCTGCTGATAGCCGTGGCTTGTGCCCGTCTCTGGAGCTCATTTAGGTGGCGCTCTGAATCCCTTCTCCTTGTGCACCCCGAAACAAAGGTCTCTTGCCTCTTGGGAAGCTCCAGAGCTTTTCCCGGACTCCCTCCTGGCCATCTGTGGTGCACTAGCCCCTTCAGGCTGTGTTCACTCTGCCAACCCCAGTCCTCTCCCTGCGATCCGACTGAAGCCCAAGCCTCAGCTCCCAGCCCCGCCCACCCCGGCGGGTGAGCAGACAATCCTCTCCGGCTGGTGAGTGCTGCTCGGCACCAATCCTCTGTTGGGGAATCTCTCCGCTTTGCCCTGTGCACCATTGTGGCTCTGCTCTCCTCTGTGGCTCCAAAACTCCCCCGCCCCTCCGGTACCCACAGTCTCTGCCCACGAAGGGGCTTCTAGTGTTTGGAAACCTTTCCTCCTTCACAGCTCCCTCCCACTGGTGCATATCCCCTCTCTATTCTTTTGTCTCTGTTTTTTTCTTTTACCCTACCCAGGTACGTGCGGATTTCTTGCCTTTTGGGAGGTCTGAGGTCTTCTGCCAGCGTTCAGTAGGTGTTCTGCAAGAGTTGTTCCACATGTAGATGTATTTCTGATGTATCTGTGCGGAGGAAGGTGATCTACACTTCTTACTCTTCCACCTTCTTGAAGGTCTCTCAGAGTAAATTTCTGTTTAAATAATTTTCTTCCATAAAATCCTAATCATTGTTTGAATTGTGTTTTGTATGTTTGTGTAGTTGTGCTTAAATATTCAGATTGTAAATGTGTCAATGTGTAGACCAGTTTAAACTGCATGCATAAACAGAGTGGGAATACATTATAAAATATGTAATTATGCTACAGTATCTTTGTAAAATGTATTTGACATATCCAAAGGAGGATGCAGAGTATATTATTCAGTGTGCTACTAAACATTTCATACAATTCAAAACTACCTGAAAATTACAAAATTAAACCTATAATTATACCATTCAGGGCCATTCAACATTCATCTTATAATCTACACTAATGGGAGAGAAGGGAAATAAGTTCTGTTCAAATGAAAACCAGTTTCTTGATTTTTGTCATCAAGCTAATTCTCAACGATGCCACACAAATATTTCTGAATTACCAGTTTACATATCGTCCATTTCTAATAAGTCACATATTCAAAATTTGCACACATGAGGAACAACTGTGTGGCCAACATCCATCCACTTTGAGAAGTCCAGTCTTTTCCCATTACCCTTCTCCGGTGTTTTCTTGGACTTCAGAAATAATGCTTATCTATTTCACATATTATCCTTATTGATTCACATCAACCAAGCAGCAGGGTACTCCATATTATGACTATTCCCATCTTCTACTGATCAGTTCTTGCTATGTTTTAAATTCTCAAGTCTTTACCATTTACCTCCATGATTTACCTCCATGATGATTTTCTCTAAGACTAGTCATAAACCATCTCTCTCATCACTCAGTTCCTAAAAACTCAGCCAGTGCTGGATTGTAATTTAAAAACAGATGAACAAACAAACAGCCAAATAAAAATTAGGAATAAATGATAAATTGTCATCTTAAGGGAATAAGTAGTTATTGTTAGAGCTATCAGCCCATAATGGATACTAGAGCCACTTGCTGAACTCCATACTATGAAGGACTTATTGATATCCATAGAGTAACATGGTCCAAGCTCACTTGCCTTTTATCTTCAGGCATAGGAAAAAAATCTCTTCCTCTCTCAACCCAAAGTCTGCTGCCTTCCTCTTTCTGAAGTCTAAACCATTGGTGGAGGGACCATCCATTTTCTCAGGGAAAATCAAAATCTACTTTCCCTCACCCCTGCAATTAAAAATGAACCTGATTTCTGTGTCCCAGACATAACAGTTCCCTAGACTGCAGGCCATCTTCCACAAGCTGGCTTATTCATATGTACACACCATTTGCTGGAATCCAACAATCTAACCCCACACTTCTCCCATGCTCTCTTGCAGTGTTTCCTCTCATGCTGTGGGGAGAAAATCTCAGTCTTGTATCCCCTTCTGATATTGTGTGGATACCCAATTTCCTGTGAGCCAGGTTTTCTAAGATAATATAAATTATTCCCTAGAAATGTGATGCCCAGGAATGTACTAGTCTACATCCTCAATTGGGAGGAATTGATGAAAACAAACAAAACAAAACAAGACAAACAAATTAAAAAACCCAATCTCTTTCTCTAACTTTCAAAGAAAGTCATTTTTATGACATATCTAATTTAAAATAAAAATAAACAAAAAAACCTTTTGATTGATCCTCTAAATGTCTGACCTATATTAAATCCTCTTGGTCCATAATGTCTGATGGAGATTGTAGTCAGAAGGGTGCCTCAGCAAACCCCTGGGACCTAACTGTCCAGGTATATACAGTTGATTTTTTCCAGGAAAAAAAAAAAAACAAATCACTATCAAATAACTTATTTAAGGGACATTAATGAAGGCAGCATATATACACTATGAAGTATGTAGCCTCATGAAACACTGAAAAAAAGGAAGTATTTAGGTTTGCTTCTAAAGGAAAAGAGAAAATGACTACTCTATTTATGGGCTTCAAGTCCTGAACAAATCTATATCCACATTCATTGGGCTTTTGACTGAATAATCATAATATACCAAGAACTAACCTGAGGTATGATGAATCTTTTATCTATTAGGTTATGTCATTTAAGAAGATATTGTGCATACTTGGAAGCACCAGAATCTTTACTGTTGTAGGTCCAATAATCCTACTAATATTAGTAGAAATTCTGTGAACAAGAACCCAGGAACTCCTTGAAATCTTTGTTTTCAACATGATGTAGGAACAAGAGTACCAGTAAGTCAATATCCCAGTGGTCTGTGATCTCATTTTGAATAGGCACTCCTCAGGGATTTTAGGTAAGAGATCATCAGTGGAGATTTAATATGGGAATTTTCTCTGCACATTTGCACAGTAGATTCCTTCCTGTTAAATTAGGCCTTGTGTGTCACAAAGGAAAAATAATGTTCCTTGGGTAAAGATCTGAATGATAAGCAAGGAGGTAAGGAATTCTGGGCAGTTGTGGAGATTCTCATGACCAGATTAACTTGTTGACTACAGGGAAGAAGTTGTAACAATGGGAAGGTTTAATGTTGAATGTGTCTGCATCAGTCAAAATTTTCAAGTCCTTTATAGTTAGGAAAAAATTACCCTTATGAATTTAAGGGTAAAATGGGAGATTGGGTACTTTCTTTCCACTTGGAGGATGTTAATTTTTCATACTCATTTTCCCTCAGTGTCTTGGCTAATGCAAGATAGCTGATTTTTCAATGTCCCTTTAGTTTGCAATATCTCCAAGTGTCTTTACCAAGAGATTCCCTACTCTGATGTTCAAGGACTAGACTGGGAACATCTAGTTATTTTATCTACAAGGTCATCTATTTATTTTGTGTCTTATGTTCCTTTTGTTCTAAATTTTCTTCAAAACATTCAGCCAAGGGTTGAAAATCTGGCAATGGTGTTGTTTTCCATTCTAGTGTTTGTTGCATATTAAATCTTATGTTGCTGTATAAATACCATTTACAAAAAGTGAGGGGAGAATGCATCACATCTACTTCAAAACATACTTCTGAACGCTGTCTACTTAGTCTATCCCTAAAGTCTCCAATGTGCACATCCTTTCTTTGCTTGGAACCGAGGTCTTCCAACTATACTTACTACATTTTTTGTAAACAGATTTTTATTGGAATTCTGCCATACACATTCGTTTGTTTTGTCTGTGTCTGCCTTCACTCTAAAATGGCAGAGCTTAGTATTTGCAAAAGAGACCAGATGGCCAATAAACCCTAAATTATTTACTATCTGGCTCTTTACAGAAAAAGTTTGCTGATTGCTGATATATAGAACTGAATTATAAACTAATCTAGTTTCACAGAAAAGCCTTCAGGGATGATAGCCTCCAAAAAAAAAAAAAACCCAACATCTACAACTTTCCTAAAATCTTCTGGTTTTCTATACAATGCAGTGTGAGGTATCTTAACATATGATCAAGTTCTTCCTATTCTTGTCTTTCTCGTCTCAGTATTTGCATCTGACAACCCCACTATATACAAACTAATAAATGTAGAACTGGGAGACCTAGGATTGTATTTCTAGAACTAGTCTAAATTTCTGCCTTATTTAGGCTTTAGAAAGTCTTTCACAAAGGCTATTAGTTGAGACCAGACCTTATAATTTCTGACTGATTTTTCCTATTCTGCTGGGGTTTTGTTTCAATAGAAAATTGAGATTTGGGGATCTCCTGGGCACGCAGGAGGGAATGGAAGCAGCTCAAAATGAAGAGTAGGCGCAAAGGGGGCTTCCCTGGTGGTGCAGTGGTTGGGAGTCCGCCTGCTGATGCAGGGGACATGGGTTCGTGCCCTGGTCCGGGACGATCTCACATGCCGTGGAGTGGCTAAGCCCGCGAGCCATGACTGCTGAGTCTGTGCATCCGGAGCCTGTGCTCCACAGCAGTGGGAGAGGCCACAACAGTGAGAGGCCTGTGTACTGCACAACAACAACAACAAAAAAATGAGTAGGAGCAGAGGGAAATAAAGGAGCATTAGATGGGAGAAGAGGAATAATGAGATAAAGATTATAACTTTTTCACATTTTAAAAATTTTGTTTTGGACAATCTTATAAGAAAGCAATTTTGGAATCTGCATTTTTTGAGCTTTGTTCATACCAAGGCAAATACAAGAACAATTGGATGTTTGACTCCCTTTTTGTTCTAATATGTCTTCAAATGGGGGAAAAAATGTTTATACCAGAAATTCATCAAAGTAGTCACTAAGAACTTAATTTACCCTTGTGAATTATGATATATAGAAAAATGTACACACAAATGTAGGTTATAATGTGAATATATGTAATGAGCACAAGTCTAGTCCACAAGGAATGCACACTTATACTGAATCATACCTCTGAGAGTTTGGCAATAGTTGGCTTAATATTCTGTTTATTACCTCATGTCTTGGGATCCCTAACTAGAGGATTGTTATCTTAAATTCCAAACACAACAGGCTCTGAGTCCCAGAAGACAGAAAGTGTACAGAGGAGATATCCCCTAGAACCAGACTCCCAGCAACAAAATAAGACAAGATTAAGGAATGTTCTCACAAGTTTTGATATGGGATTCAAAGCAAAATGCTACAGTGATACTGATATGAAGGGATTTCCTGGATACATTGGCCCTTGAAACTGTGTTGAAGATAAATTTCTTGTGGTCTCCACTTAACCTCTTCCTATGAACTTGTTCTTTAGATTCACAACAAAGATAGTGAGGACAGACAAGAACAAAATATAGGGTTGTGAGTAATGAGCAGGTTTCCACCAAGAATTAAAAATTTCAAGGTTGTTTAGATAATCAAAGAATTTCTAAAAAATTTTTTTTTCTTTATTCCTAAAAGTACAAATGAACTTCACATTGGAGGAGGCTGACAAAAATAAATTAGAGACAAGAGCCAATGCAAGACATACACCCTTGAATATAAATTGGTGCAGCCACTATGGAAAACAGTAGGGAGGATTCTCAAAATTAAAAATAGAACTACCATATGACACAGCACTTCCACTCCTGGGTATGTATTTGAAAAAAAAAACAAAAACTGTAATTTGAAAAGATACATGCACCCCAATGTTCATAGCAACATTATTTACAATAGCCAAGATATGGAAGCAACCTGTGTCCATCAACAGATGAGTGGGTAAAGAAGATGTGGTATATATATATATACACATACATACTCACAAACACACAGTGGAATACTACTCAGTCATAAAAAGAATGAAATTTTGCCATATGCAGCAACATGAATGGACTTGGAGGGCATTATGCTAAGTGAAATAAGTTAAACAGAGAAAAACAAATACTGTATGGTATCACTTATATGTGGAATCTAAAAAATACAATAAAGTAGTGAATAAAACAAAAAAGAAGCAGACTCACGATATAGAGAATAAACTAGTGGTTATCAATGGGTGCAGAGGGGCAATATCAGGGTAGGGGAGTGGGAGGTGCAAACTACTGGGTGTAAGATAGGCTCAAGGATGTATCATACAATATGGGGAATATAACCAATATTTTGGAATAACTGTAAATGGAAAGTAACCTTTAAAAATTGTATACAAAATACAAAACATTAAAAAAAAGAACAACATACTTTCCTGCAGTGACTGGGGAAATCCCTGAGTGGTAGGTTCAAAAACCTGAGGAGTCTGTGTTTCTGAGGTGAACATCTCAGGCCATGATGGCAAAGAGGTTTTCACTGCATATCACTGGCCATACAGATTGTTGACTGTTGATGCCCTGAAAGGAACACCTCTTCCCTGAAAAACACAAAAACCCTGTTAAAGTCAAGTATATTGCTAACTATAATAACTGAGACCAAGTACCATGACAGATTCTTACTATGGTGTTGGAAGGGGCACGTCAAGATTGAGATAGTCATAAAGTTTTCAGGATCTTCTTTAAAGTGGGTCTTCCAAAACAGAGACTGGATTGGGATTGGACAAAAAAAAAAAAATACGATGCCTTCCTGGACATACATGATTTATGTAAGCAGATGTCTAGAAAATGTACATGATGGATTCATACCCAAACAACAGGGTAGGTAGAGCAGGTATGGGGACTGGCAGCAAAGATGATAGTAAGAAGAAAATTGTTTTCATCTTTATTTTTGAAACTTGTATTTCAGTTATATTTATATTTTGATTGTATAATTAAATACATAATAAATATTTAAATTTTTTCTAAGATATTATTTTTTGCACTGTCCTACAGGAAGTTATAATTCAACCATATATTGAGTAAATTTTTTAAATTAAATAAGTTAGTGCTTCACAGAACTGATTTTTCCCCACCAAATACTTAGCATTAATATTCAAAATGAATTATCTGAAATCTATGTGATGAAGACAAAGGTAAAAGAAAAGTAAAGCATGCTCAAAATCTAAAAGCAGCATAAATGCTGATGATAGGTAAATAAAATAGATTTACTATAAATTTATTCAAAAAAAAAACTTTAAAACTAAGGTTTAAGTATCATGTGGGAAATGAATTTGGTTTTCCTTAACAAATTAGTCAAAATATCTGCACCTTAATTTACTAGTTTCTTTCAGTGACCCGAAAAATTTTCAGAGAAATTTTCATTTGTTTCCTGCTGCATTATGTTGGCTGTATTATATTTCTTTAACTATACATCTTTGTGTGTGCTTAATAAATATGTGTATATTTATTTTGATCTATATTTTAATATATGAATGTTTTTCGTGTTAATAAAGGTTCGTATGTGTATTTGCTAGGCTGTCATAACAAATTATCGCAGAGTGGGTGGCTTAAACTACAGAAATATATTTTCTCATAGCTCTAGAGATGGCAGTAGGGTTGGTTTCTCCTGAGGCCTCTTTCATTGGCTTGAGTCATCCACCTTCACTCTGCATCTTCGTGTGGTCTTTACTCTGTTTACACTTATCCTTACTGTCTCTCTCTGTATGTCCTAATGTTCTTTTCTTATTAGGACAGCAGTCAGACCAGATTAGGGCCCACCCTAATGCTTCATTTTAACTATCTCTTTAAGGGCCTTATCTCCAAATACAGTTATATTCTAAGGAACTGGTGGTTAGGGCTTCACTATATGAATTTTGGGGGAGCACAATTCAACCCATAATAATAAATAACTTTTAAAAATGCATTGATAATGCTATAAATAAAATGTTATTCACTGTAGCATAATTACAAAATACAGAAAACACATGAAGAAATAATATAATCTATAATCCCAACACTTTAATATGGCTATTCTATTCTCAACAATCTAAAATAATTATAGATGAATATGACATACATAATGACTTATAATATTGCATTTTGCTGTTTTGTAAATAGTGCCCTAAATTTAATTTTTAGGCAATTCACAGTGTTTTATTATTATGTATATTACTTCATATCATATACCTGCACATAATTCTTGGCTCATATTTGGTATTCTTCTATTATCTTGAAATGGACTTACAATTGGCTAATCAACTTTTTAGAAAGATTGTACTAATTCAAACTCATATCAACGTTTCAGGCATGCTTATCTTACCACATTGGGGTATTGAGGCTCTTGCAATGCACAAAGAAATAAGAATGATGCAGTTCATATCAAAAATTAAAGAGGGATGGTTTGGTGGGGAATCTCAAGGAAAATAATGAAAACTATAAACAATCATAAGGGTTGTAAAATAAGCCATCATGGAAAAATGATCCTCATTTATCATAGAAAAACTCTGTCTGTCTCTTCACTGTATACTGAATCCACTGGTGCTCTTTGGATGGACTTGCTTTGCTGTTTTCTCAGCAACACCTCCAAATGATACTGCTCTATCAGCATTCATCACTTAATCAGTCACTCTCTCTCCTTTCTAATAATGTCTCTTTTTCTACTCCTTCAAGCCTTCCTCTGAAGTACTTCCTACATGCTTGCTATGTGCCAGGCATGGTCTTTGTATTGATGTCTCTATATTCTTTTAATACAGTTCTCAGCTTTTCCTTGCTCTGCCATTTATTCAAGTTTATGTGGATCTCAAATTCACTCTTAAGAGTGAGGATCTAAAGTGTTCTGCCAGTTAACAACTGGCTATAATTTCCCTTGTGGGGTGAAATTTTGACCCAGGTCACCTCATAATAACCAGACAACTAAAAAATAGCTATTGTGGTATAGGCACCTCCTTTCTTTCTTGAAATAAACTGTTTTTTAAGTTTACAGGTAAAGTGGAATAAAGCATATTGCCCATTATCAGTATATTAAGGATTAATTCAAAAGTATTGAAAAGTACAAAGAACACTGTGACAAACTCTATTAGCTCCATCATCCAGGTCTCGCATGTTTGACAATGATTTTTTTGCCTTAATTACTTCAGATATATACTATTTAATTTTACAAGAAAAAAACAGTTAGATTTAAATCCTTAAAGTTTTTTCCCATTCCCTTCCCTTCCTGAATATTTACATAATGTAAAGGTGGTAAATATTCATCTCATGAAAATAAAGGTACAAAAAGAACACCTAATACAGAAGCCCACCAGGCAAAGTCATTGGAACACTCTTGCAGCTGAACTAAATTAAATACATTTAGCTTGCAGAGGAACCCTGTGGCATCTCTGAAAAAGATTAATAAAGAAAGAGGTTTTGTAGAGTTTGCATATGAGTTGAGTGGTTCTAGTAAATAATCAAGGACATAAGCGCTATTTTAGATGCTGTCAAGAAGGGGGAACAGCTCACAAGTTGACTGTCTTAGTTATTTTTGTTAAGGAGGTGGGCAGACTAAAGCAAGGCTTTAGATGTCCTTAGTAAGAAATCAGCAATAACTGTGGAGAAAGGATTGGTTACTATTTTGCAGCTGTGGTGTGGTCTTGAGTACATACCGTAAGAAAAAGGGTTGATATTCTATTAGGAACATCACAGTTTTATTATGAGCAAAGTTGCTTCTCACCTTCTTATTACAATGTAAACTTTATGAAAGTTAAATAAAACAATGTTATTTATTGAAGATTTAAAAAATCTTTATATATTCATGTTTTAGTTTGCATTTCATTTATTACCAAGAATTCTTTTCTTATGGTCAGTAATTTGCATTTTAATGTGTGTTACCCATCAGTGACTTCTGCCAACTTGAAAAAAAACATACTTAGATACTAACTTGTTACTCAATGGATATAAGATGCTTCATTTATTTATGATTATTAATATTTCCTTATTGATATTCATAAGATTTTAAGGATTAATTTTATTAACTTTTGTTGGTCATGTTTTAGCACATTATATGCTATTTTTCTTTTAATACTGCTTATGGTATTTTTAATGTATGTTTTTATGTAGTTACATATGTAGATTTTTTAATCTAAGTTTTTCCATTTTTTTGTAAATAGAGAAATAATTCCTATTTTTATGATTTATTCAAAATTTTTTTACATTTGCCCTTTGATCCATTTGGAAGAAAAATATGTTGTGTAACATATAACTTGTGAAATATACAACATGATTTTCTTTCATAAAAAAATATCAATTTCCCTAGCAGTGTTTATGATTCCTTGATTCTTTAGGAAATATTGTACTGCTTTCATTATTAGGCTTTATATTATCAGGAAGATTTGCAATAGATTTTGTGAAAAATAGGAGAAGGAGTTCAGTAGGGAACTGGGAAATTATATTCTAATTTACGTGGGATGCTTTGCTCACATCTCTTTTTTTTCCTCATATTGCATTCAGGTGAACTTTAGGAAGTTGTCTACATTCAACTGTTTTTGGCTTATCAAAAAATAAATATAATATAGCCTAACCTGTGATTCAAATAATATTACAAAGTTTTCTATGATTTCAGGTTGTTTTCCTCTTCCCAGGTCGATGTAAAGTTGTTGAAAACAGTATCTGCTCTGGACTTAACGTTTGTGACCTCCCAAAATCCATATGATGAAGTCTAAATCCCTAGTGAGATTTGGAGATGGGGCTTTGGGAGGTAATTAGGCCAGCGGGGTGCAGCCCTTATGAATGGGATCAGTGCCTGTATAAGAAGAGACACAAGGGAATTCCCTGGTAGTCCAGTGGTTAAGACTCTGTGCTTCCAATACAGGGGACATGGGTTTGATCCCTGGTCGGGGAACTAAGGTCCTGCATGCCATGTGGCATGGCCAGGAAAAAAAAATTAATTAAAGGCATCTTACTTAAAAAAGAAGAGACACAAGAGAGACGAACACTCTATCAACTTTCCACCCTGTGAGGATGCATCAAGAAGACAGCAGACTGCAAACCATACAGATGCCAGATCTGATTGCACCTTGATCTTACACTACCCAGCCTCCGGAACTGTGAAAAATAAATATTTGTTGTTGAAGCCACCCAATCTATGGTATTTTGTCATAGTGCCTGGACTTACTAAAACAGTATCTGCATAAATATAGCCTTACAAATAATGGTACCTGAGGTGGGACTGAGAGGACTGGAATTATAGTTTCAGCAGAGACTGTTAGTTTCTCCCTTCATTTTTATGTTTCAAAGTCTTTCATGGAAAGTTATAAAATGAATGAAACTTTTAGTCTATCTTGATTTCAAAATAAAATATAGCACTGTTATATTTTTAACTGAACAATTAAATATGATTTATATTCCAGTGAGCCATAATTATTTTGATTAAATTTTGTTCCTTTTGAAAACGTGATTTTTCATAACTAATTTATCATTAGTAGGAAGAGAAGAATAATCTAATATGTTTTTCTTATTTCAAATAAGGAATGAATTTGGGGAACTATATTCGATTTTGAATTCTAACAAAAGTATTGTCACTTGAGAGTCGGTACTGTATATAAAAGTAAACATTTCCCATAGGATGTCTTAATATACTGCCAGTGGTGAATGTCTTGGGAAAAAAAACTAATGGCTTATTTTCCCTTTCTGAACCACTCTAAACAGTAATAGAAAAATCCTACTGCTCTCTTACAGTTAGGTAAAAGTAATGCCATCTCTTATTTACATGCATTATAGAGCCATTTGCAAAACACATAAGCTACAATTGCACAAAATATCCACATTTAAACATGTAGTTATACTTTTAATATTTGTAGTAACTAGCAGAAATACTTGGAAGGAAACATCTGAATTTGCATTAATAGTATTACGTGGTAGCCTGAACACTGGCCTCTTAAAGATATCCATGTTGGAATCCCCAGGACCTGTAAATAAGTTACCTTACATAACAAAAGGAACTTTGCTGATGTGATTACTTTAAGGATCTTGAGATGGGGAGATTAGCCTGGTTATTTTTAATCATATGGCTATCAATGTAATCATAAGGATCCCTATAAAAAAGAGACAGAAGCATCACAGTTAGAGATGGAGATATGATGACAAAAGCAGAGGTCAGAGTGATGCGAATGCTGGAAGGGACCATGAGCTAAGGAATGTCAGCTGCCTCTAGAAGCTGGAAAAAGGTTGGAAAGGGATTATCGCCTAGAGCCTCAAAAAGGAAAGTAGTTGAGCTCTTGATTTTACCCCACTGAGACTGATTTTGGATTTCTGACCTCCAAAGCTGAAAGAAAATTGATTTAGGTTGCTTTAAGTCACTAAGTTTGTGGTAATCTGTTACATCAGCAGGGAAAACTAATACAAATAGTATTTTATTTTTCAAATTCCCTCAAATACCTGAAATATTATACTCTCTAACACAAGTGCATATGTGCATACACATGAAGAAATTAAAAACTGAGTCACTGCATATGTATTCTTTTCTTTCTTTGCATTTTTAACACTTATACTCTCTTTGAAATACTTCTTTCAAGAACAAAGACTGACACTTTATTAATACATCACTAAATATATACAGGGACAATTTCCTCACATATAATTCATTTTATAAATTTTCTATCACATTCCTGAAAGTACAGTCCTGCTTTCTTTTTCTATGCCTTTAATGAAAGTCATCTGTATCAGCATACTGTGGAGTCAGGGAGTAAAACAATGCATTTTACTGAAATTTTGAAACTGAGAAGTATAATGACATAAGCTATAATCATTATTTAAAAGGATTGTATTTTCTGTGAAATAGGGAGAAAAAAATATAACTAGATCTTGGCTTAAAGCTTGAGTTGAAGAGGTAATAACGTTTTTGTTTCTAAATAAGGTTTTTGCTTTTTTACTGAGGAAAAGAACAGTAACTTTTACATGTGATTTATATAACTTTTTTTCAATTAAAAGTTTTCTCCAGTTTAGAGTATCCTTCTAGTATTAGAAAATAACAAATTCCTGACAAAGTTTCTAGATTTAACTCTGTCTACAGGACACTTAAATAACTCTTAAATAATAATAATAAAAAAGTTGACTTGATTGGTTGCTTCACGTGATGTTAAATAGGAAGAAAATCAGCTTTTCTTCCAACCTATTTAAAATAACGTCTCCTCAACTCCCACTTGCCTCATGTCATTCTTTTTGCCCTGTACTCTGTTTAATTTCTCTTTATGGTATTTCTCACCATTTGCTTATTATCTGTTTCTCCTTTTAGAACAGAATCCACAAGGGTAGGAACTGGCTCTTTTTTGGTTAGTGACGTATTTCCAACACATGGAATAGAAGTATCTTCCTGGGAGTAGACAGCTGATGAATATTTGCCATATGAATGATATTGGAAAATGTAGAGTAAATTTCATAAATGAGATGACTGAAAGTAATTTGCTCTTATTTTCCTGAGAAGCTGATTTGTCACACATACTCAATTATATATTGAGTGCACATAAACCTGGTGGGTTCTTTTTTGTGTGTGTGTGTTGTTTCAGTTTACCTGTAAAATTAAAATTTCTTCTCCCAAGTATCCCATAAATGCCAATAAACACCATTTAATCCCTTGCCTATGATGGACACTAAGGAGCTGTCTTAGACTTCTTAATTATTCCCATTCTCCACTGTAGCCAGACTTAATATTTCATGTTGATGGCTGTCAAGTGGCGGTATTGGTAAAAGTGATAACTGAAACAAGAGCTTTCTCATCTATGCTTCTGAGCCATCATAAATAGCAGATTAAATTCTTTGACAAATATCATACCAAATGACACAGCTTGTATTTTTTCCACTTGAATCTAGGATGATCTGTGGCTTTTTCAACCAATGTGGCAAAAGTGATTTCAAACTGTTTTGAGTCTACCCTTTAAGAGGACTGCGAGTTTCTGTTACATTCCTTTTGAAGCACAAGTCATAGTAGAAAGCTGACTCCCTTGCCATACTGTGAGGAAGCACAACTAGCCATGCTTTATGGAGAGCAGAAACAGGTACAGGGTACTGTTCAACTATCTCAGCCCCCAGCCTGTAGAGGCATTTGGGCAAAGGCCACAGGCATCATGGAGCAGAGATGAACCAAAATAGAATTTAGTGCTGGAACTGGTATGATACTGTAACAAAAACCTGTCATGTAGCATTGGCTTTGGGACTGTGTAGCTGGCACAGCATCAAGGTCTTGAGGAAATTAGTACTAAAAGCTTGGAAACAGCCTGAGAAAACAATGAGAGTTTGAAGGACACTAAAGAAATGTTACTGGAGGCTGGAGAAAAGGAAACCTTCATTACATAATGGCCAAAAGTTTGGCAAAATGGTTGCTTGTGGTAATACAGAAAATAGCATACCTAACAAAGTCATGGATTTGCATGGGTATATTTCTAAGCAGAATATAGAAAGTAAAAATTGGTTTCTTCATGCTTCCTAGGATAAAACACAAGAAGATAAATATAACCTACAAAAGAAACTCCACTTTTCAAGAAAAATATGGAGGAAATATTTCCAACTCAAGACTTAGGGGGATCAAAACTAAAACAGTCTTATTCTCTATTCTCTCTACATAGAAAAAGACATTCAAAGAAAAAAGGGAGAGGGGGTCCTCAAGGCAAATATAAATTTTATGGCACTTCAAGGTCTTAGTGTAAAAATCCTAAGGATATCACTGTAAGACATTCTGTTAAGAACTTAGAAAGATTTAAGGCAGTGCTTCATTGAAACTTTCAGCTACACAGAAGATATCATAAGGATTTTATGAACACCCTTCAAGGACCAGGACTTTCTGGGTAGAAAAATAAAACTAATTCTCATCTCAAGTCTTTCTTAGAAGAACATTCTCAAAATTAGAAAGACCTTCAAGAAAAAGATCAAATATAAAAACTGTCCACAATAGGGATTCTAGGAACTGAAGAATACTGTCTCATAGCAGCGACATTGAAGGCCCAAAGTAGAGAGAACCTGTCTCAAAGAGAGTAGGGAATGTAGCATTTTCTAGTGGAGTGTACCTAATATATTTCATTAGAAACCTCCATTGATAACCTTGACTTTGATTCCCACTTCCAGTTTGAGCACTGAATTCCCCTAATGCATCCCTTAAAATCTTCGTATGATTTCAGTTTCCTGTGCTAAATCCCTACTGAAACAACTTCTCAAATCCTCTCTCACTGAAAATAAAACCCATTCTAAGTAGCAGTGATTTCAGTGTCTATTCAATAATGAGTGCTATTTAATGTATTGGCCCACTGTCACTAGAATACCAATGTCATTGATTGAGTTGTGTACCTTTGCAAATTTGTACATTGAAGTCCGAACCTTTGGTGCCTCAAAATATGATTGTATTTGGAGGTAGGACCTTTAAAGAGGTGATTAAAGTAAAGTGAGATCATAGGAGTGGGCCCTAATACAATATGATTCATGTCCTTATAAGAATTGGAGAGGACACAAACACACACAGAGGAAAGACCATGTGAAGACAAAGGGAAAAGAGCTATCTACAAGACAAGGAGAGAGGCCTCAGAATGAAATCAACCCTGTCAACACCTTGTTCTCGACTTCTAGTCTCCAGAATTGTGAAAATATTAATTTCTGCTATTTAGCCCATCCCATCTGTGGTATTTGTTATGGCATCTCTAGCAAGTTAATACAATATATTTCTCCAGAAATGAATAATGGGTATGAACTTTATACAACATTTCACATTGGTTGTTTACTCCTTAAGCAAATTAGGTACAGCTTGGGACCCAATACCCATGACTAGTACATTTATTTTCTTATTTCAGAACTGAACCACTTCCCACTTAATATCTCTTCTCTATTCTCTCTCTCTCCATACTGAAAATCTGGTGAAATGAAATCGTATTTTTGGGAGGTACGACTATTAGTACAGCTACTGAAGGTGAAACGGACATGTAAATTTAGCATGTTTAAATGCACTGTCTAGAGAAATGGACTTGAATAACTTATGAATATAAACCATTTAAAACTACATTAAACTTTTAAGAAGCAGATATATTCATACCACAGACTACCCCATTTAAGGTATAATTTATTTCCTCTGACTAGTAAATAGTAAACAGTTTAGTAAAACTGTTGAGTTTTTTATATTTTATATTATTTTATAAATATATTTATAAAATATATTTTATATTTTATGTTATATTTATATTTTATAACTGCATATAAATTGTTGCATAAACATTATATAATTATTAAGAGCAAATAATGTCATGGACTTCTAAATTTTATCATTTAAAAAATGTCTTCTCTGTTTAACAGAGTCAAAGCAATAGGTGAAAAGTAGAAAACAGAAGGGAAAAGAAGAACGAAGGTTCAAATCTTTCTCCAACAGTATGGACAATAGGCATCTGTAAAATTTGGCCCAACAATCATGAAGTTTTACCCTCCAACCTGAAGCAACTTATCTATTTTATCTACTTGGCAAGTCAGCTTAAAGCAAATATAATCAAAATGAAAATTACACAATGAAATAATTTTCATGTTTTACAATTTTTTATATTATTTTAACTGATTTAAGTGATTCCAAACATCTAACTTACCTTGTACCAACTGACAATTCTAATCAGTGTTGTTTTGAAAAATACTCTCAATTTCTCTCATTTTGTATAAATAAAACCTAGTGTTTGGTCTTAAAGACAATTAATACCTATTTTGATGGATATACCCACTTAAATCTTTAACTGACCTATAGTGTTGCCACTGTGTAAAATTATCTGGACATTCTGTATCACCTTCTCTTTTCTATAGGTTTTTCTACTACAAATGAGTTCTATATACAAACAAAAATGGAATTAAATCTTTAGCAAATTAACAATAGAACTAATAAGAAAATAATGGGAGCAATAACACAGCAGACAAAATGGTGGTATCTTAGCTTTGCTATAACAAAATACCATAGACTGAGTGGCTTAAACAATGGGAATTTGTTTCTCACAGTTCTGGAGGTTGGAAGTCCAAGATAAATTTGTGGGCAGATTAGGTTCTCAGCGAGGACTCACTTCCTGGCTTGTAAGCTGTTTTCTAGTGATATCTTTACATGGAAGAAAGAGGAGGCACCAGTATCTCTACGTCTTTAAAAGGTACTAATTCTAACATGAAGTCTCTACTCTCATGACCTCATCTAAACCTAAATGTATCTTAAGGGTCCCATCTCTAATACCATCACACTGGGGATTAGGGCTACAAATATACATTTTGGGGGGACTCAAAATTCAGTATATAATAGGCAGTGAATATAAAACTCTCTAAAATAGTAATCAGCCTATGTGACAAAAGTATGTTCTAATAAGAAAGAACATTTAAAAAGACTGTTGTTTCTAGAATCAATATTTCATCTTAAAACATGGTCATATAAACAAAGGGTCATATAAACAAAACTAATACAAAAAATAATATATAGACCTCTGATCAATATGTCTTGGAGAAGAGGGATAGTGGGGACAATGTAAGATGATATTATTATTGTTATTATTTTAACATTATTTCATTTTCAATTGCATTCCTTTAAGTTTTCAATTTGAAAATATAAATTTATATTTGAGGAAAAAACACATATTTTAATACAACCCAATGAAGTCAATAATGAAGTTAAAGTTCCAATTATGGCTGCTGATTTTGTAGAAGGGCATGTCCTCCCCAATAACTACCTTATCTGTCTCTGCTATGTAAACATTCCTCCAGATAGTAGCCAAGGAAATTAAACCAGATTCTGAAAGGGAGTGACAACTAACCTATAGTCTTAGAGATAAACAATTCTGATAGTCATTCTAGGCCATGGAAAATTTGATCATCAACATCATGGGGTGAGTGGGTTCTACTGGTGTTTAATACTTGGGGGTCTTGAAATGTCTAAAGATCCTGCAGTTCTGCCACAGTCCCATAAAATGAAAATAGCTTACCTATTTTTTTTTAAGTGAAAGACCAATTTCTTTCTTTCTTTCTTTGATTTAGTTTGAAAAGTTCTAGTCAAACAGGAAGTCAGATGTTTAAAACAACTTCTGGTCATTTATTCACTGGTCACATTCAAGCTTATGATGAACTTCTTTTCCAAAGGTAAGGGAGTAAAGAGTGTATGATAAAGCAGATATTAGATGTTATTCAGGAGGACAAGCACAGGTTAGGCTGCTATCCTGTGCAATGTTGTCTAACATTCTGCTGATGGAAACTAGGGAAATGGCAGAATCCAATGAGTAAAGGATCTTAAAAAAACTAAAAATAGAACTACCATATGACCCAGCAATACCACTATGGGGCATATACCCTGAGAAAACAATGTTTCAAAAAGAGACATGTTCCACAATGTTTATTACAGCACTATTTACAATAGCCAGGACATGGAAGCAAGCACAGTGTCTATCGACAGATGAATGGATAAAGATGTGGCACATATGTACAATGGAATATTACTCAGCCATAAAAATAAACGAAATTGAGTTATTTGTAGTGAAGTGGATGGACCTAGAATCTGTCATACAGATTAAGTAAGTCAGAAAGAGAAAAACAAATACCGTATGCTGACACATCTATATGGAACCTAAAAAAAACGGTTATGAAAAACCTGGGGGCAAGACAGGAATAAAGACGCAGACATAGAAAATGAACTTGAGGACATGGGGAGGGGGATGGGTAAGCTGGGATGAAGTGAGAGAGTAGCATTGACAATATATACACTACCAAATGTAAAATAGATAGCTAGTGGGAAGCAGCTGCATAGCACAGGGAGATCAGCTTGGTGCTTTGTGACCACCTAGAGGGGTGGGATAGGGAGGGTGGGAGGGAGAAGCAAGAGGGAGGGGATATGGGGATATATGTATATGCATAGCTGATTCACTTTGTTATACAGCAGAAGCTAACACAACAATGTAAAGCAATTATACTCCAGTAAAGATGTTAAAAAAAAAAGACATGAGTGCAGTGTTATTCTTTTGTTCTTTTAATTTTGGCAAGACAGTGTCCTTCCCTTCCCTTTCTTTCCTTTCCCTTCCTTTCCCTTCCCTTCCTTTCCCTTCCATTGAAAACTAGGGCTGTTTCTTCTTCCTCATTTACAAAGTGCAACATCTGGGCAGAAAAAAAAATGTTTGCAAAGATATTTTCCCTGTGACTTAAGAAAAAGATAACTGAGTCTATTTTCTGAGCTCTTAACCTCTGTAATCAAGCAAAAGAGCCTGCCTCAAGCCTGACTCTCCACTCCCTTAGCTACTTTATCCTGGGGCCACTTGGCAGAAGTCCTCTCAAAGGTTGTGGCTAACTGGAATAGAAGCAACAGGATTGCAACAGGACTGCAATCTCCTCCAGGTTTCACCTTTACAAAGTGGAGGTGTTAATTGACTTCTACCAGTGTTATCTGTTTTACTTATTTCTTATTTATTTTATTTTATTTATTTATTTATTTATTTATTTGCAGTAAGTAGGCCTCTCACTGTTGTGACCTCTCCCATTGTGGAGCACAGGCTCAGTGGCCATGGCTCACGGGACCAGCCGCTCCACGGCATGTGAGATCTTCCCAGACTGGGCAACAAACCCGTGTCCGCTGCATCGGCAGGCAGACTCTCAACCACTGCACCACCAAGGAAGCCCTGTTTTACTTATTTCTGATAACTTTATGTCATTTTCTCAGGAGTTGTAAGTTGACCTTCACTGTCTTCCAGAATTTTTCACATGTGGAAGACATCCTTTCTTCCTATTTTACAATGGTAATGCATACCTGCCTCTATTTTTATAATTCTATGGTTATTTCAGTTATGATCAGTTGAAGTAACAGAATAATATATCTGTCCTCAACTCATAATCTTATCAGGAAGTAAAAAAAAATGTATTTTCAGATAATCATAATCAAAAATGGTAAGAGATGTATCCATCAAAATTAAGCTTTTTAAACATTTCTAATATCTACTAACATATTATTTTTCTCTTTTTTCCTTTTTTATTTCAAATATATAATTAATTATTTATATATTTTTATGTGGGATTTCCCTCAGAATAAGTCATTGGAGAAACACAGTCCACTGATTCTGAATCAATTATAACATATGCCTCATTCCGATAACACAGAACAACAATCAAATTATCTTAACTATTTAAAAACAGTCTAAAACAGATCTGAGAAAGAACTATGATAATCTACCCATGTAATATAAACTATATTCTATAGGAACTGTAGCAATTCTAAGTCCTCTACCTTCACTTATTCCAATTGAAAACCAAGGTTTTATTTTTCCTCTCTCTTATATAAAGCTGTATTTATTAATCAACATGTTATACCAGGGCCTCTCCTGGTTCAGTTAGTCTCCCAGTCTCCCAGTGCCTCGGTTTCTCTTCCCTGAACTGAGGTAACTCAGAGTTTTGTCTGCCACAAATGGGACACAGGAAATTAGATTTTTCCTCTGCACACTTCATTGTGCTAACCCTGTCCTATCTCTTTCCTGCCAAGTTGCACTTGATGACATTTAAAACAAATAGGTTCTTCTAGATTCAGCCTTTCTCAACCAGGTTATGAGATATAATTAAACACTAATGTCCTAAGGCATACACTGTAGGTACTATCCTTGAAATAATTGAGTTAAGTAGGCACTGAAATCATTTTCAGCAGACCTTTAGAAATAAAGTACTTATATCATCTCCACGTATATTTGGAGGCTCCTTATCCTTCAAGTTTCTCATTTTTCAAGTTTCAGGCTTTAGAACATGAATCATTCACTGATGAAGAGGGCGGCTAAGGACCTTGTCTTTGACTAATCCAAGCTATCATTTCCTTTTCTGTTTTCCCCTGGTTGCTGGGTGGGTGGACCTTTCCTGTTTCTGCAGAGAAGGAAATTCCCTTTTATCATATCTTCTTTTATCTTTACTCTAAACTCCATTGTAAAAATGCTATGAAGTATACCAGGTCTAGTTCTTGATATGTTAATGGGAGCATAAAAGAACCTGAGAAAAAATTATCTTAATATCACTTCAAATTCAAGATCATCTTCTTGTTCTGACTCTTTTGCTTTGCATTTTTGTTCTCTCAATTGTAATCTTTCCTGAAGTAGATGGATGTCTCAGGAAAAATAGGAATCAGTATATACAGAAGGATGAGAAATAAAAGTACACTAATATATTTTTTAAAATATGTAAACCCAGTTATTTTCATATAAAAATTCCTTTGTCTTTGAGCTACTTCTGTGGTACAAATGTTGACAAATGACTCAGTGAGTTTGAATCTCCACTGTTCAGGATACTCAGTTGAGCTTTGTTTACTCATTGGCTCAAGACCTCAGGATGCTGGTTGCTCTGAGGTCACATCCAACCCCCAGTTCTTGGGTATGAAGAAGTTCTACCAATCACTTTGATTTCAGTACATAGAAAGCCTACCATTCCTACAACCATTTAAATATTTTTAATCCATTCTCTGATTCTCCTCCTGAAAAAAAACAGTTTTAACTCTTTTCAAATCATGAAGAGCAAGCTTCATTTGTGTCATTCTGGAGCTACCTGGCAATATTGTTACTTATTAAATATTAACTTTAGTTCTTAAGGAGAGGAAAATTTAGTAAGGAGTTTTGCTTTGCCTACTAAGAAATGTAGGGCTAGATAAAATATTCAAGAACGACATTCAAATAATTTAGATTATTGGTTAATTAAAACTGAGAAAGAATTTAATATTTTCCCAACTTTACTTAGCCATGGCTTCCATTATAAGTCAGAGCAGAGTTTTGTAGGCTAGCAAATTACAAACTATTAAACATATAAAGGAAAATTCCCTGCTGCGTTTTATTGCTAGTTGCCTTCCTACTTCATTCCTCTGTTGCTACTTACTTCTCTGCAACTACAGCATTTTAATGGATAACAATGAAAATGTCTTTTATTTTTCTCCCAATGTGATCTGACACTGAAAAAGGTGATCTCTTATAAGAAAAATGTACCCTTATTTCAAAAACTGCATAAGGATATTTTTAGGAGCAACTCTAAATCCTCAATGGTCTTCATGAAGAGAATTTTTTAAAAAATAAAAGCTTAAGGTAGAAAAGTAGAATAAATTAAACTGAAACTATTAACATATTGAATTATAAGTTAATTTTTGGTACCCTGATGTGCACTTACATTTCTAATGGTGTATGATTTTGTAATTCTTATTTGGGAAAATATCCCTATTGCAATTAAGATGCAAGTAAATTCTTGAATAGGGAATTAGATTTGTGGGTTTAAGTAATTTAAATTCTGCAAATCTGTGTGAGGTTCTCTTTTGCCCAGTTCCACATGGGAAAAATTGCATTTTAAGACTTGAAATAGAAAATATGGATGACTACCATGACCATGTTTATAAGCTGCTGACTTGTTTCTTTTACTCTCTTTGGCAAATGTCCAAATACAGCTTTATATTAAAACAGGTCTGCCATCTTCAGTGCCATCAAAGGTGCAAATTATTGACGACAGTCACATGGAATACCATCTTGTAAAAGTGATTATTGAAGGGATCTTTAATGACATGCCATACTTTATACACATTTAAATGTATCATTCGTTAGACACAGATGAGAGCTACTTCTTAATTTTTACAGCCCCAAAAGATTATATGTATATAAAATTACACAAAGGGATAGATCTTTTGGTATTTTAACTCACTTTGTCAACTTCCATTTTCTTTGAAACTGTGTATTATATTATTAGTAATCTAATTATAGGTTACATGCATATAATAAACATTGTCAAAAATGTAGGGGAGATTATTTCCCTACTGGAAGTGGTTTAAAAATGTTATCAGAGGGGCTTCCCTGGTGGCGCAGTGGTTGAGAGTCCGTAAAAAAAAAGAAAAAAAATGTTATCAAAGACTATGAAGAAGAAAAAAAGGTACAGAGGAATGAAGTTGTTGATTTGAAGGAATAGTTATCTAGGCAAAAAACATTGGCATTGGAAACTGACAAATTTTAGTTTAGATTTTTCTCTCACTTTTCTACATATTCTTTTCAATAAACTTTATCCCGATGTGTAAAATGAATAAAACAATTAACTTGGGCTACAGAGATGCATATTTGGAACAGTATATGTAAATATACAGTATATGTAAATATATATATATATATATATATATATATATATATATATATATATATATATATATATTAGTACTTAGGATATTTTCTATTGTATATTTGGTAGTATTTTGGGGGTGGGTAAATGCTTATTGAATTTAAAAATATTTTATCTTCTTAAACTGGATGGGATACTGAAATTTAGATTACACATTTTGGAGAATTTTCCCTGGGCCTAGATACACAGCATAAGTAAAACTTAGTTGGCGTTTTTGAATACTGTTTATAGTCTTCTCATATAAAGTATAATTCAAAGGCAGTTTTAAGCAGGATTTTCACGTAGACATTTTTGGAAACATCATCATTCTTTGAAGTACTTCTCTCTCTTTCCTCATTCTCTTCTCCAGTTCAGGTATCCTTGTTGTTGAATGAGAAGTGCATGGTGCTCTTAAGTGGATGCTAAGACTTAGGAAAAACATGAAAAATCTTCCAGAAACTTTCATTAGTTAGATACTGAACACATATATGTAAATGTGTGTGTTGAAAATGCTATATATATATATATATATATATATATATATATATAATTTTATGGAATATATACATTTCATTTTTGATTAGAGCACAAGATATTGCTTATTTCATACTTTTAGCCAACCATATTTTTTATTTAATTTTTATTTTATATTAGACCATAGTCATTTTACAATGTTCTGTTAGTTTCAGGTGTACAGCAAAGTGATTCATTTATACATATACATATATCCATTCTTCTTCAGATTCTTTTCTTATATAGGTTAATACAGAATATTGAGTAGAGTTCCCTGTGCTATACAGTAGGTCTCTTGATTATCTATTTTACATATAGTAGTATGTATATGTTAATCCCAAACTCCTAATTTATCCCCCCCTTCCTCCCTGGTAATCATAAATTTGATTTTGAAGACTGTGAGTCTATTTCTGTTTTGTAAATAAGTTATCTGTATAATTTTTTTAGATTCCACATAATCCTTGATACTTGCTAGGGTAGTCATTCACTCTTTTTGGTACTGAGGCAATTTTGAAGAATAATCTTAAAAAGTATTTTAAAAAATTTCATCCATAGTAAGATCTCTGTTGTTACAACCCAATTTAGTTTTACACACTACAAATTGTGTATTATATTGTAATTTTCTCAATTCTTGTTTCCACTCACAACTTCTAATTTTTGTTGTAGTTTTGGATTGTATATATCTTTCTCTAAAAATCTTCTTGACTGGCTAATTGATACTTGATTAAAACTAGGATACTATTGGACCATTCTACATTTTAATATATTTGTTAACATATTAATCAACAGTACTGTTACCAAAAAGGTACTCATGTTGTAATAGGCTGTTTCTAAACATACATATTTCCTAACTTTGAACTTGAAAGCTAACGTTTTGCATCAGTACACATTCAGGAGCCATTTAATCACTTATTCATACAAATGACTAGCGATTTGTAAACAAACTTCAGTGTTGCTTTGAAAACCTCATTTGTGTCTAAGAGTTTGTATGTGTGTGTGGTCCCAAAGCTCTCGAGAATGTAAAAACCTTCAGGTGATTTCATCTAACTGTTTTTTGACCATTCTGGATAAACTGTTCCTGGTATTTACCTGATTACCTTTTCTGGGGATTAACATGCTGTGCTTATATATACTCTGGACTGAATGAATTGACCTGATTGAGTTGAAAAAGGTTATTATAAAAAAATAAAAAACACAGTTTGCTAAGTGGTGTTTGCTCTTCCAGAATAACAGGCATTCTAAATAATCAGTTTGCCCATACACTTTTCTCACTCGGGTTACTCCAATTTTTGCAATGATTCCAGACTGCAGTGGTAGTGAAGATGAAGATTTACTCTAAGTCACTTGAAATTCAAATTCATATTACTTAACACACTATTTTAACCTGAAGTAACTTTAGAATATATCCTTTCTAAGCAAGGACATTTCCTCAGACTCTAATTCTGTTCCTTTCCTCCTCCTATTCCTATACATAACTCAAGCTAAGTTCTCAAACTATATTCAAGTAATGTACAGAAAATATTTGACTGGAAGATTGTTTTGATTTAAACAGTTGTCATGGTTCTATTTTACCTATTTGAAGTAATGATTAAGTCAATGTAGTTAGCTATATTTTTGTTAGTAGAGATATAATAATTCTTTTGCCTCTAGTTTTACAAAATTATAATATTCAGACCATATGATTAATAACAATTAGTTGGCACAAATGCAAACACCCAATATACTATACCCTATAAATATTTAAATGTTAAAAGAAATATAAATTTACAAATATATGTTATAAATATAAGTATAAATCTAAATCTATCTACTGTTGAGACTTAGTATTCAGAAAAAAAGATTCATTTCAAAATATTACTGCTCAATTTATAAAAATATCAAATCACTATGCTGTATACTTGGAACTAATATTATATTGTAAGTCAACTATACCTCAATAAAAATATATAAAGTATTACTACATTGACAATGCACCTGTTCACCCAAGAGCTCTGATGGAGATGAACAAGATTAATGTTGTTTTCATGCCTGTTAACATATCATCCATTCTTCAGCTCATGTGCCAAGGAGTAATTTTGACTTTCAAGTCTTCTTATTTAAAAAATTACATTTCATAAGGCTATAGCTTCCATAGATAGTGATTCCTCCCATGGATCTGAGCGAAGTTAATTTAAAACCTCTTCTGGATAGGATTCACCATTCTAGATACCATTAACAACACTTGTGATTCATGGGAAGAGGTCAAAATATCAACATTAATAGGAGTTTGGAAGAAGCTGATCCAACCCTCATGGATGACTTTGAGGGGTTCCAGACTTCAGTGGAGACAGTAACAGCAGATACACTAGAAATAACAAGAGAGCTAGAATTAGAAATGGAATTTGAAGAGGTGACTGAATTGCTAAAATCTCATGATAATATTTTAACAGTTGAGAAGTTGCTTCTTCTGGATGAGCAAAGACATTGGTTTCTTAAGATGGAAACTATTCCTGGTGAAGATTATGTGAAGATTGTTGAAATGAGAACAAAGAATTTAGACTACACTTAGTTGATAAAGCAGGGACAAGGTTTGGGAAAACTTTGGAAGAAGTTCTGCTGTGGGTAAAAGGCTATCAATTAGCATTGAATGCTACAGATAAATCGTTCATGAAAGGAAGCACCAATTACTGTGGCAGACTTCACTGTTGTCTTATTTTTAAGAAATAACCATAGCCACCCCAACCTTCAGGAATCACCACCCTGATGAGTTAACAGCCATCAACATCAGGGCAAGACCCTCCACCAGCAAAAAAATTATGACTCAATGAAGGCTGATTAGGCTAAAAATGGTGGTTAGCATTTTAAAGCAATGAAGATTTTTTAAATTAAGGAATTTTTTAGACACATTATCACACACTTAATAGAATACACTATAGTGTAAACATAACTTTTATAAGCACTGGGAAACCAAAACATTTGTGTGACTCATTTTATTGCTGCTGTCTGGAACCAAATCTTCAATATCTCTGAGGTGATACCTTATTTTTGTTATATATAGCAAAAGCTTATGAGTGTTAGGTAATACAGGCACACCTCAGAGATATTGTGGGTTTATTATCCCTGGTTGTGTCAAAAAATTAAACTGACAGATTAACAGGAGAAAAACATACAAATTATTTAATATAAGTTTTATGTGACATAATAGTCTTCATAAGGAAATAAAGACCCAAAGAAACTGTTAGGTGTGTGTATTTTTATGCTAAGTTTAAAGAGTGGACAGTCGTGGAAGATTATGAGAGGTTAAGGTGTATGAGGTAAGCACAGCAAACTGGGAAAAACTTAGCAAGTCCTGTTTGTTAGTATTCTTCTTGGTGTCCCTTTGTCTTTGGAGATAAGGATGCTCCCTTCCTCTGGGTACAGGGAGAGAATCTCTCACTTGAAGATTTTATGACGTGTTTAGTGGAGAAAGGTTGGGGTGTGTGGAAGAGGTCAGAGTGACCTTCTTGCTTCTGTGGTTTTCTCAAACTCCTTCAGCTTAAAAATTCAATATTTTGAAGTGCCATATTTGGGGTAGCATGTCCTGAACCCGATCTGTTTCAACCTGTCAGGCAGTCTCTGCAACCCAAGATACATCCCAGTCACGAGCTTTTGATCAAGGTGCCATTGCAGCCAGCAAACTTTTGTCAAGGAGAGTAAATAGAACATATTCACATCTGTGTTTCAGTCAGTTTTTGAGTTAGTGGGTGAGCAGGTAAGACCCTAGGTTTCTAAGAACTTGGAAATATTATAGAATTAGTGGAATAGCTCCTTTTCTCACGGCACAAGTTAGAAGGTGGTTGAGTCAGGATGGGTGCACCTAACAACTGCCTCACTCTACCACCTACCACACTCCCTCAAACACAGAGATATTTGGTTCTTGTAGCTGAAACTCATTGGTCATATAAACATCTCCTCTATGGCAGACTTACTTTCCAGCTAGATAAATTACAGGGATTAAGAAATTAGCTAACCAATACCCTAAGGAAGAGTCACACAAATTAGAAAGAAGAAAATTCTACAAAAAGTAGGATCATATTCTTCAGTAAGTCAAAGCAACTCAAGGAAAGAGCGTGTTGAAGATCGAAAACAACAACAACAAATTAAAGGGCAGAAAACCCAGATGCAAAGTTCAATATGAAATTGTAGCCTGGCTTGGACTGACCAAACACAAAAGATACATTGGGAGTAGCTAGTGAGAGAAAAATATGGTTCAAATATTGTATCCTGTTAAATACTAATTACTAATTTTGTTGATTTTGAAAATATTTTAGCATAAAATACAATTTAAAAAAATAATATTGACATATTTACTGAAGAAGACTTGCTTATAATTTACTTTAAATGTTTTACCTTGGAATATGTAATTAGCTTAAGATACACCCTTTGTGTGATGGATTGCTCCAATCAGAAATCCACATCCCAGGCCTAGTACTCTGCAGGCACTGACTAGGGTAAAAACATGTGCCTTCTAAATTTCAGGGAATGTAATAGATCTCGTAATTAGCATTATGAATTTCAAAAAAATGAGATATTGTAGGGGAATGTTTGGGCTTATCATTCACATAATGGATGTCAGAAATGTGTTCTTAATGTAGAAAATTGGCAGAATTCAAGATACATTGATTGATAGAAATACTCTAAATGGTTTCTTCACCTTTTCATGAAAAAATATTTAGTAAATCTAGTAGCTTGTATATGCAGCAGAAGAGCCTTGTACATGATTCCTGCACAGTCAGTGACCAACCAGTTATTCAGAGGATTCTTGTGAAATTATATAGACTCTAAATCATGAATCCTACCACTAGAGTATTGTCTTGATGCCTTGAGTGAGTCTTTGTGCTGTAAGGAAATTTAGATCACCTAAAAGGACAGAGGTATGGGACTTTCATGAGCTTACCAAACATCATGTAGAAACTACATATGCCTGCTTGTAACTAAATGCTTTTACAATAAAAGTTTTCCTGTGTTCCAGATTTTGACCTGAAAGCTGCTTTCTTTATAACTTTGTGATTCTTTATAATTGAATTATCAGGGAGTAGTTTAATGACTAGCAGCTACTTTTATATATTAAAAAAATAAGATGCACCTGATGTAATTGATCAAATTACTTTTGCTTTTTCTCTTCTTTCTTTAAACACACATTCGTTGTTTTCTTCCTTGATCTCTGAATAGCTCGAGGTTATTTCTTAATATTTTCTAGTTTTTGCCATGATTTATTTCTCTATCTCTTTCCTTTTTTAATACTCTGCACACACTCCATGGCCAATCTCACCCATTCCAATGACATCAACTGTTACATAATCAAAAATCAATCTCCGATATCTACTGTAAAACAGACTCCTTCTGTATCCAGATACATATTGTAAACTATAAACACCTCCAAGAGGATGTGCATAGACACAGATTTACAACTGTATTTCTCTTAGCTGGGTTTCCTGTAGCACATCCTATTTCAGGTGTTGATACTGACATCCACCTGGTATTAAAAATATGAAATACCTATGGGGCTAAAATATAATGGTATTTGGTGTTGGCATTCAGTTGCTTCATAGTGTGATTTATCTTCAGCCACATGGATGAATACATATTTTAGACAGGGAACTGTGTTCTTCCTTAGACTTAATAATAGATAAACTTCCAAAGGAAGAACTCAGCAGATATTTCATTTGACAGAGTTATACTTAGGTTTCTAATTTTCTTTTAAATTTTAGACTAAACAGCCTCTGGTTATAGACAGATGTTCCTGAACTGAGTCTACCTAATGAGGAGGTTCATTATGATACTGTTCCTTTCGGGAATTGTGTATTCCAGGGCACAAAGCAGTTTTTTCTCTATATAAGTAGTAATTACAATATTCACTGTAGTGGATTCTCTAATGTATCACTCAAATAGCCTTTAAGACTGAAATACATTTTCCCCCAGCTGCAGAAGATTCTGTTATCTAAGAACCCTCAATTCCAGGATTATCTGGAAATTGCCAAGTCTGAAGAGAACCACTGAGTCAAATGTCATACCCTTTATGGGGACAGCCTGCATCTTCACCCAAACTCAGAGCATCTCCGAAGAGCTGGCTCAGTTTCTGAGCTTTCTGAAGGATCACCTGAGGCTTTTGTTAAGACTACAGCAGACCCCTATTTCTCCCTCTCCCAATTCTGCTTTCTTCTTTTCCCCACAGACACTGATCTCAAAATTACTCTTTAATGAACTTCTTGCATGCTAATCTTTTTGCAAGATCTGCTTCTTAGAAATCCTGTCAGCAATAATTGGTATTAGAAGTGATTCAAGAGGAAAGTCCCTAAGATGGGAATCACTATTCCTAATCACTTTCAACTGCAGGACACAGAAAGCTGAAAAAAATTCTTGAATTTTCTTCTTGTCTCACAAAGCCTAAAATATTAGCTATCAAGCCCTTTATAGCAAAAAAGTTTTCTGATTCTTGCTCTATGCCATGAAGTAGAGTTAAGTCACAGCATAACCCAGGGCTGGACCTGCTCAAGGACAGGGAAAAGAAAGACTGTATCTATGTACCAAAGGAGCTGCAGAACTTAGCAAACATATACTGGCAGGAGCTGAGAGAGCACATATAAAGCTGAAGTCTGAAGATGCTGGACTGAGGGAGGCTTCCAAAAACTGAAGTTACCAGTCTTTGTGCTTCCTTTGTATTAGTTTTCTATTGCTGCTGTGATGAATTAGCACAAACTTAGAGAGATTAAACAATACAAATTTATTACTTTATAGTTCTGTAGGTCAATAGTCAGACTCACGCCTTACATACATAATATTGAGGTGTGGGCCTAGCTGCATTACTTTCTGAAGAATTAGGGAAGAATGCATTTCCCTGCCTTTTGCAGGTTCTGGAGGCTTCTCACATTCCCTGGCTCTTGGCCTCTTTGTTCCACCTTCAAAACCAGCCACGTTGCATCCTTCCAACTTTGCGTCCTCACTACATCTCTCTCCAGAGCAGGGATAAGTTCTTTGTGCTCATGTGATTAAATTGGACCTGCTAGGATAATCCAAAATAAGCTCCCCATCTCAAGGTCCTTAATGACACCTGCAAAACCCTTTTTGGGACATATAGTGACATATTCACTAATGCCAGGTATTAAGACACATAAATCTCTGGGGGCCCATTATTCTCCCTACCACATCCTTCCTGGTGTTGGAAGGTGTGAAATGTAATTTGTCCTTTACTTCAGAGGGAATATTCAGACATGGTCCAGACTGTTAAAAATTTTACTGATGTAACAGGCCTATGAATATAGTTTGACAAAATGAGCAAAAAGTGTCAAGTGATTTGCTGACTTTGGTAAGACACATGCACCCTAGAAAATGAGAGGAAAATATAATATAGTATCAGAGCAGGGAGGGCCCATTTTGGTCAATGGATGAAGGAAAAGAAAGCCCAGGTTTGGTTCATTAATGAGAATGGGTGAGTTCAATATTTACATTAGGGCTTCCCTGGTGGCGCAGTAGTTGAGAGTCCGCCTGCCGATTCAGGGGACATGGGTTCATGCCCCAGTCCGGAAAGATCCCATATGATCCCGTGAGCCATGGCCGCTAAGCCTGCGCGTCTGGAGCCTGTGTTCCTCAACGGGAGAGGCCACAACAGTAAGAGGCCCGTGTACCGCAAAAAAAAAAAAAAATACATTAAAAAAGGAAATAAGTGGAGGCTGTTCTATGGCCCCTTTCAGGAGTGGTCATGAAAGAAAACAGTGAGGGACATTTCTTTCAATGAACAGAGCTTTGGGTGGTATATATGGAAATCTAATTTGGGTTTAAAAAAAGTGACCAGGTCCCAGTTCTGCTATAGCTGGAAAATCCTGCTGCACTTTAGCCTATTTCTCCTGCAGACTGAAACTAAAACTCTGGCAACTAACTGAGGCCCCTGAAAAGTTTAAGAAAAAATAGGCAGCTTGTGAAAGGAGTAAATTTCCAGATATATATTTTTTCCATTTTAGGTTTCAAAACCATGCCCTACGAGTGGGATCCAGTCACACTGGTTCAGGGGAGCAGCACAGAGGGCTAAAACACTAATATATACCCTATATTTCTGGATAATATATATATATCCCATATTTCTGGATAAGTAAAAGGAGACACTGTTGGCTGGAAAGTAAAAGGCAGGGATCCTACAGAGGAATCAGCTGGAGAAGTGGATTCCTTAATTCTGTTTATAAGTCCCCACAAGTCTCAAGTTCACTCCTGAGCAGTGCAGCAGACAGACCCCAAAACAGAACTTCAAAGGCCTTGAGAATTAAACTAGTATTTGAAACCACACCCAAGTCTCAGACTTATCCCTGACTGGCACATGCATGAGACAGACCTAAAGCAGGATAGCAAAGGCTCTGAGAACTAAATAAAAATTAAACAATGGCCAAAGTCATGATTAGCCCCTGAATAACACAGGCACATGATCCAAAGCAGCATAGCAAAGGCACCGAAAACTGAACTGAGCTTGGAACCAACACCCACAGAAGGTAAGACAGAACTTGTAGTCTAAACATAACTGGATTTGCAAAGAAAAAACAACAACAAAGCAAAAAACATTCTTCAAAGTATTTTAACATTGAAGGACCCTGAATGTACACAAAATAATATTCAAAATGTTCAAAATTCAATCCAAAATCATTAGAGGTAAAAAGAAACAGAAAATTTTGATTAAAGCTCAATGAAATGACAATCAACATATGCCAACCATAAGATGTCTCAGCTGTAGAAATGATCAGATAAATTCTTTAAAGCAGCTATTATATTACAACACATAAGATAAATATACTTGGATTTTTTTGAACTGAAAAAAAAAGTATAATAGTTGATTTTTTAAAAAAAATACTGAATGGCCTCAAAGAAAGAAGAATTTAGATGAAAAGCAGTGGATAATTTAAAAATAGATAGATGAATAATAGATATTATCTAACATGGACAACAGACATTTTAAAAATTGATATTAGAAAAAAAAAAAAAACAACTCAGAGCCTCAAGAACAAATGAGGGCATTATCAAATGGTCTAACATAAATGTGTCATTGGAGACCAGAAGGAGAGTAGTCAGTGTTTGGGGTAGGAACAAATATTTGAAGAAATAGCAACCAAAAACTTGTAAATGTGGCTTCATGACTGTATCTTCTCATGTAAAATGAAAAAGAATGGTAATTACTTGAAGCATGTTCTTTCTTTAATTATTGATACATGCATTGAATTGGATTGTCTTAGCAACCAGGTGAAAATCAATTGATTGTAAAAGTGAGGGTTTATTTCTGGATTCTCAATTCTATTTCATTGATCTATATGTCTATCCTTTGCCGGTACCACATTGTCTTATTTATATATCATTGTACTAAATTTTGAAATTAGGAAGTGTGAGTTCTTTAACTTTGTTCTTATTTTTCAAGGTTGTTTTACCCATTCTGGGTCCTTTGAATTTTCATATGAATATTGGTATCAGCTTGTCAATTTCTGTGATGAAGTCAGCTGAGATTTTGACAGAGATTATGTTGACTGTAGATCAAATTCCAGAGTATTGCCATCTTAATAGCATTAAGACTTCTGAGCAATTAACATAGAATGGTTTTCCATTTAATAGATCACCTTTAATTTCTTTCAACAATGCTTTATAGTTTTCAAAGTATAAGTTTTGCACTTCTTTTGCTAAATTTATTCCTAGGTATTTAATTGACTTAATGCTATTGAGAATGTAATTGTTAGTTAATTTCATTTTTCATTTGTTTTGCTAAAGTATAGAAATGCAATGATTTTTGTAAATGAATAATGAATTGTATGTGATGAATTATGAAATTTTAGTGTACTTGTTTATTAATTCTAATAGAGCATCTGGAAATAGAACATCTGCAAATAGAGATAGGTCTATTTCTTCCTTTCCAAACTAGAAGTTTTTATCTCATTGGCTTGCTTCTTTCACTTAGCAATATACATTTAAGTTTCTTCCATATCTTTTCATGGCTTGATAACTCATTTTGTTTTAGCCCTGAATAATATTCTACTGTCTGGATGTACCACCGTTTATTTATCCATTCATATACTAAAGGACATCTTGGTTCCTTAACAGTTTTGGCAATTATGAATAAACTTCATACTATAAACATCTGTGTGCAGGTTTTTGTGTGGACACACATTTTCAACTACTTTGGGTAAATGCCAAGGAACACACATGACTGCTGGATCATATTGTAAGAGTAATTTTAGTTTTGTAAGAAACTTCCAAACTATCTCCAAAGTGTGTACCATTTTTCTTTTCCCTGAGCAATGAATGAGAGCTCTTGTTACTCTATACGCTCACCAGCATTTGGTGTTGTCAGTGTTTTGGATTTTGGCTAAAATAACAGGTGTGTGATGGTATCTCACTGTTGTTTTAACTTTCATTTTCCTTATGACATATGATGTAGAAAACCTTTTCAAATGCTTACTTGCTATATGTATATATCTTCATCGGTGAGGAGTCTGTTAAGGTCTTTGGCCCATTTTTTAATCTGGTTGCTCACTTCATCATTGTTGTGTTTTGAGAGTTCTTTGTTCTTTTGGAAGAGTCTTTGACCACATAATTTTTGCAAATATTTTCTCCCAGTCTATGACTTGTCTTTTCATTCTTTTGACATTGTCTTTTGCAGGGCAGAAGTTTTGAATTTTAATGAAGTGCAGCCTATCAATAATTTATTTCATAGATTGTGTCTTTGGTTTTGTATTTAAAAAGTCATCACCATACTTAAGTTCACCTAGATTTTCTCCTATGTTATCTTCTAAGGGTTTTATAATTTTGTTTTACATTTATGTTGTGATTTAAATTTTAGCATTTAGGTGTCTACTTGTTCCAGCACTATTTGTTGAAGAGACTATCTTTTTTCTATTGTGTAGCCTTTGCTCCTTTGACAGAGATTGGTTGATTATATTTATGTGGGTCTATTTCTGGGCTCTTTGCTCTGTTCCACTGATCTGTCTACTCTTTTATCAATACAACACAGTCTTGATTACTGTAGCTTTATACTAAATCTTGAAGTTGGGTAGTATCAGTTCTTTAACTTTGATTTGTTCCTTCAATATTGTGTTAGCTATTCTGTGCCTTTGCTTCTCCATATATACTTTAAAATCAGTTTTCAATATCCACAAAATAATTTACTGGGTTTTGATGAGATTGCATCTAATCTATAGATCAAGTTGAGAAGAACTGACATCTTGAAAATATTGAATCTTCCTATCATTGAATGTGGACTATCCATTTATTTAGGTCTTTGATTTCATTCATAAGAGTTTTGTAGTTCTCTTCTTAAAGATCTTGTACATATTTATTTAGATTTACACTTAGGCATTTCAATTTTGGGGGGTTGCCAACGTAAATGACATTCTGTATTAATTCCAAATGCCACTTGTTCATTGCTGGTATATAGGAACATGATTGACTTTTGCATATTAACTATGTATCCTGCAGTCCTGCTATAATCACTTATTAGTTCCAAGAGGCTTTGAGATTATATTTTTCAGATTTTTATACATAGATGATGATGCCATATATAAATAAAGAGTTTTACTTTGTACTTCTCATTCTGCATATTTTTTTTTCTTTTCTTGTCTTATTGCGTTAGTTAAGACTTCCAGTATGAAGCTGAAAAGCAGTGGTAAGAGTGCACATCTGTTCTTGATTTTAAGTAAACTTCTATTTTCTCACTATTAAGTGTGATATTAGCAGTAGGTTTTGTTTTGTAACAGATATTCTTTATCAAGGTGATGAAGTACCTTTTTAATTCCTAGTTTACTGAGAATTTTTATCATGAATGGGTGTTGGAGAGAATCATAACCTTTTGTCTGCACACATTCTCACAATAAACTTCAAGTTCTGTTACAATGAAAAAGCAGAATATGAATCTTGGGAAATCAGCAGACTGCAGTATCACAGAATTCAGAATCAGTCATCATTTCTGTCTTATTTGACATTAAATAATCACTTTTATCTGTAGTATTTCTTTTGAATATCAAATAAATTTGAGAAATTATTCCTATGTAAATATTAAGATACTGAACATCACAGAAGGCCATAACCTACACAAGGTCCACATACATGCTCTAGTCATTAGACACTTTAAAATGTTTTACTTCCCTCTTCATTGATTATAATATGTATTAAGAAATTCCATATAAGTTAAATGGAAACCAAAGCTAATAATAATGAATGTGGAGAATGTAACAGTTCATTATTTGGCTTTAATCCAGCACAATGTCATGCATTTAGCAAGCACTAAGTAAATATTCAGTGAACAATTCGATTCCCAGAATTATATTTAACAAAAAAGAAGAACTAGAATGATTCTACAACATGATTATAATCTCTTTCATTTCATTAGGTATATGAAGAAATTCAAGACTCCTTTAGGGTTTTTAATGGTAAATACAGATAACAACAGCAAATATATACCCTGAATGATATTTCCTGTCATTGTCATTCTGTTACATTTGATTTATTTACACGAGTCAGTTATCAATGTTCTGAAATAAAGATAAAATATATTTTATTTCCCAAGATTTTGTATATAAAAATAAATATACCTAACGAATATGAAACTTAATTGACTTCTATGAGTTCACAGAAAATGAGTTTTAAATCTGTAACTAGAATCTATTTGTACTATGGACCAACAGTGTTTTTTGAGTTTAAATATTGAGATAGCTCAGTGTGAATGGGAGGAAAATAAGGTGGTTATTTACTGAGTTGGCTAGAGAATGGGACTTTCCAGATAATCACAATTTTTAAAAAAATAGAAAACCTACCAAACAGCATGCATATAGCTAGTCTAAAAGAATTCAAGTTGTATATGTATGTGCCACTGTAAACAAAAGTTACTTTTTTTTTACAAACAAAAAACACTTATGGTCTATCAGAGCCACCCAAAGAAATACATGCCAATTAATTATCACTACCTTTTATTTTGCAGACTTTATAGTGTTGGACTCAATAGAATTATATTTAAAATATATATAGTAAAATTATGTGTTTTTTTTTTTTTTTTTTTTTTTTTTTTGCTGTATGCGGGCCTCTCACTGTTGTGGCCTCACCCGTTGCAGAGCACAGGCTCCGGATGTGCAGGCTCAGCGGCCATGGCTCACGGGCTCAGCTGCTCCATGGCATGTGGGATCCTCCCGGACTGCGGCACGAACCCATGTCCCCTGCATCAGCAGGCAGACTCTCAACCACTGCGCCACCAGGGAAGCCCCTATGTTACATTTTTATTTAATGTGTTTCCACTTACTCTAATGTTTGAAAACACTCATCAGCCCTCTAGTATCTGTACTTGATGTTTGCTTTTCCACCCTTCTTTTTGTCCCCCAAGAATAAGTCTTTGGAAGAAAACAGCAATTCTACAAACATTTGACTTGAATATTCTTATGTTGAGAGATTCCCTATAGGGAAAGAAGATTACAATTGAGATTGTACATGATACATAGATCTTAGAGCATAATTCTTATGGAGCTAAAGAAATCACAAATCTAAGAAATATCTATTTAATTTTTCTTTAGCCATCCATAAGATCAGAAAATTCTGTCTCAGGATGACTCTGAAGCTTATTTCCATGGGTTATTTTAATTTTTTCATCAAAATATTTGATTAATAAGCTCTCCTGTAACTAATAAATGGAAAACATGCTGATATTTAGGAGAGTACATATTTTGTGTTTTGTTTTTGTTGACTTTATTTGACAAAACTTTTTCAATATTAAATTTTAAAATTCCTTACTCTATTAGTTTAGGATTATATATATATATATATATATATATATATATATATATATATATATATATTTTTTTTTTTTTTTTGCTGCCACAGTGAGTGGCATGTGGGATCATAGTTCCCCAATCAGGGCTTGAACCCATGCACCCTGCAGTGGAAGCACAGAGCCTTAACAGCTGGACTGCCAGGGTGGTCCCTTAAGATAATATATTTTAATAGCACCTACAAATTTCAGATTTATTACTACTTGCTTGATCTGCATTTTTTCAACATTACAGTCCCAAAATTAATATGCTGGAATATATATTTCTTTTTACAAAACTGAAATTATGCCTATGTGATCACACACACAAAATAACGTTCATTATTATTCATATTGTTCATTAGCAATAGGCTTCATATTTTTAATCATTTTACTTTTTGGTAAGAATTTCTTAATTCTTTCAATTTTGTTTCTGGCAGTGCATAGAAGGTTTTTGTTTAGTCATACTCTGTGCAATTTCCAGATAGATATTTTTTGAGGTGGGGATTTCTGCTGATGCTGATAACCAGGCACTAACCACTGTGAAGAATAGTGCCCATGGGTAGCAAACTGTGAAAGCCTGATATAATTTCAGAAAATATTGTGATAAAAAGCAGAAAGTTATCCACATGATCAGCTGTCCAGATACTTCTTAAGGGGTGGAAGAGAGGAGCAATAAAGATGGAAGGCAGTGAGATCAACAAAAATGTCTTGTGGTCATAAGTCCTAAGGATGGAGGGAGAATGTCTATAAAGTGCAATTTCTAAAAATTTTCACATAAAGACACAAACACACACATACACACACACACACACACCACAACACAACACACATTGCCTGCAATTACTTCATGGCTGCATTTGGATCTGGACTCTGGCTCATAAGAGTTCTTGACAGGGCTTCCCAGGTGGCACAGTGGTTGAGAGTCCATCTGCCGATGTAGGGGACACGGGTTCATGCCCCAGTCCGGGAAGATCCCACATGCCACGGAGCCGCTCGGCCCGTGAGCCATGGCCGCTGAGCCTGCACGTCCTGAGCCTGTGCTCTGCAACGGGAGAGGCCACAACAGTGAGAGGCCCTCATACTGCAAAAAAAAAAAAAAAAAAAAAAAAAAGAAGAAGAAGTTCTTGACAGAGTTGATACTTCAATTCTATGTGCTTTGGATGATAATCTAACACCTTGATAAAATAACAATATTCCCTTTGTATTGATCTACTAAACTAGGAAACTTTTAAGTTAAATATAGACATAAGTTATAAATCATACCCATGTACTCACATATCTGTGTGAATTTAGAAATTGTCTGTGAACATTTTTTAAAGTGTTTATAATATTTATCAAAATGTAAGATTTGTTAAAATTGCATTTGAAATTAAATTGAGTAATTGTTTTCAGATTTGTGACTTTTAGTAGAAAGACATGACAGCCTGTAAAACTACCATATTACTATGTTTAAGAGAACTTACATTTATTAACTTGGTAAGTTTAGTTGATTACATTGAAATTAGTTGTTTAAACTCTTGACAAAGATTGATTTTTCAGTTTCTGGCAGTGAAAGAAAGAAATCCTGTCATATGTGACAACACTGATATACCTGGAGGATATTATACTAAGTGAAATAAGCCAGACAGAGAAAGACAAATACTATATGATTTCACTTGTGTGGAATCTAAACAAACCAGTCTCATAAAAACATAGAGTAGAATGGTGGTTGCCAAGGGTGAGGGGATGTGGGAAAGAGGGAGAAGTTGTTAACAGCATACCTTTAGTTAAAAGATAAGGGCTTCCCTGGTGGTGCAGTGGTTGAGAGTCCGCCTGCCAATGCAGGGGACACGGGTTCGTGCCCCGGTCCAGGAAGATCCCACATACCACGGAGCTGCTAGTCCCGTGAGCCATGGCCGCTGAGCCTGTGCGTCCGGAACCTGCACTCCACAATGGGAGAGGCCACAACAGTGAGAGGCCCGTGTACCAAAAAAAAAAAAAAAAAAAAAAGATAAATAAGGTCTGAGGAGCTAATGCCTAACTTAGTGACTATAGATGATAACACTATACCGTACAATTGAAATTCGTTAAGAAACTAGAAAGTAAATGTTCTTACCAAAAAAAAAAAAAAAGGTAAATGTGTGAGGATGTGAGGTGATTGATATGCTAATAAACTTGAAGGAAGCAATCCTTTCACAATATTTACATATATCAACTCACCATGTTGTGCACTTTAAATATTTTATAATTTTGTTTGTCAACTATACCTCAACAAAGCTGAAAAAAAATCAGAGCCTCAGAAATATAGCATTTAGAGAATTCCCTGTTCCAACAGAGACTTCTGGGAACCATTGTAGTTTGTGTGTAAATATCAAGTTGATATTATACATTCATAGCCATAATGAAATAGGACTTGGCACACAGTGAAAGTGAAGTTACAACATGAAATTTTACAATAAAAATTTATACTGTTGTGTTAGAAAATAATGCTTTGACCTAATAATATTTTGTGTTACAAGCATTAGAATCTCCTGGATAATTATTTCAAAATAAATGTACCTGTGACCTTTTTCTTAAAGACTCCAATTTAGTTTGTAGTTTCCCTAGCAATTATGAGCTACCCCACCTATTGTGAATACTGGCTCTTTTAAAACAAAGATCCTATGGCTATAAATGGCTAATTTTTCCTTTAATGTAATTTTTCTGATTTTTAGTTATACTGAACATCATCCCATTAATCATTAAGGTTGTTAGAACATTTCTGCCATTGCCCTGAACTCTTTTTTTTTAAATTAATTTTTATTGGAGTATAGTTGCTTTACAATGTTGTGTTAGTTTCTGCTGTACAGCAAAGTGAATCAGCTATACGTATACATATATCCCCTCTTTTTAAGATTCCCTTCCCATTTAGATCACCATAGATCACTGAGTAAAGTTCCCTGTGCTATACAGTAGGTTCTTATTAGTTATCTATTTCATACATAGTAGTGTATATATGTCAATCCCTATCTCCCAATTCGTCCCACCCCTCCTTGCACTGCCTCTTTGGAGAGTTCTTCTTGGCTTAAAGTCCTCCTTATCTTTAAACTTATACCCCAATGACTGCCTTTTTCTGAAACCTTCCCTTGGTTTCTGGGAGGTAGCATCCGTCCTCATTGTGCTGTAAAATGCCTTACTGACACTTCTGTCATAGCTCTTAACACATTGTGCAGCAATGATCTGTTTATAGTATGTCTCACCCACTAGATTATCAGTTTACAGGACAGTAATGGAGTTGGTAAGCATATTACCAAGTGGTAGCAATAAAAATCGTTTTATAAAATTGGTTAAAATAAACATTGGCAATGACAGCCCAGCTGCAATAAGATCATAGCAATTCAATGTCTGGGCACTGTGATTTTCAGACAATACCAGCTTCACTTCCTTGTATTGTTTCTTGGCAGCAATAGCACTTAAAAGGCATTTTTGAGGAAACTCTGCTAATATTCTTGGTAGATTTTTAACCTTATGAAAAGAAATCACTTATCCAAGACTTCAGTATTTTCATTTCAGTGACATTTAAAATGGAAATGAGTCCATTTTCTTTTCAGAGTATTTGAAAATGCTTTGGCTCAAAGTTAAACACATTCAGTGAATTATTCAGCTAGGACAAAATCAGAATATAAGGGAATTGAAGAAGCAGATTTTTTTTTTCAGTGTGGCTCTTATATTTGATACAGCCTATATTCTACATTAATTGTACCAACAGGTAAAACATATCAATTGCCAAACAATAAAATAGAGTAATTATTTCTAGTATATAATGAATTAATGTTTAACTTCATTGCTTTATGCTATTATACAAGATAATTTTAGATAATTTCAGCATATATTTGTGCCCTTAATCATCTCAGGAAAATGAGTCATTTAAAAAATATGTTTTCATTTTATTTATATATTTTGGTATTGATGAATAATAGCTTTTAAATCTTATCCCATTTTTTATATTATCATGATATTAAAAGTTGAACAGGAAGGTTTTGAAACAATAATGTAAACATAATTATTCTCTAAAGTATCTGTTGATACTTTTATTAAAGTTTCATTTTATTGTTTAATAATAAAGAAATGGGTTAAAGAATTGATGTATTAAGATAACTTGTGACAACCTAATAGATTTAAGGTGAATGTGACTAGATTATCTTGCTTGTGTCTATTTCTCAGTGTCTTTGGATGACTCCCAAACTCCTCAGAACAAAACATAAAATCCAAGCCCAAAAGCCTTTTGGATAATGTAGATAGCAATGAGGTTGGGGAGAGGGTGATAATTTACACCTTACCTAGCACATTTATCTTCTAAAAATAAAATATTTATAATCATTTTTGTCTCCCTTTATAGCTCCTCTTTCTGTATCTCCTGCCTCAACCTTTCATTTACTATTTGACAATCATCTTCATACATAGTTTACAAAATTAACCTGGTTCAAGCAACTGTCCCCCATTTCCTGATATGTTGCACTGGGTACTCAGCAACCCAACAGGACCACTGTTGGTAAACAAAAGAAACCAAGCAAAACAGGTCATTTTCCCCAGTAAATGTCTTTCCTCAAGCATGCTCATTAGGATTTTCAGTTTATCCCTCTATCTCTAGAGAACTGCAGTGTGAAGCCCCCAAATACATAATTCATATTTCTAGAGAGTAATAGAAAGTTGGTAAATGTTTAACAATCACCTCTCTGAACAACAACAAAAAGCACTGATGGTATATAATATTTGCCAATTTCTGTGGTGTGAATATCCCCCACTAGGACCACTTTTGATCTACCAATGTGTCATCACTGAATGCAAAGTTGGGATGTGATGTGTTGTAGCATGCCATTATTTAAATAGATAAAATACTTCAAGACCATATATGATAATAAAATATAGTAAAATAACTAGGATTTAACTAGGTTTTATTAATTGAAAAAAATATTTCATGTTATAAAAGCTTAAAAAGTAATTTAGCTTTGAAAACAAAATGAAAATTGGTTTAAACATCTACCAACTTTCTTTAAATTGACCAAAAAAAAAAAAGTCATGTCTAAAGGTAATCAAACAACAGACCTAGAAAATTACATGACCCTTCCTCTACATTGTCCATTTCATTTATGTTATTTTTTTTAACATCTTTATTGGAGTATAAATGCTTTACAATGTTGTGTTAGTTTCTGCTGTATAACAAAGTGAATCAGCTATACGTAACATTTATGTTATTTTTATGTAAATCTCTCTTTATGAATTCCTTTTTAAAAATGTAGAGTTGTATGAAATGGAAAGATAATGGAGGCAAGGGATTTCACTGCCAATTTTCTCCAGTAATTTCAGCCTGGATAAAACTTGCATTGGCAATTACCCCACACCTGTCTTATTTATGAATGTGGAAATGAAGTGGCCAAAGATCAGATTCCTTTCTAAGAGATACGTCCACATCACTAAGTTCAAGGCAAAGGATACAGTGATAAAAGTGCTCAAAGTTTTAAAATCTTGATACTAAAATGATATTTCTGGATTCATAGAAGATCCCATTCTAAGATTCATTCTAAGATTGCACTATAGTTTTTCTGGAAATTTGCTCTGAGCCATTATAGTCCACCATGGTTCATCCTCTTGGCCATTTCTAATTAGATGAGCAATGGACACCTTTCCAAGTTTGTTCATCATCTTATATCTCCCTGAATTTGCAATTAGGACCAATAAGCCAGTTCAAAAGGCTGGAATTATAATATATAAGCTCAGTAACTATACAGACAGGCATATTTTGACATGTGGTCTAGAGAAACAAATTTCTAAAAGAGAAAATGAATAAGGAGAGATACAAATAGGGACAAAGGCGAAGGACTTTACAGTGCTTGGTCCCAGTTTCTGCCTAAATTCCCATGCACTCCTGTTTTTGGTTCCTATGAGGCACATTTAAGTTAGTTCTGTTATATATTTAAAAGCATTGAATAACATAAGGTTTAAGACTATCTGAATTTCTGGCTCTGTTCATCTCAAAATGAGCTGCAGTATTACAGATTTCTGAAGATCCATTTCACTACTCACATGTATACATTTCAGCCTAGTTCATCAATTCAGGTACAATAATTTATTTATGTATTTATTTGTTTATTTATTTATTTATTTATGGCTGCATTGGGTTTTCACTGCTGTGTGCAGGCTTTCTCTAGTTGTGGCCAGAGGGGGCTACTCTTTGTTGTGGTGTGCGGGCTTCTCATTGCGGTGGCTTTTCTTGTTGTGGAGCATGGGTTCTAGGCACACAGGCTTCAGTAACTGTGACACGTGGGCTCAGTAGTTGTGGCTCGTGGGCTCTAGAACACAGGCTCAGTAGTTGTGGCGCACGGGCTCAGTTGCTCCACGGCATGTGGGATCTTCCGGGACCAGGGCTCGAACCCATGTCACCTGCATTGGCAGGCGGATTCTTAACCACTGCACCACCAGGGAAGTCCCTCAGGTACAAGAATTTAAAAAGAAAGAAAGGAGGAGAGAAGAGAAAAGGAAACAAATGAAACATAACCAACTCTTTAATACATAGAGTAGATGAGTTCTGGAAAGGTTTAGGAAAGGAACAAGGGAGTACCCTGTGGATACCCCAGAAATAAATGATTTCCTGCTCTCAAGGTTTCTCCTTGTGTTTTCCAGTCAGTATTTAGCAAGCGAGTCAGTTAATTAACATTTATCAATTATTAGGAGACTAGTTAATGCAGAGGGGTCAGAATGTAGAACATTATCCCTGCCCTGTGTAAAGTCAGTAAATTCTTGAGAGACAGGGGAAAAAGTGTTTATAATAATAATAAAAGTAGCTCTTGACTTTGTTCTCTGTGGGTCATGCCATTCTTTTTCATCTTCAGATCCATTATTCTTCTCAATTTAAGGTTTCTGTAAATTAGGACTCATATCCTTGAGGACATATCAAGCCAAATGCCAAAGCAGATTTGATCACAACTTATGCAGATGGTGATGGTTTGATTAGGAATTTGTGTATAGGGCTGTCATCTGCGATATCTGCAGGACTTTATTCTTTCCTGAGGTGTAGTTTGACCAATTGTGTTGAATGATATTTTGAAAAGTATGGTTTGATCAATAATGCAGTGATGTACAACTTTTGATTTTTAAAATTCAATCTTCAATTTTCTTGTCTTCTCAACAAAACTATTGGTCACCTTCTCTTTCTTTGTAGCGTCCATCACAATGTACTTCTCATATAATAATATACAACTATCTAATTAGGTGCCATCTGCCACTGTAGAGAAAAACTCTTTAATGCCTATTTGCTGAGAGTTATAAAATGACACTGATGATAATGTGTATATCAATCCGTTATCTGGTAGGTATTCTCAATAAAGGAGAAAGTGAAAATAAAGTGACAAGAAGAATATGATGTACTGCACATTACAAACATAATATTTCCACAAAAATTGGGCTGGATTCATAAAAAACTTAGTAAGTTAAAAGACAACATGGATAATTCTTATTTGCATACAATTGCTTACTTAATTCTTAACCTAACTGAAAAAAATATATAATAGCATGTATCTGAGAAAGAGTACTTACAATTGATTCTACAAGCTAGAAAATAATTTGCAGATATCTTAATTTCTTTAAATTTTTTAAATGGAACTGATAAAGTCTGGCAAAACTTAATATTTTTATCATGGATAAATACATGATGAATTAATGTTCAATTTTCTTATATATTCATGGCTTTATTATATTGTATATTCTATTAACTTCCAAATAAGAATTTTCACTGTTAAAATTGTCATACCTCACTCTTGCCTTCAATCTAGTAATCTGACATTAACCATACTTTTGGACCATATTCTTGGTCACATGACTAGCTGTATTTCAGGATGGTGTCTTCCAAAAGCAAGGTGGCCTCTTGGTTTCAGGAATAATGCCCTTTATGTTCCTAAAATATCTTAGCATCTTGCAAAAATGTTGCATTCATATAGTCTCTACAGGGAACAAGGATGCTTCCTATGTATCTTCACCATGCTTGATGTACTATCAAGTTGAAGCAATGAGGAAAAATGATTATTTCCTCCAAGATATCACCCCATTAAACTTGCTAACTTATATTTTCATTGGTTCACCTGGAAATTTTAACAGTATTACCTTTGTACAAATTGATTATTGTCATTCCTGAGGGTCCAGAGATGGATATCTCTGTGTGGCCCTAAACCATTCTGATGAGTCTACATCTGTCTCCTCCAACATCATTGCCAAGCTTGAGTGCTTTGCCTTTCTTTGGTGACAAGGAACTTCTTATGAAGTATAGACTGGAAAATGATTGCATTTGCTATGTAATGCTATGTAGTCATTTTGCCACAAATTTAGAAGCTTAAAATAATACCCATTTATTATCTCATACTCTCTGCAGGTCCAGAGTTTGGGCTTGGGTTAACAGAATCCTCTGCTTCAGGAACTTGAACATGCTATCAAGGTGTTGGCCAAAGTTTCAGTCTCATGTGAGGTCTGACTGAGGAGAAATCTACTTCTAAACTCCTGTGGTTGTTGGCAAAATTCAGTTCTTTGCAGGCTACTGGACAGAGGTTCTCATTTTCTTGCTGGTTTTTAGCCAGAGGTCACCCTCGGCTCCTTGGCTTTCCAACATGGCAGCACAAAACATTGCAGGTTGCTTCTCTAGATCACTAAAGGAGAAAAAGTTTCTTCCCAATATGGGTGTTATAGTGTTATACAATATAATCATGTATGTGTGCTCACATATATCTTGTTATGTTTGCCATGATCTTCTATTGGATTGAAGCAAGTCATGGGTCTGCCACATTCAAGGTGGGGGGTGATGACATAAAGATGTGAACAGTGAAAGGCAGAAATAATAAAGTTCACCTGAGAATCTGTCTCTCATGAAGAACCTCATTCCCAAAAATCTAGCTGAAAATCTCCTCCCATTTGACCATATCACCTTCTCAAGTTTCTCAACTTATTGTTCTTTGGACCTTGGATGGGTTCATTCTGGGAACTTTCCATACCTGCCTAGACAAGATGACATCGTCTTAAAGTTCACCTACTTGACCTTTGGAATATCTTGCAACATAAGATGATTCCTATGAGGATATTATTCTAAAACTGTACTCATTTTTATTCCAGTTACTCTTTTAGTGGACACATATCAGGACCTACCCATGAAAAAAAAAATCAAACTATATTCAACATGTCTTCCTCAGCAGATACCTCAATGACTTATACGTTTTAGTTAAAATGTCTTTTTTCCATTTTTAGAACAGATGTAAATAATTTGCTTTTAATCAAAAATCCATATTAAATTATATCTTTAATTCTAGTGAGAAGTAGGAAAATATCTTAAATGTAATTTGACTTGTGTATATGATTTCTTCATTAGATTTACTTCCTTTTAGATATGTCAAAACCTCATTATCGTGAATGCTGATGAAGTAATGAAGAGATTAAGAATCTGTACACCATAAACCACGAAGAGCTATAGGATCAAATCTGAATTACACAAGCCTGTGCTAAAAGGATCATTGAGCAGTTTGGTCCATTTAACATTATATGCCCATGTGACTCTTCCACATTTTGAAGCAAGAATCAATTTAAGACAACTTTTGAATTTATTATTTATTTATCTGACTTCATTCTATGAATCTACCTCAAGAGTTGGAGCAAATAATTAGAATGTTTTATATATCTAATCTGTGTAATCTTTAAGGAAAGACTAAAAAGGTAAAGGTAACTCTTATGCATGATGTGGGAAATTTTCGATTCCTTCTGATTTTTATGGGCAGATTTACTGGCTACAGAGGGAGAATTTACCCTAAACGACTGCAAACTTTTTTGTCAAAGAGGGAATGTACCGTCTATTTTCTAACAGACTAGGCTAGTCTAGGGACTTATCACAAAACTGTCTTCATCATTCCAAGACAGGATCAAGGGTGATTTCTCTTCGCACTCATTAGATGTAATGTCAGCACAGCTCTGCAGTAGCACAATTCCAGGAGATGCAAGAGAGAAGAAAGGAGAAAGCAGATTAGCACAGCTGTGATAATCCTCCTTTTGGCCGTTGTGTGCTTACCTCTGGAGAAAACACTGCTGTCCCTTTGATGCTACCTCTGTCCTCTGGCTTTTGGAAGACATCCACAGTCTCTATCACAGCCCTGAGTCCCAGACAGTCCTATCTTTCCAAATCACAGCCAAAGATTTCTAGCAGGGCTTGTAATAGATGCAAAATTAAATTCTATCAAAATCACACATTTTTCTTTTCCTTTCATATTTTTATCACGTTAACAACATCACATATTCCACAATGCTCAAAGCACTAATCTTAGAGAAAAATGTAAGTTGAAGGAGGTGGATCTTTAGGACTGAAGAAGTAAAAGATGTGAAGAATTTCAGATGTGTAGCTAAGCAGGAACCAGACCTATTTGTTTACGAGCTCTCACTCATCAAGGAAAGCCCTAAAAGATACTTTGCATGGAGTGTGTGGTCCAACCAAGCAATGAGACCCTGGCCAGGTTTCTTATAGGCCAGAAAATCAGGAAGAGAGGAAGCTTGTGCATCTTAGACGCCAAGGACCAAGACTTAGACAGGCAGAAAGACCTCCCTACTTAGCTTACAGGGAGTGGAGTGTAAGAATGGAGTCAGTTATGGAATTATTGCCTCCTAAGGCTGCCAAATGCTGTGAACAGTGTGTCAGACAATGAGCCCTCAGGCACAAAGACCCTCAGACATTTCAAAATGCCTCCTACTGAATGGCTGAAGGCTATGGAAACCTTGTCAAATCTGACTTCTGCTCCTGTCTGGTACAGAGAGGAAGGCTGGGATACCTTACAGAGAGCAGGGTAACACAGAACTTACTGAAAGACAGGAAATAACAATGCAAATGGGGAGAAAGCTCCAGAAGATAATGTCAAAAAAATAAAATGAAAACAGTGTTTGCTGCATGTGTATTGGGTAGAAACTGTGGGGTAGGACTCTTCTACACACTGGGGATGCATCAAATCCTGACTTCTCACACTCACACTTTGTGAAGACAGATCACAAACAAAACAACTAAGTAAATTATGTTTTGAGTTAAAAGGGGATACATATTTTCAAAGAAACTTAAGAGTAAACAAAGACAATAGCCAGTGAAACTGCATTTGTGGGGAGTAGAGGTAGGATTGAAATTTTAGATAGGGCATGACTGTGACCTTCTCGAGAAGGTGACATTTGGCACATTGGTAAAGAAGGTGACAGAGTGAGCAATGCAACTAGCTATCGGGAAGCAGAATCTATCAGGCAAAGTGAGCCACGCTTACAGAAGTTCTGAGATGCTAATGTGCCTGGAGATAGAATAGCAAGTATAGAGGCTCTGCAGTGAGATCCCACCTGGTGAAGTCTAGAGGAGGTAAGAGATACTCTTTTAAGCCATTGTTAGAACTGAGAGTTTACTGCCTGAGAAATGAGAAAATACTGAAGGACTCGAGAAGATGAGAGAGATGATATGACTGACGTTTTAACAGCATCACTCCAGCTGCTGTATTGAGTGATTTTTTTTTCTTTTTACAGCTTCTCTAAACTTTTTATATTTTTTGTATTATTCTTATAATTAAAATTAAACTTTCATTTTTTTTCCTTAAGGCTAGTGCCAGAAGCTGGAACAAAAACCTCATTATTTTCAAGGCCTCTGATAGAAAGATCTGGCAACAATAAGGAACTGTCATTATAATGTAAAAGCAGAATTACTAAAAAAAATAGGGTCTATGGCAGGGGTCAAGCAAATGTTACCTAACTTTGGGAAAAATATTAATAAATATACTTATACATGTTTATGTATATTATATATATGTATATATCATTTGCTGGCAGCGTGATGGTAATTATTCAAATTATAAGAAAACATTTTGCAGAGAAGATAAAGAAAGGAATATTGCCTCAACCTGCTCCCTGAAAAGGGAAAATTTTCAAGAACTCTTGTCACATTCCTCCTACGATCTTGAAAACCACTGAACACTCCTCAAGTAACTGTTTTCCTTTTTTATTGTTGTTATTCTATGAAGCAGATGGAAGTCGAAGGCTGTGACCAGAGTCCATTGTTCTTAAGCAACATTCCTCAGAAACATTTGTGTTCCTACACAGAATGTAGATTATCTATTACAACATACCAGGAATGTTTAGAATGCCTGAAAATTAACTATAAGAGCTCTCTCTCCATCTAAAATTATTCTTGCTTGCTTTTAATGTTTCTGTACTAACAAAAATAAACCTGGAACTGCACTGCTGCACATTAGTTAAGTTATAATTGAATATCTTGGCAAAGCCCGAACTTCTGTCCCAGTCAAGTTATTGTCAGTGTTCTTGTTTTTTTGTTGGGTAGTGAGTTCATGTGTAGGTCATTACAGAACTAAAAATAAGTATGCTGACCAATACTTAAGTAAAAGAGGGCTATATTTGGACTGATAATGACAGTACACTGTGAGTTAAACATCATAATTAATTCTCTACAGTATAACTGCAGTCTATTCAAGGAAAAATGTGAAAACATTAAAAGTTAGTAAAAACCATTTGACTGGCCTCTGTTGTTGGTGTACTGGATCTTCTCCCCCATCATGGTTAAAATAATCTAAAATAGCACCCAGCCCATATTCTCTTATTTTTAAAAAAAATGGCAACAATTTAATTATGATAAATTCATTTTGAAAATCAAGTTTCTTTTCTTTTTTCTTTTCTTTTTTTTTTGTGTTACACAGGCCTCTCACTGTTGTGGCCTCTCCCGTTGCAGAGCACAGGCTCTGGACACGCAGGCTCAACAGCCATGGCTCACGGGCCCAGCCGCTCCACAGCATATGGGATCTTCCCGGACCGGGGCACGAACCCGTGTCCCCTGCATTGGCAGGCGGACTCTCAACCACTGCACCACCAAGGAATCCCCCCTAGTTTCTTTTTTATTCTATAGTTTCATTTATTAAAATGTTTCCAAAGATGGGACACAGTTCCTGAAAAAAATGAAAGCAGTCACTTTTTCCAGTATTATATTTTCCCTGGATATGTAAATATATTAAATTCAGTTGGGAGTTAAGTAGCAGTGCTTTTCAATAAATAAGAAATTGAAACCTGCCAAAGAAATCTATAAATTGTTAATTAATGTTAATTGAGTAAATTGACTAGCATGAATTGACTAAATTAAATATAAGTCTTTGAAAGTAATAAAGATTATACTTTCCAACCTCTACTCCAATTCTATATGGGAATATTTGTAGAGTCTAATCAGTTTTCATGTGTCACATAGAGTGGAGATTTCTAAATGTTGTAAGTCTGTGAACGTTCTAGTTTGGGTGATTAAGAATGAAGAATGGGAGCCTTCCTGGTGGCGCAGTGGTTGAGAGTCCGCCAGCCGATGCAGGGGACACGGGTTCGTGCCCCGGTCTGGGAAGACCCCACATGCTGCAGAGCGGCTGGGCCCGTGAGCCATGGCCCCTGAGCCTGTGCGTCCGGAGCCTGTGTTCTGCAACGGGAGAGGCCACAACAGTGAGAGGCACGTGTACCGGAAAAAAAAAAAAAAAAAAAAAAAAAAGAATGAAGAATGAGTATCCAGTTTGTGAATTTAAAGGAATTATCATGAAAAAGTGAAAGTAACATGCTTCAACTCAGAAGTAATTCCCTCAAGATTTGTATTTAGTTGCTGGTATTACTAAACATTCTCATTCAGAAAGCTAAAGCAGTTGAGGCAAAACAAATTAAGCCTGATTTCCATTGAGAAATGCTCACAGGTAAATCTCAGGTGGCCTATTGCTTCTGATTTACTAACCATGTGAGTGGTGGGCAAGGTTGCCAGGCCTCCCATCTCAGATTATACGAACAGAAGGGGAATCAACTATAAAAAGATTTTGTTTCTTCATATACTTGCACTGCTTGGGTACTCAGTCCATGTTCTAAGGATGCTTTAAGGTTTTATTAAAGAATGAATACTTGCAAATTGACTTGCAAATACTCCACACCTTAGATGATTGACATTGAGGGTTTTATCCAACAACTTTATTTTCTTTTTTAGAGCACTGACAATCAGTATCTTTTATTTCTCTAATCAAAACCTTTAGGGCTTCCCTGGTGACACAGTGGTTGAGAATCTGCCTGCTAATGCAGGGGACACAGGTTCGAGCCCTGGTCTGGGAAGATCCCACATGCCGTGGAGCAACTAGGCCCGTGAGCCACAACTACTGAGCTCGCGCGTCTGGAGCCTGTGCTCTGCAACAAGAGAGGCTGCGATAGTCAGAGGCCCGTGCACCACAATGAAGAGTGGCCCCTGCTTGCCACAACTGGAGAAAGCCCTCGCACAGAAACGAAGACCCAACACAGCAAAATTAAATAAATTAATAACTAAACTCGTACTCCCAACATCTTCAAAAAAAAAAAAAAAAAAAACTTTACAAGTAGAAAGCATGTGACATTTCTTATGGTATGGAATAAGATGTAAAAACTAAAAAAAAAAACTTCACATGATTTTATTGCTTCTCATTGATGTAACATACTTAAATAGCTTCTTAAGAATGGCCTAGCTATTGATGTATCACGCTACTTCAGGGACAATCATTAAGCCCATTGTTTTCCCTGATGAAGGAAGGATGCTCACACTGCAGATGGCAATGTAGTCTTGATCAGCAAAGCAGGATTTTTCAAAGATTCCTATTACCTCCTCTCCTTACATCCTTCATGTTGCTCAAATCATATATGTTCATTCAAACAAATTTTAGCTTCATTTTTGTCAGGAAGTCCTAACTCAGATATTGAAAACAAAGCAATTACTCCTTTTTTTTCCCTTCCTATAATGATCCCGTGAACCTTAACTGTTCTTTCTTCAGCCTTAAAAGGGTCACCTCTATTTCTGCTGGTGTAGTTGTTACTGTGCCCTAGACTTTCCTTGAGTTGTAACTTACTTTTGTGTCACCTCCATATTGGTCTGAATGTTTTCCAGGCAGGATTCTTTAGAACAATGTGAAAACAAGACCTTCCTGTTACCTTTCATATAAGTTTAATCAATTATTTTTTCTATGAAGACATTAGAGACTCTGGCTATTTTTAAATATTGCTATTGTGATGTTTTTCCACAAGGCATATTTAAAATGCAACAACAAGGCACTTGCTTCATAGAAAGTGTTCAAGAAGGAAAATAGAAGAAAACCCAATGATATTTAAAGCTGAAGCTGTAAATCATCAATTCTGCATTTTGTTCTGAGTTCTAGGTTTAAGATGTAGACAGATACTTAAGAAATGTTACCAGTAACAAATATAACAAAACATAGTATTTTTGAATTGAAATAGTATTCAAATGTCCCAAATATGTCTTTTCTTAGATGGGTTAGTTAGCTCCTAAGTTTGCTAGTACTTCAGTCATAATCAATGACTAAAAGGAAGAAGCTACAACTGAGTGCATTCAGGTCTAAGAGGAGTCCTCTGATCATAGGATTAACCCTTCATTACAAATTATAATCTACAAGGGAGGGGTTGCCTTTTGACTTAATTTATTCAAATGCTTATATCTATAGTGTCTATTGGGAGAATGGTCTTATGCTACCATGCTCATTAGGCTTTGGGCACACTGCAAGTCAGCAGATTACAGAATTCTGGCTCTCAGCGGTACAGCCAGTTTGGATGAAGAACACTACCAAAGCCAAGGCTGACAAGAAACAGGATCCAGTTTTTTAAAAGGAGTCTGGAAACAACTAGTTCGTCTTGTGAGGGATCTCGCCAACCTTGTTTTGCTCAAGCAACATGTGTCACAAGGTTTGGAAGAACAGAACAATAGAAAGCCTAAGCTGAAAGCATACAATGGAGTAGAAAGCTATGGTCAGACTTGGAGATGTCGGACGTGAAGGCAATCAAGACATGGCCATGGCAGGTACTATATCTCAAATTCATTTGGATATTGTTTTAAATATCCATCGAAGTTTATATATCCATGAGTTTGAACAAATGTTAGGTTTTCTAAGTTGGAAAAAAAAATCTTTATATGCTTTAGAAGCCAAGAAGATAAAACATACAATTGTGTGTTCAACCTCAAAGTTTCAAATTTTACTTAGAAGAAAAAGATTTAGGTAGTTCAAGCCTTAGGAACAAGTCTCTTTCAAGGTCTTAAGCCTATTCAAAAAGGTCTCAGTATAATAAACTAATAATATGAAAAACGCTCTGGGAGTCTGCTGCTCTGGTCTCAGACCTGGCCAAATTCTCTGCTTGTAATATCCTGTTAAGTTGGATAGGAACTGCCTTCCTTGAATGAGTAAGACTCTTAAAATTGGAAAGATTTAGAATTAAGTTTGTAAAACATTAAGAAAATAAAGAGCAATCATTTCACTTATATTTGTGAGTTAAGAAACTGCATGTTTGATATTTTGTACTCTTGTAGTGTTTAAGAGAATTGTGCCCATCCAAGTATCAACTATGTAATTCCAATTTGTAGGTACAATTAAAGAATTGATAAAAACCTAAGATATTAAATTAAGCTCTTCCTAAACTTGTTCAGACCATTATAACATTTTTGAGAATATAAAAGTCACCATATTTAATCATAAGACTTCATTACTTAAAAGAGAAATAAAACACAGTAGGTTATAATGCAGCTTAGAATTTCTGAAGATATTAAGTCAGCAAATGGATGAAGCTTTACTCCAAAACATCTAAAGGTGAATAAAATTTGATATATTTAAAATAGAATTAAATAACTGATTTTCTGAATTGTTTAATAAATTAAAATACAATTTTTCATAAGAAAAAGAAATCTTAAAGTCTCCTTTGCTTGCAAAAATTGTCTTTATAGATAATAATAAAAAGAAAATCATGTCATCAAGGGAAAGACACATAATTTGGTGTTTCTGCTGAAAAGTATTCTGGAAAACCAAATATCAGGTTTCTGGTATCTGGCTGGAGGGCTAGATATCAGTTTTCTGATAGCTTTCTGATATCAGATAATAGTAGAAATAAATCTGCAATTATAATAATGCATCAGGATCTGAGAAAGGCAAGCAATTATAACCATACACACATGCACACTTCACAGGTCTTTTCAATATCTTTCTTTAGCCAATGAAATGAAAGGTGTGGAGCATCTCACATAGGTATTTCTGCTATTATTAGTTTTGGTTAAATGAAAGTGAAGTACAGACTGGAGAAGAATTCATATAAATGAAATATCTCCAAGTATCTGTAATAACTAACATGTGTATTTTAACTAACTAGAATTACCCTGCGTTTGCTTAGTGAAAATACATATTATTCAATAGAAATAATGATTAATGTGTTCTTTTATTTTTCATCTACAAATCATTAACTCTATCATCTGAATAATGTAAAGTCTGTTACAAGTTCTGAAATCCTTAAAAGTAAATTTATAACTATTTTTTAAAGTACAGCTTCTATATATTTTTGTTTTTGATCCATTTCTCTTAATTACTACTGCTCTTGAGATAAAATTTTTAATGTTTCCACACAATCCATAGAGAAAAATAGAAAATGCTTTAATTAAGATGTTATGTAATTTTTGAACAAGCCAAGCATAAAAGGATGGCTAAAGTTTGATGTTCCAACCTTTTGTGATTATAAAACTAAAAATAGTTTAGCCTAACACTTCATATATAACCTATTTTAAAAAGTCAAAATAAAATAAAATGTGATGTTTCCATGAAGCTTTTAGCAGAAGAGTAATTTTTGGGCTTATAGCTATGTATTTGAATGTATAACTCTTTTAAAAAATGGCTAATTAATGCACCTGAGTTGATATTTTTATATTTTGCATCAATCTACTTTCTTTCAGTTTAGTACACTTATATGTTCTTTTACATTCTTTTTCAAAAAAATGTTATATTATGCACTGTTAATTTGATAAATAGAATGACTGAAAAATTCATTTGGAATATAGGTGTATGTATAAATAACAAGTGGCTGATGATTACTGTCTTTTCCCTAAATTCCTTCTCCTACATTTTTCATTCACTTACAAATAGAGGGAGAACAGGAAAATGACAAGAACTTCCCTTCAGGTTCTTCTGTCCAACACAGAAATCATTGTTCCATGGTTCCAAGCAGCAGCCTAGCCAAATAGGAAAGAGCTTAGATAAATGTCATTCAGAATGTTTCTTCCTTTTTCTATCCTTTTGTGAATGCTTTCATGTTAAATCAAAATGAAATACAACTCAACAAAAACATCAAACAAAACATAAAAAAGCATGCACAATATAAAAATGGTCCAGAAGCCATAATTATGCAGCTATTACACATTCAGATGAGTTGTAAATTTTTAATTGTAAAGAAATGACTTTTAAGCTAATATATATGCTGCTGTTTATTAACAGTTAGAATCCATATTTTCAATAGGCCTCATGTCTGTGAAGCTCAGAAAGCTACATAGGCATGATCTCATTGTTTTAATACCATAATTAGGATATAAGAAGAACAGCTATTTTCATCATCTTAATGGTAAGAAAACAATGGTGCAAAAACAAAGTGTTTTGTCCAAGTGACTAAGGAAAGAACTAACTGCACAATTAAAAAGTCTCATCATAACTTGCTCCCTTTGTATACTTCATCTAGATAAAATAATATTTACAAGTACCATTTATAGATTATTTTTTATGTACCCAGCTCTGCACTATGCACTTTACATGAACTGTCTTATTAAACTTTCACAAACATCATATGAAGGAATTACTGCTCTAATCCCAATTTTACTGATGAGAAACTGAATAATGAAGAGTGAAATATATCATCCAAGGTCAATAGCAACAGTAAGTGCAGAGCCATGACTCAAACTGGGCACTCCCATGTGAAAACTAATGTACTTATTTAAGTTCCGTGATGCTTGTTATGGACTGAATTGTGTACCCCCCCCCCCAATTCATATGTTGAAACTCTAAACCATAATGTGACTGTATTTGGAGATAGGGCTGATAAGGAGGTATTTAAGGTTAAATGAGGTCGTAGAGTGGAACCTTAATCCAACAGGACTGGTGTCCTTATAGAGACCCCAGACGCATGTGCACAGGGGGAAGGCCATGAAAAGGTGGTCTGGCCAGAAACCAGCCCTTTTGGCACCTTGAAGTTGGACTTCCACTCTCCAGAACTGTGAGAAAATAAATTTCTTTTGTTTAAGCCCCCCAGTCTGTGGTATTCTATTAGGGTGGCCTGGGCTGACTAATACAATTGCATCTGGTTCAGTGATTGGGTGCCAGGCCTTCTGATTTTGGTCCCCCCTTATTTTATTATCAGAAAACAGTTGCCTTTACACTCCCTGCTCCTTCTCTTCCTCTTTTTGTTTATTTTATTTTATTATTGTAAGCTAAGGGAATACTTGAAGGTTGTTGATTTGTGCTGTTGCAAAGAGTTGGAAAAAATCTTTTGCTTTTTGCCATTGAACCTGAAAGGACTTATGCTATGAAACACATGCTTTCCTTTGGTTATCTGTGTCTCTATACTGTGTGTGATATATCAAAGAGTCGTCCCCACTGTTGGTCATGCCTCAAAGAGCAGTATTAGTAGCAGCAGATGTCACAAGAGACATACTGACAATGAAACAGGCAGCAGAATATAATGGCTCAAACCAAAGACAGTGGTAGTGGCTAAATTGTTACTATTAATTTTGTGAATATTTAATCTGCCGAGAATTTCATAACATTAATGTGTCTACTTATGTATATATCTGTGTGTGCCTGCTTTAGCATACATATGTGTGATTGTGTATACAGGCATTGTGGGTTTACATTACCATCACTAAATATTTCTCTGGGGGGCTATAAGGGCAGAAACATGAGCTTGATTTCTTAAGACCCTCAAGAGGCCATTCTAAATTTATACCTCTGAGTGGTCCAAGGCACAGTCACAAGATTAATGTGCTGCAGTTCTCCGGATCCATCTAGTGAAACTGACTCTCTGGACGCCTATTATTTATGAATTTTATGTTACCTTCTTAAATGCGAAAGAGAAAGAACGTGGGAACTTGTAAACTAAAATCAATACCGATAATAACCTTTCACACTGAGAAGTTGCGATGTCTCTGTTTATTTCATAAATGTCTTGTGGATTAGACATACTCCTTTCTCACTAAATGACTTCATGCTTTCTTTGTGTTTCTTCCTTCTTGTTCTTTTCTGCTTCACCATACCTCATTTTCTTGCTCTGCTTTTCTATCTCCCACACAGAAAATCATGTTGGATTTCATATGATTACTTGACTAAATAAAATCACTGAAAACAGGCGCAGGAGGAGGCAGGAGCCCATTTATTTCACAGTGTGATAGTGATTGTTCAATATCCAGAAGAGAGCAATAACAGTGTATATGGAATACATTTTTTGTATGATTATTATTTGAAAGATTTCATCTCTAATAGTGTCTTGTTCAGGGTTTTATAAAATAGTATTAAATGAACTGATGTCTAGAGAGATGTTTGTAAACATTAAAAAAAAACCCTCACAATACTTAATAGAACAAATTTTAATATAATCAGCAATTTTAAGAAACCATCCAAAAGGTTTGGGTAACTGAATATATTTCCTTGGCTTAATACTGTGGCTGTGTTAGAGTGAGAGACTATATTCCTAAATAGAAGACATACTTAACTACTATAAATGTTTTGTATAAATTATGACTTTGTTTTAAGATAAGATACAAAAGAAACCTTAATGCTTTTTCCTTTATGGTCTAAGCCATTAAGAACATAAAAACCATTCTGACAATTTTATTAGCCACATATTTTCCCTTCTATCAAACTAAATAGTTGTGTTAAATCTATACAGAATCTAAATGTTTTTACATTTATTCACTCAGACTTTTCTGCATCCTTTTTAAATTCCTAGGACATTTACTCCACTCAAGAATCAGAGAAATACTGTTTTCAGGAAATATTGGAAACTTGTGATGTAACTAATTTGACTTTCTAATGGACATTGAATGAGGATAGTGACTAGTGGCAATTGTGATCGCTCATCTTAGGTAACTCTACCTCAAGACCAATAAGATATATTCATCCCTGTCCACTTGATAGAGGCATTCCAAACATGTTGCTAATTATGCTGATGAGTTAAGGAATGGAAGCTTTTCCTCCCATATTTTATTGCCTTTTATTCTGGAGATCACAAATGTCTTTTAATAGGAATGGAAATTTCATTTTATAGCCACATTCAACATATAGTATATAATGCAAAACAATTCATCAATTAGGACAAAGAAATTACCAAATATTATGTCATACTATGTAGAAGAAAATAATCACTGCATTTTTAAATTTTCCATCTTTGCAACAAGTAGTACAGACTATTTAACCACCAAAGATCTATTAATTGGACAGATACTGTACAACATGCTTTGCTTTATTGATTCTGATTATACCCGAGAAAACTACAGTATGAACATCATTTTGAAAAAGAATCCAAAAACAGAGTGGATATATATATATGTATAACTGATTCATTTTGCTGTACAACTGAAATTAACACAACATTGTAAATCAAGTATACTCCAATAAAAATATATAAACATTATTTTAAAATCTTATGAATGCAGAGTTCACCTTCAGTTTCTTCAAAATAATGCTAGTTATAACATTATCAGTATTAACTCAGAGGATACAAAATCTTTACCTGTTTCTTTTCCCTTAACTATAATTTAGATTTAATTTCTGCACTTCATTTTCACTATCATTAGAAGAGTGTTTTATTTGGCTTATTATGATGAGTGTCAGATTAAGTTAATTATGTTTATGAATTATAATTTTCATATTCCTTTAGTTAAATATACACTATTTTAATATGTGTCACCATATATAGTTTTTGGTTACTTTTGTAATAACATGTGGGAAAATAATAATTTCCATTTGTGGCACAAAATGCAATGTGAGATTAAAAATACTTTTACACTAAATATGAGATGTATATCTTTGATTATAGATTATAGCTATCTTATGAAAGACCTTTGAATATTTGCCACTGCCACTTATACCTGAAGTTGTCCCAATATTGGGACAAAATGTGGAGATCAAAAAGTGGAGAGGGGGCATAGATCTGTGGTCACATTCTTTGCTAATAATAGTAGCAAGTAGTTTATTGCTGTAGAAAATTGGAGGGATTCAAATTCTTTCCTGCCTTAACTTATCAATATGTAAAATACCAAGAATTTTCTCATCTTACTTCATTTTTAGGAATAAAACATGGCTTTGTCTTACATTCAATTTACTAATTTGCAGCAGAAAAGGAAAAAAACTCTCTAATGTGAAAGTCTCAGGTGAATAACAAAAGAATTAGTAACCAGATTACTGGTGAAACATGGTTTCATTGATTTTCCCTTACAGAAGAGACTGATAAAAACAAGGGATTAAAAATTGACATGCAAAAGGGAGAATTCTGCAGGGCAATAATGTCAGTCAAAGAGAAAAAGAGCATGTGAAAAACTGTAAGTATCAAGAAAAATGTTGTATGATTGTCAATGATAAAAAGCAATTGACATAAAGAAGTTACTTTTTCCCATCATTTAATGGAAAAGCTTAATGAGAAAAAGAAAAATTACACACACAAAAAAAGATGAAATACAGTGTCTACAGCATTATGTTCATATAGTGACTTATAAGATGTGCCAATCATCTAGTTGTCTTTCAACTTTGAGCAGTCATTCTCTACAATGTTTCTGGTGCTGAAGCTGGACTCTATGATCCACTTTTCTACTTTGCTGATAGTCTTCCTCTAGTTTTTGCCAAGAAGGAGCACTAGAGGAAGACTGCAAAGATGGGGGTTAGAGTTAGGGTTAGGACTATTTTAAATTCCAAATATAAGTGAGATCATACTTTGTCTTTCTGAGTCTGGCTTATTTCACGTAGCATAATGTCCTACAGGTTTGAAATCCTGTCATTTATGACAACATGGATGAAACTGAATTAAGAACATTTTCTTTTAAATTTGTTCTATTCAAAACACTACTTTTATTTTTATCTCTGCCTTGACCTTGACTATTACAAAATTCAAGTCCTAGAAACCTAGAACTTGAATTCATTACTTTTGAACAATTTTTAAAATTCCATAACTTGGAAATACAATGTTCAGTTATCAAATTGAAGATCTTTCCCTAAACTCCATTGTATCTTACTTTTATCTATGGCTTTCTTACCAGGTTAACCTAGTAAGGAATTAACTTAAATGTTGACCCATATCTGATATCTTTTAAACCCCCCTGCAAAGGCTGAGGTAGCTCCATATCCAATTGCCCTGATACCCAGTGAATACTTAATATAATACTTATCATGCTGATTGGAGGCACGCATTTATTTGTTTTTCTGTTCTATAACATGGAAAGCTTTTTGAAGAATTGAATCAACTCTTATTCATTGAAAATTGAATGTACATTAGTATTACTGCCATATACTATGTGCTCAATAAATAAGTATTGCATGAATAAATAAATAAATATTTCAGAGATGAGTTAGTATTTTTCGTAATTACAGTTGCCAGATGTAACAAATAAAAATATAGTTCTCCCAGTTAAATTAGATTTTAGTAAAACAATGAATAATTTATTTAACATAAGTATGTTCCAAATATTACATTGCTAAAATAATATACATTGTTTACCTAGAATTCAAATTTAACTGAGCGTCCTGTATTTATCTGGCAACTATAACTTGAATGAAATATTTCCATGTCAATACTGACTTTTGACTGAATGAGTTCTGTGGAAAAAAATTTATGCTTCATATAGAAAAGTGTTTTGATCTGTAGCTCTTGGTTTGATTATTCAGATATTGTTCTCAGTGAACTGTGTCTGAAAAGATCTGTAATGTTGGTCCTTTTTTATCATTCAATAAGTTGTTGATTGAATGGACAAAAGTGATTTTCAGAATGTTTTTTTAAATAGTGTATACATATTGAAATAGTATGTGTACATACAGATGCATTTATTTACATTTGTGTCAACTATGAACATCATTTAGGTCTGAAGATTTTGTCATTTGATGGATAGAGCATGCCAATTGCCCCAATAGGTAGACCTCATGTCCTAGATTTAAGAATAATGCTTTTCTAATAACTGTGGAACATACTTCATCTTCCAGCAGGAAATGACTGGATATCTATTGACAGGCCCTGTGGTCTGCTTCATCTAGGCAAATACTAGGCTGAAGGCCATCATTTCAAAATTATACTGTTCTAGGCAGATCCAATAATGTCAATCCATCCTGGGTCAGCCATCAGATTTCTAAAACATTGAGGTTCTGGAAAATAAATATTCCTAGCACAGTTTTTTTTTTTTTTTTTTTTTTTTTTTTTTTTTTTTTTTTTTTTTTTTTTGCGGTACGCGGGCCTCTCACTGTTGTGGCCTCTCCCGTTGCGGAGCACAGGCTCCGGACGTGCAGGCTCAGCAGCCATGGCTCACGGGCCCAGCCGCTCCGTGGCATGTGGGATCCTCCCAGACCGGGGCACGAACCCATATCCCCTGCATCGGCAGGCGGACTCTCAACCACTGCGCCACCATGGAGGCCCCCAGCACAGTTTTTGACAGCCAATAGTTGTTTAACAAATGATGGCTTCCTTTTCCAAAATACCTGAATCCATTTCATAAAAATGAAAATATTGTTTCAGAGAAGCTTCCAGGCCATGTATGGCCAGCATTTTAGAATCACATCCTCTGAAATCAAACCAACATTCAGGATAGTTATGGTGGTTTAATGGAATGTTGAAGCACATACCATTTTTCTTAAATCAAATATTCAACTTATACAGATGTTATTTAAAGCCATAGAGCTTGATAAAACCCCAAAGGAAAAGAAATAGGTGAAAAAGATGATGGATCTAGGACTGGGCCTTGAGTCACTCAATTTTTTTTTTACAAATTTATTGAGGAATAATTGACAAAAATAATTGTACATTCAGTTGTTTATATCTAAAGTCCATGACATGATAATTTGATTACATATACATTGTGAACTGATTACCAAGATCAAGATAACACATCCATCACCTCTATCACCTCACATCATTAACTCTCCCTCTTTTTTTTTTTGTTTTCTTTTTGTCACTCACTCAAACTTAAAGGTAGGGGAGAAGACGAAAAAGTAGTAAATGTGACTGAGAAACAAAGTGAGATAGTAAGAAAAGAAAGTGTGGTATTCTAGAATCTAAAATACTAGACTCTAACTATAAGAAAATCATCAGACGTATCTCATTTGAGGGACATACTACAAAATACCTAATGAAGTATGCCTCAAACATCTCAAGATCATGAAAAATAAAGAGAGATTGAAAAACCATCACAGATTAAAGCATGCTAAGGAGACAATACGACTAAATGTGATGAGGTGTTTGGATTGAATGCTGCACCAGACATAGGACATTTATGAGAAAGCTGGTGAAATTTGAATAATCTGGGCTTTAGTCCTAAAAAGAAACTTCTTAAACATGAAAATAATGAAGAATATAGTAAATTGCTGATCTAAATAATGTCTAAGGTCTTGGGTTTTGTGGGAACTTCTTTGGTTTCACCTAATTATAAGAATATTGATGTAGGGCATGGCTGTGCTACTTGGCAAACATCAAATGAAGAGTATATCAATTTTTTCTTTTAACAATGGCTTTGGACAAAGGTCTTTGTTCTAGTTTGAACTTTAATAGTTGTAGAGGTATAAACATATCCCATGGCTCTCACTGTCAAACCAGATGTGCACTGGCTGCCTCCCTGTATTTTTAATTAGTTTTAATTGCCCTAAAGTGATCATAGAAGCAATGAAGGTATAAATATTATACTGGTTTTCAATTTTACATCTAATTACACCTCAGATGATTTTTTGCATACATATATGTACCTAGAGCCCTGGACAATTAAAAGATATCTCCTGATTACATGCAGAAAAATTATGAATTAGCCTACACTGTCATTTAGCAATGTAAGACAGCCTTTCTAATATTTTTAGAAATCATAGTTATTTAAAGATGACCCATATGACAACTGTATTTTATGTACCTCTACTTACAGAGGTATCCTCTATATGAACAGAAGCAAAAAGTGCTCTGTGTTTGTGTGCTTAAACCTTTTTTAAAAAGTTTTGTTTTGTTTTGCTTTGTTTTGCTCAGAGTTAGCATAGATGTGAAATGCTCCAGTGCACTTTTTCACTTTATTCCTCTACAGAGTTATTTTTTTATGATAGGATTCTATTAAGTAGTTATAAATCTTTTCCCTTTGGCTTAGACATGGTTGACTACTCTTCACCAATCACATGTCAAGAGCAGGCAGTCTGGCTGAAAGGAGCAGTCAAGAGGCAAGAGATTCAAATATATGTAAGTTCAACCAATGTTTATTAATAACATCTTTTGCGACTTGAGAGAAGGCACTTGCTTTCTCTTTAAAAGCGCATACACATACACAGATTCTCCTATGCAAATTGCTGCATTCCCTGTGCACTGGATAAAATAACTTCAGAATATCATTTTTCCCCTCTACCTAATACAGATCTTGAAGCGTATTTGCATTTGAGAATATGGAAGTAATAGCTGCTTTAAAAGAGATTACAGAAGCCTTCTGGAGATTGATACCACCCTGTTGTAAAGTAAAAAGGGACAGAATAAATAAAGCTGATAGATTTTGATTAGTTTTGTATTAAGAACTCTAAATTGTAGACCAAATTTAGTTATTATAAAGCAGCTTTGCATTAGATCACTGTTCTGTGGGCATGGCTTCTGAGGCTCCTAACTTCACTCCATTTCTTGAATAATACTTTTACTTGTTCAGAAAGTTTATTTATTTTCTGCAATGCACAGACTGCCAGAATGTGGCTCCGTATACTGTTGTATCTACCATACTTTCAGGAGCAAGTCTCCCTCTATCAACATATTCAAGTAATGGTGTTTCCTTTTTTTTGCATATCTGTTCACACCTGGTAGCTAGTGTGGATACAGAAAAATTAGGATCCCCAAGAAAAAGAGTGCTGCCCACCATCCAGGTCTACAAAGGTAACTCACTGCAGTTGACCACCAACAGTGCACCCTGGGAGGAATTCATCATGAAACACAGGATGAGGCACTCTGTGCTTTGGACTAGCAGGTCCTTAGTTAGATGCCACATACCTCAGAAAGAAATTCAATGACTCAGATTCTTGCATCTTCCCATACAATAGAAAAACACTAAAATCATTAATGTAAGCTGTTCTTTGCAATTAGCAGTAATCTTTTACCAAGATGTATGCCTGACTGCATGAATCCTCTAACCAAAACTCATATATAAACTGACTTCTCCCCTACCTCCTCAGAGCAGTTCCTCAGGGTTGAGTGTCTGTCTCCTGGGCTATAGTCCTCAGCAAGACCCTGAATAACACTTCAACTCATGAGTCTTGCTGTGTGTCTTTTAAGTGGATGCTAGAAATCCATGTCAAAAGTATTTTGAGCTATAAAGAGAGGATATAGAGACAGTAGTCCAAGCATGTTAGCTGCCAAGACGATTTAATTTCTTTGATAGGCTCTTAAAGAAACCTAGGCCTCCAAAATTTGTCTAAAATAAAAAAGAAAGGTAAAAGACATTCTAGTCTGTGTGGCAAAACAAGGTTTCTAACAGAACATAATAGAGTAATTCGGAGTTAGAAAATAGTTCAAAAGAAAACAGTCCAATTTCATGTTATCTTATTTCGAACTGCAGTCTTGCATCTGTTGCTTGTCAGAAAATAAAACGATCTATAGCTACTCATTTAGAAAGGTGTGAATCAAACGAATCTGTGCTTTAGAGGAGTTCCAATACCCTGTTCATCACAAAAATAAACAGATACAATATGTTATCTTTCTTTTTGATTAAGAAATAATAAATATGTTTTTCTCAAAAAACTTGTGTAAATCTGGAAGAGAAAAATCATATCTGAGTCTTGATATTAAATAGGGGTTAAGCTCTAGGAAGAATGCATTAACGTTAAAAAATTAAGCTTCTAAAAATTTCAAAACACTCAATAGGGATTATCAGATCAGAACAATTACTACAATAGTATAAATATATAAATAATGTCCAAGCATGTAAATGATTTCAATGATAGGCCTTTTTGCATAAATACATTAAATTATAATTGTTAGTCTGCTGGTACTTTAGGAACATGGCAGGGATCTTTGTGCTAAGTTCTCATCTCACTTATCTCTTTTACTCCTGCTGAGGGTAAAACCAGCTTAGACAACACTTAGACAACACTCTTCATTAGCGTTAAAGCATAGTTGTTAGTAGAACTGGATGTTTTCCTGCATAAAGGAAGGTTAAGATGTTTTCTTGGCTGTGGAATATTTAGATTAACAACAAATTTGTAATTATATTAAAGTAAGTGGATAATTTATCCAAGTGAATTATCTGCATAAATAGCCACAGGAGCTTAAGTAGTAACTTTAGACACAGTTATAGTAGTTGCCAGCTGAGATCATTGCATGTGGTGTTAACTACTAATTTTTGTCATTTTGCTGGCTCTTTATCTGTAACTACATTACATACATTACAAGTGACCTTGGAAATATCTCTATTTAATTATAATGTGTGTTCTTCCAGAATCCTTATACATTTTTTTCAAGTATGACATGTTTGCAACAGAGTTTATATTAAAAGTATCACTAATAAATTGGAGAAGCACTATGCATCTGTATCCATTATTTCCTGCTGTTCAGTGTTTAACACATAAGGATGATAGATGACAGAAGACAGATAGACGATAGACAGGTAGATGACAGACAGATAGATAGCTTTAATTCATGCTATACTATGATCTGATTTGCTCATTTTATGGTGTTCTTTTTATTTTATCAGGGTGCACAGCTCCCCTCTCCCCTTATTTGAGTAACTCACTTAAATACAGAAAGGTTTTAGTGCTCACTAGAAAACATTAATTATCAATAATACTGTTCTAGCAGGGCTTTTTTTTTTTTTTTTTTTTTTTTTTTTTCCTGTACGCGGGCCTCTCACTGTTGCGGCCTCTCCCGTTTCAGAGCACAGGCTCCGGACACGCAGGCTCAGTGGCCATGGCTTACGGGCCCAGCCGCTCCGTGGCATATAGGATCTTCCTGGACCGGGGCAGAACATGTGTCCCCTGCATCGGCAGGCAGACTCTCAACCACTGTGCCGCCAGGGAAGCCCTAAAAGGGCATTTTCGTAGGCTGTTAGAATCTGTGGTTCAGGGTTCAGAGAGAAGCCATAAATATGGAAAATTCTTTCTATCCCCGGAAAGACATGGTACACTAGTACATGGGTGTGTTTTATTTTGATCCTGACTGATCTGACTATCTAGTTTGGCTCTGTAAAATGTACAGACTTTTTAACCTGCATTTGGCTTAGTTTCTTCACCTATGAGATGGGGATAAAAACTACAAGAGAAAGGCTACTGCAATGACAGAATGAAACAAAAAAACTTCTTACTACACATTATAGACTCAATAAACAATAACCATTATTAAACTGATATTTTAAACACAACTCCAGTATATTGCAAAGCACTTTTAACTAAATATGAATCACTCTCCTGCATTCTTACTTGAATAACTAAACAATAATTTAAACCCCTAGAACCTTGGTTTCTCCATTTGGGGAAGTATAAAGTCTAAACTCCAGGTTAGACTAGAAACAAAATAAAAACAAAAATAGTTCCTGCTGTAAATTCTTATACTTTTGTAGATTAGATATCAAGTTTGCATTGAAAAATTTCAGTGTAACCAGAGTGTCTTTCATGATCTTAGATTTGGCGTTTATTTCTTGGATGACTGCTTTTGTAAAGGTTGCCAAAAGATAAAGAGAAAGTGATTAATGAGTTCTAAAATATTCTTGTGCCTTACACCCCAAGCTGATGAGGTTCACAGTCTTGTAATTAAGTTAATAATTGCATCTCATTTCTGGTTTATGTCACAGTTGTTAGAAATTATTTTCTTCTACATTTCGTATTTCAATAGTTTCTTACTCTTAGCTCTTCTCTCTTTTCTCTAAGTCATTGTATGCAGATAATTCTGTTCCTGACTTTCCTTGTTGGTAATGCATTCCCCAGTCTCTAGTAAAGTACCTTGAATACTCATTGATTAATTGATCAAATACTCTCAATTCAATTAGTCCCAAACATATTTACTTAGAGTGTTACTTGTGTTCCAATTCTCTAAATAAACTCTAATTTCCACTCTCTAGTTAATCTAGCATGTTGGGTCGCTCAACATTTCTGAATATCACTAAATTCTGGGAATATAAGAGAATTTTTAAATGAATCATTTAAATGCATACAAAATATGATGACTGATAACTAAATAGAATTAGAGATAAGGACAATATTTTTCACTTAAATGTGTTTGGACACCAAAAAGAAAACAATTTAGAAGTCTAATCCAATATATATCATACAGGTTACAAGTATTTGAAAATCCCAAGGTTGAAAATACTTACTAAAATACAGTAGACAGGGCTTCCCTGGTGGCGCAGTGGTTGAGAGTCCGCCTGCTGATGCAGGGGACATGGGTTCGTGCCCCGGTCCGGGAAGATCCCACATGCCATGGAGCGGCTGGGCCCGTGAGCCATGGCCTCTGAGCTTGCACGTCCAGAGCCTGTGCTCCACAACGGGAGAGGCCGCAACAGTGAGAGGCCCGCGTACCGCAAAATAATAATAATAATAATAAATACAGTAGACACCTCTCAGTAATTTTCTTGTTATGTGGAAGACAGGGATAACATTCACACATTTATTCCAATATCTATGTTATGAATGGGACTAAGCATGATAGGTAGAGCGAGGGTCTCATTGTCTATGGTACCTCTGGGTTGGTTTCATATTGCATTAATACACATCTAACTCATCTTAATCTGCTTTACATATGTTACCATGATGCTTAGCATTGCAGACAAAATAAAAGTATCTGTATTTTATTCTTTGGAAAATTAATTTCTCATTCTTTTAGGGCCAAAATTTGATCTCAGTATTTCTAATCTTGCTTGTGTCCTCAACTAAATAGAGTAAAATAAGAAACACTGTACACTATCAATGGTTAGAAATTGTTTCATAACTGAATTCCATGTTCATATAAGAGGTATTTCAATAAAAGGTATTTCAATCCAGAGCACATGGACCTGGGTAGTAAGTATGGGGTAAAAGCAAAAGAAAATCTGCATTGTGTGTGCTTATTCCAGCGTTGAGAATTCTTACAGGGAATGCCCTATTATAGTTTCTTTTCTCTGATTATGAAGCCTGTCTTTTCGGTTCAAAAGCCCCCTGTGATTTGAGAGTACAAGGAAATCGTCCACTGGTGAAGTGACTTGCCAGATCACTGAAGTTCAATTTAAGCATGGAATTCAGCTCTGGAGAGAGCAACGCAGCTCTGGTCTGTGAAGATATCTATATACCCTGAGTTGGTAGGAGGTACAGAGAAGTGATGGCAGAACCATGGGGTACCTTTGATTCACAACAAGATACTGCCTCTTTTAGAATGAAAAGCCACCTGTTGTTTGTCAAAAGGTACTACTTACTGATTATTGCTTTACATATTAATGCAAAGAACCCTTGGAAGTAGTCTCCTGTGCAGCTACTGAAAGTCAGTCTTTCACCTGTCTCCAGTAGGGCAAACTTAAAAAAAAAATGTTTTGTACAGCCAGTGGAGAAGGCTTCCTTCTTTAAAGAAATCAGAGCCGTCTGCTGGGGGCAATGAAGGGGTGACGATGTAGGGAGTATTGAGTTGCTTATTGCCAAGCACAGAAAAATGCTAATAAGATCCATGCTGAGAAGAGCTCTCACTCATCAGGGTGCATCACTGCAGACAGTAAGCTTAGGCTGGGAATTGCTGTTAGCCAAAACTGGAGAAAGTCTAATGAGAATTGTGCCAGAAAGCATTTCTAGTCACCCTGTGAATTGCTGTCTGGGGGCCTGAGGTTTGCTGTATTGTTTTTGAAATGATTTACACAGCAATATTTATCTGGTGATCTTGGTAAATCTATCAGTACATGATCAAGGTATACTTATATTGACAAGTTATTTGCTGAGAAATATAAAATGCTAAAGAATAATTATACGATTTGATGAATAATCAAGGGCGTGAATGCAGGCACATTAATTATATACATAATAATCTAGTGTTTGTTCCATGAGGTTCTGAATCTCAATGAAATGGGATTAATATGAGACTAAAGAAAATCTGAAGAGAGTCGTTTCCTGGCTTTTCAAAAAGACCATAAGAAAATTCACTCCCCTCCATTTTGACAACACAGCAATGTATACCATCCATAACTGAGGCAATTTGCAAACAGGAAGACCCTCAATCTTTTTTGTTTCAGGAGAAATGAAGCCGATAATAGCATAAGGCATCCAATTCAAAAGTAACTGGATTGCATGCTGATAATTGTATCATTCTTGTTATTTTAACACTGACGCTTGGCTTATGCATTTCCGCTCAAGCACATGTACGAGAGAGCACCAGGTCATGATCGATGAAACGTTAGAGGAAACTGAGCACAGTGGAGTCCCTGATATTGCATAAGAGACATGGGTTAAGACGTGCTAATGCACCCAGTTCATTTTAATTGCCAATAACTATTGGGATTATCTGATAAACATGAAAATTAGTTTTACCTTTCTATATAAAATCCTGATTTAAAACATGCCTTCTAGTGCAGTCAGGGAGAAATTAATAGAGATGCAGTTTAGGGTAGTGAAACGTTGAGAAATTTGAATTATATTCTCTATTCTTTTGCTAATTAGCTTCCCTTGGGACAATGACTTCACCTGCATGTGCTGCACAATTTCTGCTTTATTTTTTTTTTTTTTTGTGGTATGTGGGCCTCTCCCGTTGCAGAGCACAGGCTCCGGACGCGCAGGCTCAGCGGCCATGGCCCACGGGCCCAGCCGCTCTGCGGCATGTGGGATCCTCCCAGACCGGGGCACGAACCCGTGTCGCCTGCATCGGCAGGCGGACTCTCAACCACTGCGCCACCAGGGAAGCCCAGAATTTCTGCTTTAAATAGAGGTCTGTACCATTCATTAAAATTTCAAACCTATAATAATGTGTGGATTCTGTGCATAGGCAGATAATTCAGTTTCTCCTTCACTCATTTGATAGTTCAAAAATAGAATGAGTGCTCTAAGCTTTTTCAGTGTGTGTGTGTGTGTGTGTGTGTGTGTATGTGTGTTTGAGAGAAAGAGAGAGAGAGGGAAAGAGATCCAGAAATGTCCTAGCTGTGAAAATTTCCTCATAATCAGTGTTGGGTTTTCTACCTCTCACTTAATATCACTTTCCTCTATGTTTTCCATACCGATTAAAAAAACCTGCTTAGGATTCAGATAGGAAATTTTGTTCAGAAGCACATTTTAACTTCCAATTCTCCACCTTAAATTTAACTGATCCATTCAAAACTACTGGTCTGTACCCTGTAAAATAAGTACTGCAGTGAGCACGTGTTAAGGCAGAGAGATTGAACGCAACTCCATTGAAGCAGAGCACAGGGGACTTTAAACCTGGGATAAGTTAGTGGAGAAGTACTAGAGGACTTCATGGGGTAGGCTGGCCAACATGTTTGGATCATCTATGTTCACTAATTGTCCTGTATCTAAGTTAGGCTCCTATCCTGCCACAGGGAGTAGGAAAGAGGGGCCTTATGTTTCTTGATGGTGACATGTCAAAGGGATGGCTCCCAGGTCATTGAGAAAGACAGTCCTGGGTTATAGAAGATTTGCATCTCCAAGGGGCAGAGAAAGAATGTACAGCTCTAAGTTTTCTAAAGTAACTGCTCTAAGGAAAGGGAGGTGGAGGCTTTAAGTCAGGAAGAAGCCTGTCTAAAGTTTAGTCAAGCTGAGGAGAACGTTAAGGCCTCACAAGAAAAGCCCCCTCTCTCTCTTCCTTCCTCTCTCTCTCTCTCTCACACACACACACACACACACACACACACACACACATACACACACAGATGAGTTGATCATGCTGATAGGAGAGGAAGACCAGCCAGAAGACAACAACTATGCCATCTGAGCCCTTCTGTCAAATCTCCTGACACAAAAATTTTTCTCTGGCGGAGAGGTCTAAGTGAAGGAATATGGGAGGAAAGAAAAATCAGAAATGTTCTCTGAAAAACTGCTTCCGTTTGAGGAATATGCAAAGTCACTGTAAACTTAAAGAGATATTAAAACTTGGGAATTATCACTCATTTTTACTTCCTAACCATAATCAAAGAAATAACACATGGGGGTCTATATAAAATAACACCCTTTGCTACTAATTATGTTATCTCTGTCATTTCTTTGTCTGTTTCTATTGAATTGTTCATCTCAGTATGAATAATATTTTTCTTTGTATACTGGGTGATATTTTTAATTGGATGTTGGACTCTTCTGTGTACATTTAAATATTTTGTTTTTTGTTTTTTTCTGGGACCCAGTTATGCTTCTTGGAAACAGCTCAATCAATCTGAGATTTACTTTTGAGGTTTTATTAGGTAGCATTATGATAGCCTTGAATTTAAGGCTAATTTAGCCCCATTATTGAGGCAATAACTTTCTTTTTAAAAATATTTATTTATTTATTTGGCTGCCTCGGGTCTTAGTTGCAGCAAGCAGATCTTCATTGCAGCATGCAGGATCTTTCCTTGTGGTGTGCGGGCTTCAGAACGTGCAGGCTCAGTAGTTGTGGCACGTGGGCTTAGTTGTCCCACAGCATGTGAGATCTCAGTTCTCTGACCAGGGATTGAACCCACGTCCCCTGCACTGGAAGGCAGATTCTCAACCACTAGACCACCAGGGAAGTCCGGAGGCAATACCTTTCTGAGTTCTCCACTGGCTACCTTGTGTTAGGAAGACTTGCCAGGTGTGTGTGGTCTCCAGTAATTTTTGTATCTGCTTCTCTGTGGTCCTTCATATAGTTCCTTCCATGCACACAAAGACTCAAGGGAAGTCTCTGCAGATCTAAGGACTGTTCCTCTCTGTGCAAGCCTTTCCCTTCTGGTAGTTTGCCTTCTTGTACTGTGAACTCAGCAAAATCTCTGAGCTGGCTCTCTTTGAGCTCATGTAACACAATACATCAATATATTATATGTTCCCTATATGATTAACATGTGTTCTCTCATTAGAGACACATAATTCAATCATGTGTTACACCTGTGCATATATGCACCTATGATGTGTACCCTCAGAAGATGTGTCTCTGATTTTCATTGCATAAACTTGTGTCTTTAGCATAACTGGAATAAGTAATCAAGGAGTTTCAAGTTGATTTAAAAAAAATAAAACGAATATCAATGTTTTTAGGATTTCAGGCACTTATATTTTAACTTACTTTTCATAAAATTAAAAAAAATAAGTTAAATGATTACTAGGCCAATATCAAATATGACACTAAGAGCCCATTTTAAAATATTTTGGTAATTTTCTGCAAAGTACTAAGAGTTCTATCATATAGTAACATCATAAACACCAAATTCAATTTTCAATATGAGTTGAATAATGCTGTTCTTGTCAAAAGGAATTCAATGTTGGAATGCTCTTATTTCAGAGTGGTAACAAAAATATTTATTTATAATATTTTATGTTACTAATTAGCTATGCCAGTTATCTTCTGATAGAATCCAATTTTCCAGTGTAAGTTGCATTTATTATTTTTTGTGCACTCAATATGTTGACCCCTTAGTTCTACTTCCACTGAGTAGGAATTTGGAGATCTCTCTTTCTCCATATTTGGCCGATGAATTTTTGGTGGGGATCCATCTTACAAATTCAGATCTACGAAAAACAGTTTATGTTATTCCCTTGACTACAGTGATTGCTTCATGTATCTTTACAGAAACCAATCAAAGCAAAATGATTCAATAAGATTCTTGATGAGAACTCTTTGTAAGAGATTTATTGTTTTCCCTAATAAACTACACATAAAAGTTGCAAGGGCTGAAGTTGAGTCTGCTGTATTTTTATCTGCTAATAAAACTATCATAGTGAAAAGCAATGCTGAGAGATGGATAGAAACTTACTCATAACAACAAAATTGAGCCCTGAAGCCAGCCATGACTCATGCCAGCCTACCCAGTGAAAAGTTCAATGTACGTGGAAAGAAATTTCCTTTTTGCCTAGCCCAATTAACATTACTTTTTTTTTTTATTTGTTTGGTAAGCAAAAAAACAGAAACTGACACGCTTGGCTGGATTTACCATCCCTTCAAATGGCCTCCTGCTCAGGGAATTAGCTAATATTGGAAGACTGATCAATGGGTTCGTAGGTAGGATGGTCAATAATTATGGGTTGAAAACCAGAGCTAAGAAAATAAGCTTCCATTGACTATCAAATTGATACTTAAAAGAAAAAATAAAAGTTTTCTTCTTGAAGTGTGGATCAGAGAAAAACAGGCCCATATAGAGAATCTAATGAAATGTAATTATGGAGCATGAGGATTGAGACTTTTCAACCTGCTATGTATGCCAAGTCCTGCATTCCTGTGATCTGCCCTTACCATAGTTCTTGTTCTTCATAAGGAGAGATTTCAGCTTTTCCTCTGCATGGCTAGATAAACTTCTATTTTTTTAGGGAATTAACTAGTTTGCTCAGGGAACAAATTATTAAAAAATTAAAATATTTCATTTTGATACCATATGGATTTAGATTTTCCAGGCATATTTTTTATGTTAGGTCATTGAAATATTATTAATACCCTTATTTTTCATCATTTTATTATCCTGACTTGAAGATTATTTGGGCACGGTGGTGATGGTTACATGAGTGTAGGCCTTTGTCAAAATTCATAAACATATATACTACAGAAGAATTAAATTTTAATAAGTGCAAATTATACCTAAATAAAAATGTATACTGGAAAAATTGCATAGGTGGTCATCATCATCATAGTCATCATCACTTCACTGTTGTCCTCATAATTTCCCTCCAGTGAGAAGAAGAAGGGTGGGTTAAAGTATAAATGATGCAAAATGGCAGAATAATCATAACTGCTGAAGCTGGGTGATGGATATATGAAGGTTCACTATAATGTTGGTTTAACTTAATTTGTATATGTTTTGATTTTTCCATAATAAAAGTTAAAAAATAGCAAAATAGACACACACACCACACAAAAATGTTATTTGAAGATTGCACAAGAAATTATCAACACTAGACAGATGCCAATCTCAAAGGTTTCCTTCACATTCTACAGATTATTTGTCCAAGCTACAGATAAATTTGTCCAAAATTCACCAAAATCTAGTAATATACCTATTGAGGGATGAGGCAAGTCTTCATTTTGGGCAATGGTATGAAAACATCTAAAATGACAAGCAAATTACTTTTACAGGTGTCTAGGGAAAAACCAGTAACATAATAGAATGGGGAAAGTGGAGCAAATTTAGAATCTAAAAGTTTGTGTTTGATTCTATCACTTAACCAGCTGTGTGAGTTTATGAAAGTAATTTGACCTCTCTGAAGCCCAGTTTCATCAATAAAATTTCAATGAAACACTTGCCTCATTAGGTTGTTTTGAGGAACATTTGGAATAATGCATGCAGGAGCTATTTGTAAAACTGAAGTCATAGTTATTATTTACTCTTATTTTGTGCCTTAGAAACTTTTTTGAATAGATGTGCATAACCAGCAACTCACTCACTTATTATGTAATTTGTAAAGAATTTAAAATGTTGGAAAGTGTCATCTCTTTTATCTAATATTTTTCTTTTTGATTTTGTAGTTCACAGACAGCAGCAGTCAATTACTACCCTAGCTCCAAATGCTTTAATAAAATCATTCTGTATGCTCAGAACAAATAACAACTTGAAGTGAGAAATAAATTGATTAAAATATGGCACAGCACAAAGTATTTTATAAAAGTACATAGGCTGCATTGTCCAATACTTCAATCTACTTATTTCGCTGAGAATGCATTAAGAGAAGAATGCTTTCCTTTGTAAAACATGCACATACATCATTGATTTTGTAAATTGTATATCTTAGTAAGGAATAGATTATAGATAGCTTTGGGGGAGACAGCTGTGATGTTGAAAGACAGATGAACTTGGTGTCAGAACACTTTGGCTGAGATCTTTACTTTTCTAATTGCTAATTATTTGACCTCGAATATTCACCTGCTTTTTAGAGTGTTAAGTCCATGATATTCAGAACAGTAATTATATTTACTACTTCAACATTTGCTACTCCAAGGACCGTGACACATTTTTTAAAACTAATAAATATAAGTATCTCCTCTATACTATATATTTATTTAATTTAATGGATATAAATGCATTAATGAAAAATTCATTTTTGCTTTTATCTCCTTTAGAAATGACTTTAATCTGAAAATAATATATTTTGACAAATTATATCAGGTTTTAACAACAAGATAGTTCATGACAAAGAATAGATAAATACTCTAATTGTGGTAAGTGTCTATCTTCTGTGATTATAAAATTTAAAAATTTCCCCTAGCTTTACTACAGTAAAAGTATTTTTCTTGAGCAAAATTTTGTTAAAGAATTACTTTAACTTTTGATCAATGTATATCCCACATTTCAAAAGCCCCAAGTTATTATGCTATTAAAATGAATATGCTTATAGAATTCTATGTTAATACATAGAGTATATATTAATATACAGGATAGGTATATGTTTCTGCCTTTGCCTATCATTATTATGTAATTTCCCATATATAAAAAAAGTCACTTGACTTCTGTGATATAAAAAAGCACCTACAGGAAATATATTTATATTTTATTTGGTCTAATAATAATTTACCTTAAAGATGAAACACTTTTAATAAATGCAGTACTGCCAATAGATAGAAAGATAGGTATATATAGAGATAACGCATTCCCATTAGCAATTAAAAAAAAATCCACAAAACTGGTGAACGTTTATGCATGGAGATGAAAGCTTCCGAACAAATACCAATAATCTTAGTTTTAAGGTGATATATGTTTTTATTTCAAATTAAATGATTAAAAGTAGTATCAAAAATGCACAGCAACATATACTATATGATGTATCTTTGACTGTATCATCATGTTGATAATAAAAACAGAAACAATTTATTTTTGTTAAAAAATTATTTTTGATAAATAGCCATAAAGACACAAGATGGCAGTACTAATCTTTATGAGTTCTGGAAATATGGCAACGCATATAAAAACTTTTAATGCATTTTTTTTTTCTTCTTGGTATTTGTTCGGAAGCTGTCATCTCCATGCATAAACGTTCACCAGTTCTGTGGAATTTTTTTAAAAAAAAAATTGCTAATGGGAATGCGTTATCTCTATCTATACCTATCTTTCTATCTGCACTGCATTTATTAAAAGTATTGCATCTTTAAAAAACTTCAGTTTCCTCTTCTGTATAATGAGCATGTTGATCTAGATAACCTTTAAATTTCTTCCACTTCTGGATATTTATAGCATTTATTAAATCAGGAGTTGTACATTTCAAATGAACTTTGCTATATCTTAATGATTAAATGTATTCAGAATTGGAGATAGCAATGCCAGCGTGCTTCCTTCTTGTTCAGTGGTTGAGTAAGAGTCAGTGGTAGCTATGACTATTCATATTTCAATAGATTTGGAATATCTGGATTCCCCTAACTTTCATGTAAAGAGCAAAAATATTTATTATCATTTAACGTTTTAATGACCATTGTTAGGCAGTCTGTGTTAAAGAATACATGATATACCATTATATTTTTTTAAAATAAGTTTATTTATTTATTTATTTTTGGCTGTGTTAGGTCTTCATTGTTGCACGTGGGCTTTCTCTAGTTGCAGTGCATGGGCTTTTCATTGTGGTGGCTTCTCTTATTGTGGAGCACGGGTTCTAGGTGTACAGGCTTCAGTAGTTGTGGCACACAGGCTCAGTAGTTGTGGCTCACGGGCTTAGTTGCTGCATGACATGAGGGATGTTCCCAGACCAGGGCTCGAACCCGTGTCCCCTGTATTGGCAGGCAGATTCCTAACCACTGTGCCACCAGGGAAGTCCTATACCATTCCATTTTAATAAAAAGTGCCAGGCATGGAATCTGCCAACTTCCCATTTTCCCATTCTCAAGTAACTTTCTCTCTAGTTCTGCTGATTTTAGAGGAATTGAGGACAGTTTTCTTTTTCCAGCAGTAGTATGGTAGCATTTTATTCATTCATTTCTCTTTTTTGGGTTTTTTTCTTCAGGAAATGTAGGTTTGGGGTTTTCTCTGTCTCAGTGTGTTTGGGCTGCTGTAATGAAATACCACAGACTGGAGTGGCTTATAAACAACAGATATTTATTTCTCACAGTTCTAGAGATTGGTAGCCTAAGATCAAGGCAACTGCAGATTTGGTGTCTGGTGAGGAATTGCTTCCTGGTTCATAGACAGCTGTCTTTTTGTTGTATCCTCACATGGTGGAAGAAGCGAGGGAACTCTCTGGGGTCTCTTTTATTAGGGCACTGATCCCATTCATAAGGGCTCCCCCCTTTTAAGCTATCACCTCCCAAGGGCCCTACCTTCAAATACCATGTCACTGGGGAGCAGGATTTAACATATGAATTTGGGACACAAACATTCAGTCTGTAGCATTTTCTATTCCTACATTTTTCATCTCAATTTGATATACCATCCACCTATTCTGTAACTGAGCAAACCACCGTAGGAAAACAGCTCCACCTTGGCCCCACGGCTACAATGCCTGTATCCACATAGACCGAGCAGAGAAGACTATATGCAGTCTGACCTGAGTGTTTGTGTAACACCCTGTAATCCTCCCAGGGATATGACAGATAGGCAGTCTTGTGAAGAACTGTGACAGGGCTATTCCCCTTTCACTTCTCCAACTTGTGACAGAAAGCAGCGTTTCTCATTAATCTCCCTCGTTCCAGTGAGCCAGGGAGCTTTCCACCTCATCCTCCTTAGGGTACAGCTGCAGGCTATAAAGCTGCTTAGATGCAGTATAGAATCTGCTTCTCCATGACAGAGCTGTCACCTCTATCTGCCTCTTTCAGTTATAGGAAGCTGACACCATGAAGATCTTGCTTACTTTTTTCTCAATCCATCTGGGCTCATTGTATAGTTACAGGCCAAATCTATGGAAGTATGACAAGACAGCCTAGCAGCTGCAGTATTTTCTGCTCTTTAGGGACAACTTCATTACCTCCAAATGCCATGTCAGGGAATCCAGACACTCTAAGAACTCCATGAGATTTTATATGGTAGAAAAAGTAAAAAATTAGCAACATCACTCTTACTTTTATTTTGTCATTAAATCATCTATGATAATAATTCTATAGTATTTTCCTCTTTTGAGCAAAAGACACAGTTCTGTACTATCATATTTTAAATCTTTACATGATCTTCTTGTTACTGCTAGAAGCCATTCTATTTTCTGCCTTCATGTTACTGAAATGCTTTGTAACTATCAGTAGTCACCAACTTCATTATGTCTTTTTTTTTTTTTTTTGTGGTACACGGGCCTCTCATTGCTGTGGCCTCTCCCGTTGCGGAGCACAGGCTCCGGACACGCAGGCTCAGCAGCCATGGCTCATGGGCCCAGCCGCTCCACGGCATGTGGGATTCTCCCGGACCGGGGCACGAACCCGTGTCCCCTGCATTGGCAGGCTGACTCTCAACAACTGCACCACCAGGGAAGCCCTCACTATGTCTTTTTACCCTTTCCAGCTCTTAGACTCTGAAATATAAGTTCTAAACCTACATTCTGATGAAAAAAGACTTTTTACTATTTTGCAGGTTCTACTGCAAATGACTTATCCTCAGTACTCATCCTACTTAAACTACAGCATTTTGTATTTTGACCAGATTTTAAAAAAGCTCCTTCTAGCTATTTAATGACACTCTAATCACTATATTGTCCCTTATTTAACAAAATCCTCCCTTACTTTCCACTAGTTTCTCTTCCTTTTTACATTTTTCTCAGTGTTTTTAAAAAGATTTGGTTCTCAGGCCTTTACTTTCCTGTTCATATGCTACACTTTGGAGATATTTAGCATATTCTTATCTTCCAGAAAAAGGGAAGGAAAGTCACTTTCAGAGTGTGTAATACATGTCTTATGTCACATATTATACAAACTATAGGTAATTATTATGCAATGTGGTCTTTATACTTGAGGACCAAGTAAAGAGGAAACTTTTGTCTACCCACTTGTCTGAAATAGCAACAACAACAAAGACACAATATATAAAACACTTGTCTTCAAAACACCAGGTATCAGTGATATTTGAGAGGTAGAGAAAAAATAGGTCAACTATTTCAGATTACAATCTTGACAGTTTCCAGGCTATGACATGAGAAGGGTGAATGCAGGTGGAACCCTGTAGATTCTGTGAGTTGAGAAGACGGAGATCACGTTTTGAGAAGAACAAGGGAACTAGAGGTCAGAGGACAGAATAAGAGTTCTCTAGAGCTATGCAGAGGTTGCTCCTCAAGAGTTCAACAGACTACTTACTAATCAGTGAATATGTGAAGAAACTACCTGAGGCTTAGAAAATAACTATTGGAAGGGACTAGAGGAAACTTACCTGATGCTTACACAAGCACTGGGAACAGCCCTGTTCCCAACATCTTGAGTGGAAAACCTCACAATTTATGGGGTTCTGGATATAATAGTGAGCAACATCTTGTCTTACTAGTGGAAAAAAAAATAGTCTTAGACTAAACACTACTTTGGTCCTGCCTTACAAATTTTAAAAGCAACACCTAAATGGACCAAACTGTCTACAAAAAAAAAAAAAAAAAAAAAAAAAAAAAAGGAACTGTAGCCAAAGATCAAGTAGGAATATATATAAAAATATCTGGCAACCAAAAGGCAAAATTCACAAAAGAAGCATAAAAACACAACTGGTAATAAGGAGGAAAATTAAACAATTCGATCCAGCTGAGAACTGACAAAGAGGTTAAAATTAGTAGACACAGGTCAACAAAATAGTTACTATAAATGTATTTCATATGTTCAAAAGTTTAGAAGAGACATGAACAATGTAAAAAAAGGAAAAGAAAAGAAAGCTAAAGTGGAATTTATGGAGACTAAAAACTACAATGTCTAAGCTGAAGCATTCACTAGATGGGTATAATGGCATACTCTACACTGAAAAAGATAAAGATTAATGAACCTGAATTCACAACAGTAAACACGATTCAAAATTAAATATATATATATATATATAAAATCTTAATGAAAATTACCAGTAAGCTTGTGTGAAAATTTCAAGGTGCCAAATATGCATGTAGTTAGAGTCACTGAAGGAGAGAGGGTAGAAATAATACATGATGAAATGATGGTTGATGATTTTCCAGTTTGATAAAAACTATAAACCAATAGATCTAGGAAGTTCAATGAAACCCATCCAATTAAAAAAATGGACAAAATATTTTAACATAATCTTTACCAAAGACAAAATATGGACTGCAAGTAGATACATGACAAAAATGCTAAGTATCATTAGTCTTTAGGGAAATGCAGATCAAAACAACAATGAGATAACATTAGACACCCATTCAATTGGTTAAAATTAAAGGATCTGACCCTACCAAGTGATGTAGAGATTATGCAGAAACTACTGGTGAACAAATAAAATGATATATCCACTTTGGAAAAAAAATTGATAATCCCTTTAAAAAGTCAAATATAAAATATACACATACTACATGGTTGTGGCATTCCACTAGTAGTTATTTATCCAAGAGAAATGAAAGCATATTTCCATATAAGACTTGTACACAAATGTTCATGTTCACAGCAGTCTTATTTCTAATGGCCTAAAACATAAATAACCCAAATATACATAATCAAGTGAATGGATAAACAAATGTTGATTTATTGGTACAATATAATACTACTCAATAATAATTAAAAGTAACCTACTGATTTATGCATGGATGTGGAAGAATCTAAAAATAATCATGTAAAGTAAAAAAAGTCAGATAAAAGAGTGCACACTGCATGATTGCAATGAAATAACTTCTAGATAATTCAATTTATTCTATCCTGTAGAAACAGATTAGTGGTTGCTTGAAGATGGAAGGTGACGGGGGCTAAGAACAGGGGAGAGAAAAGGCAAGGGGCATGAGAAAACATGCGATTGATGGCTATGTTCACAATCTGGAATTGTAGTGGTTTCATATGGCAACATTTACAAATTATGTATTTTAAATATGAGTAGTGTTAATAGTATGTCAAAAGAACCAAAGAAAAAGACTTGAAGATCCTCTTTTTGCCATCTGACTAAATAAATACTTTTAGAATTTCCTGGGAGGAAATAGATAAAATAGTAACAAAAAAACTCATCACTAGGTTTTCTTCCAATTGACAATCACTGGCATTTGACCTCATGTAAACCAAACAATTCACATCACCTGATAAATTAATTTATTCAGTCAAAATTTATTTTAAAATGTAACTTATGCTATGTGGGGATAGGAAAACAAAACACTGTAGAAATGCTTATTTTGAGAGAGCTCACAACCTACTTGTTTTCACTAAAACCAGGTCTGATTTGCTCCTCAGAGAGAGTTCTCTCTCCTTCTTTTTCCTTCTGGTTTTGCATACCTACTAATACTCTTCCCTTTCGTGCATCTAGCCTGACATTTTTACATTTTATTTTATTTTCTTCCCTGTGATTTACACTTATGAATACAGCTCATTTATTCTGGCTACTCCTCTGCCTTCCAGAGTCTAACTTCAGGACCCCCTAGGAAGGATGGGGTTAGTTAGTGACGATTTGTGATATCACAAATTCCAGGTTGCTCAAGCCAAATTCAAGTTAGAAAACTAAAGAAGTCAAAAGCTATATTTCACTCTTTTTTCCTTTGTCCAATGCTGTGTCTCTAACAATTTGGGCCATTTTAATTTATACTAACTTGCACTTTTAGGTAACATGCAATAATAGCAAACAGTCTACACCTAATCAGTGTTTTATTTTGTGTGTATCACATCCTGTACTAAGCCGTCCTCTAAAACTTTATCAAATAAGAACTATCATTTCTCTGACTTTACACAGGAGGAAACTGAGGCATGCAGAGGTGAACTAACTTGCCCAGTCTGTAGAGATCAAGGCAGCCTAACTCCACAGTGTGTGTGTACGTGTGGAATGCACTAGGAGAAAAGAGCTGATTCACAAAATTCCAGTAATTCACAGAAGCAGGAATAGATCTACACGATAGTCTTTATTTTCTTATTTCCTGTACCTGAAGACTCCACCTCAAAGAATTATTTTTCAGACTTGCTTGGTCTTTGCAATTCCATCATCTAGTAAAGAGAGAAGAGTGAAAAGGCACTGTGGTAGCAGAGAGGAAAACAAACAAATGCTCATTTGTGAAATTGTTATTCAATTGCAAATGCTAATTCCAAAGAAAACTAAAGATAATAGGATAAAAAATGTGTATTTGAGTACAAATGGCTGCTGTATTCTTCAAACACAAAAAGCAGAAGAACAGTGATTTTTGAGAAATCCAACAAATAAATATGGGTGCTAGCCAATTGAGAAGGCAACAGAAAGCAGTAATTGGAAAAATTCTTGCCTTCCAGAACTACCCATACACTTAAAAATTATTATCTAGCAGAACAACATCCCCACCCAAAACCTGAGAGAAATAATTAAAACTCCTTGTTACCATGGGTTTCCTTTTTGTATCAAGGTTCATATGGGAAGGTTAAAGTCAATTTAAAGTAGAGAGCAGAGCTAAATGGCCCTGATTCAGTGGGAACTTTGAAAAGGTATGGAAGCTTTAAAAAACGTCATCATAATTCTCTGAATTGCAGGTATTTTCTCTTTAGGCAGCCTGCCAAAGCTCTTTCATGCCAGTGAAAGTAAGCTATGTCTGCTACTTTTTGATGTTATCGCCCATGATAAACCTTAAATGGAAACGGAGTTCATTTCAGATACAAATCTGAAGCTAACTTATCTAACATATCTGGTTAGAAAATCTTGCTGTAAATCTTTCAAAAACAAGATAACTTATGAGATTTTTAGGAATCCTGGATTGTGTCTAGGGAGAAAATGTGACATGAGCAGTTATCTCTATGGTTTCAGCTAAGACTAGGAAATTCAGGACCGAGGAAAATATAAATCCACATGTGAGAAAGAACACTAACTCCTCCCAGAGTCTATGATGGAAGAAGGATTAAAATGTGTGTGCTTAGTGAAGTTAAATTTTTATTTAGCTTAAGGAGTTTCTACTTTAACTAAATTCATTGCCTGAAGTACTAGAATTTAAAGGCTGAAAATATGAATAATTCAATCCCATTATGATTTTTTTTTTCAAAATCAAGATCTGATCTACAGTCTTATTTTCTAGAGGAGGTGAATAAAAAGGTAGTGCATATTTTATAAGTTTCATTTGACCCTTCTAGTGATCTAGGTAAGCTAACTGGACCAAAAAAAGAGAGGTGAGTCTCAAAAACTAAAGCTGAAACAAGATATTTTCAAGAAATGAACTTATTTTGCACTATTTTTTCTTTTGCATTACAGTCACTTGGCATAGCAGACTTTTAAAGAATATTTCAATGGGGAGATATAACAAACATGGATGTTTTAGGAATACTGAATAATGTAATAATTGGCTAAAACATATTTAAAGTCTTTGGAGATAATATTTAAATGATATACAAACACAGCTTTGCTAACATAGATGGGCCTCCCTCTCCAAGAGAAAAGCAAAAATTTAAAAGTCCTATCTCAGCTTTTAGATTTATTACATAATTATGAACAAGTTATCTTCTTCCTCCTGCTCTCTTCCTGAGACATTTCGGGCAAAACACTAAATCTCTCTTGACCTCAGTTTAGCATCTATAAAATGTGAGGGTTGGAGCAGATTATCTCTGTGTCTTGTAACCGTAAAATTACATGTCCTGAATTATTTCTCCATTTTTTTCAGTTCCCCCTACTGACATGAAGACCTTAAAAAATGAGTAGTACTTACTGTATGCTAGGCCATTTAATATTATTCATGAAAGTAGAAACAATAAAATTCCCAGCCTTTTTAAAACTCAATTTTATAGATAAGGATACTGAAGCTCTTTAAGTTTAACACCTTGCCCAGCCTCATACAGATAATTAAGCCTAGGACAGCAATTTAGTTTCAGGCTGATTTGAATAAAAATCTCATACACTTCCACTGACTACACCATATCCAACTGAGTCCATAATATTTCATATCTTTGGTATTTTAAAAGTGCTTTTTAAAATATTAGTATATGTGCTTTGCAATTATATCCTTTGAGCCAAATATACTTGAGGAATTTAAAAGATTTTGTATACCTCTTTTAAAGAATCATAATGTTCCACATCTTCTTTATCCATTCATCCAATGATGGACACTTAGGTTGTTTCCATCTCCGGGCTATTGTGAATAAAGCTGCAATGAACATTTTGGTACATATCTCTTTTCGAATTATGGTTTTCTCAGGGTATATGCCTAGTAGTGGTATTTCTGGGTCATATGGTAGTTCTATTTGTAGTTTTTTAAGGAACCTCCATACTGTTCTCCATAGTGGCTGTACCAATTCACATTCCCACCAGCAGTGCAAGAGGGTTACCTTTTCTCCACACCCTCTCCAGCATTTATTGTTTCTAGATTTCTTGATGATGGCCATTCTGACTGGTGTGAGATGATATCTCATTGTAGTTTTGATTTGCATTTTTCTAATGATTAATGATGTTGACCATTCTTTCATGTGTTTGTTGGCAGTCTGTATATCTTCTTTGGAGAAATGCCTATTTAAGTCTTCTGTCCATTTTGGATTAGGTTGTGGCACATATATACAATGGAATATTACTTAGCCATAAAAAGAAACGAAACTGAGCTATTTGTAATGAGGTGGATAGACCTAGAGTCTGTCATACAGAGTGAAGTAACTCAGAAAGAGAAAGACAAATACCGTATGCTAACACATATATGTGGAAGTTAAGAAAAAAAAATGTCATGAAGAACCTAGGGGTAAAACAGGAATAAAGACACAGACCTACTGAGAATGGACTTGAGGATATGGGGAGGGGGAAATGTAAGCTGTGACAAAGCGAAAGAGCGGCATGGACATATATACACTACCAAGCATAAGGTAGATAGATAGTGGGAAGTAGCCACATAACACAGGGAGATCAGCTCGGTGCTTTGTGACCGCCTGGAGGGGGGGATAGGGAGGGTGGGAGGGAGGGAGACGCAAGAAGGAAGGGATGTGGGAACAGATGTATATGTATGACTGATTCACTTTGTTATAAAACAGAAACTAATTTAAAAAAAAAGAATCATAATGTTGACTTGAAGAAAAAACAGAAGACAAAGGAGACTGTGACTCTGATAAGTGAAGAAATAACATGTAGAAGCAAGTTAACCTAGACTTAGCAGTCCAATCCAATCACACCCTCCAAAGCTCACAGGTTCACTTTTGAAACAAGTTAAATGTCAAGTTCCAAGTAAAATGACGGCATAAGAGTTAGACTATCCAGAATTTATTAAGAACATAAAGTTGTTAAGGTTTAGAAGTAAAAGCTCCAAAAACTTCGAAATTAAAAAAGAATTGTACAAGAATAATAGCATAATATTGGAGCATAAGAAAATGGTGCAGTTTGTGCCATCCTGTCGAAAGGATATTGTTAGATGATAGATTAAAGAAATCAAATTATCACTCTCAATATCAATGGCATCCCTGGAGGAAATCCTTTTGGTGAGATAAGAGAAGATATAGATATCAATGTTATTTTTTTAAGGAAGGAGGGATTAAATCTAAGGAGTATAAACATTTAGCATTAAACAAGATTTAGAAGAGAGTATAAACTCTCCACTGACTTTCTGTACATTTGTCTGTCTGTGTGGCAAACTCTAAGTTCACATACATCTTTTTTTGTATATACAACTTTTAATAACCATTATTAGATAACTTTAGGGCGGGAGTTTTAGTCATTTTTGTCTTAAGACCTTAATTTACATCTAGTTTCTATACATTCAATAAACAATTTAATTTAACAGTGATTTCCTTAATTAAAAATGAGGTACAACATAAAAAAATGCAGAAAAGAAGTCACCACTGTCAAAATTTCCTTTCCATCCATGTGTATCAGTTACCTACTGAAACAATGATGCTATGTAAGAAAATATCCTAAGTGTCAGTGGTTAAAAAGAAAAAAAATATTTAATTCAGTAATTTTTCTCATGTCAGCTGAATGTGGCTGCTCTAGACTGAGCAGAGATGGACCTGATTACAGTAAGCTGTGGGTTGGCTCTGGGTTAGCGCCATGTGTCTGTCACGTACCTTGATCTAGCAGGTTACACACTATCATTTCCATCCATATTCTATTGACCTCTGAGGCTAAGCCCTACACTCTTTTTTTCTAATATAAATTTCATGAAGTTAGTTTAGCAAGAACTTTATTTTGTCAAGATTAATGTAGCTGGAATATCTAAACACATATTTTAAATTAAATTCAGGGAAAATGTTTTATAATTTCTATTTATAAATCTTTTGATTGTAAGATAAACAACTTTAAGTTTTATTTTTCCTTTTCAAAAGACAAAAAGATAAATTATTTCAATAAATAGTCTGTCCTTCCATTAGAAAGAGACTGTCACATACATAGTTAATGTATGAGAATGAGGTTTCACCATCCTGTAAATTTAATAATTAAATTATCCTTCTATTGTAGCAATGACCATAAATGTTTCAGTTTTATTACTGGCAATGTTAATTTTAAATATGTGAAGTCATTTGTGCATTTTTTCCATGATGTAAGCTGTAGTTCTCTTCTTGAGGGTTTGTTACAGTTTATTTGTTTATCTCTCAGCATGTATATCCATCCCCAAGTTATACAGAATTTGGTTGACTAAAATTAATAACTACTTGATATGACTAGAAATTTATTTCTACATGTAGTCATCAGCTTACATTTTTAACAGTAGTCTGTACTGTAGGAAGAAAAGTTTTGGAGACAAATGAAAACTTTGGAAATTTCTGTATACTAAAAGTGAAAGTGTGTGTGTGTGGGGTATTACTCCTCCTTTCTTTTTAAATAAACTGGACATTATATTTTATGATCAAATATTTTATTTTTCACTTTACTAACTTTCACTAATGTTTGTCAAATTTCCCCTCCCCTTAGTTCTTCAATTTACTTATTATTAAATTTAAAGATCATCATTTACAGAAAAATGATGTGCCAATCCTCTAAGATAAGTCTGGAAATGAAAACATTGAAAATAAGACAAATATTTACTTAAATTGTGTCTTAGTTCATTCAGAATGCTATAACAAATTACCACAGACTGAAAGTCTTATAAAACAACAGATAGTTATTTCTCACAGTGATGGAAGTTGGAAGTCCAAGATCAGGGTGTCACCATGGTCAGTTGAGGGACCTCTTCCAGATCTCAGACTTCTCAGTTGTATCTTCACATGGCGGAAGGGGGCTAGGGAGTCTGTGAGGTCTCTTTTATAAGTGCATAGATCTCATTCATGAGGGCTCCACCCTCACGACCTAAGCACCTCCCAAAGGCCCCCTCTCCTATTACTATCACATTGGCATTAGGATTTCAACATGAATTTGTTCATATATATATATCATGGCACTTTGCAGAGAAACTTGCCAAAAAATCTAACACATTACTTAGTGGATGAAAAAAAAAAAAGATCTCTGAGTTATAAGAGAAAAGTAAAATAGACCAGGAACATCTTATAAACAGCATGTAATTAATAAAATTAACCACTTATATCAATCTATGCTTGAGTTATTGAACCTATTTGACAACTGGTGGGCTTGTCAGGGCAAGGCGGTCTATGTATTTAGCCCTGCAGCTTGATCACACTATTTCATACATTTCATAATTGCTTTTGTGTAAATTTAGCCTTAATGATGGTTCAGTTTACACTAGAACAATTACCTGAAAATTTAGTGTCAGTTCATGATCTATGGACTTTTTTTGTGGTGTGTGGGAGTTTCATTAGTATTTATTTTTAATTACACCATTGTAGGTTCAGATATAATTACATTATATCACCTTTATCCTCATCACTTAATTTTTTTTTTAGTTAATGTTAATATATACATGGCCTTGCACTAGATCTTCTTTAAAGCTAGCTCAGTACATTCCTTGATTTTTGTTGAAACTAGGTAATAAACATATGAGCTTAAGCGGGCAGATATACAAGAAGCATGGTACAAAGAACGGGAAAAATAACAAAACTGCAAAGATACAGTGTGAAAGTACATCAATTGCAAATTGTTAATCTATTCAAATAAACATATTTTTACTTATAATTATGAATTAGATATGCAATATATAATGTAATGATATAATGTTATACATCCTTCCTTTTTGTAAACATTGTTACAATTGAGGCCAAGACACCTACAAAAATTTGGCCTTGTGTCAAAATTAAAAAAACATAACCTTATTTTCCTTGAAGATGAAATAAAAGGAGTATTTATCCTTTCTGTGGAAAGCAAATTTTAATACAGCTACTAATGGTATCCCAGTTCTCTTTCCTTAAATTTTCTACTGAACTCCTACATAACTTACTAATTCAGCAGGCAGTTATATCAAGATCTTACTATATGACAGGAACTGTGTTTGGTTTTGAATATAGAATTATGAGGAAACAAACATCCCTGCTCTCATAATTGTGACTGATGAAGGGTGGGGCATTGTACTTGCAACAACAGCAAATGATTTTACAAATTTGCCCACAGGGTTCCTTCCTAGACATTTGCTGTCACTACAACATTTTACTATCACGTAGGACACTGTTGAAAAATCAACCATTTTGTTTTCTACTTTATTTGTGTTTATACATAGGTCATCATTTCATTGAAGAATTTAATTTGCTACTTCCTTTTTCATTAATTTCTACTCTTATTTGTATTATGTCTTCTTCCAGCTTCACTGTCTTTTCCTTGTCATCTTTTCTAAATTTGCATATTAATTGTCAAATATCCTCATTTTTAATATATGCATTTAAAATTAGAATTGCTCCTCATGGTACGACAACTGCTTCGCCTATAAGCATTGATATGTTTTATTTTTGGATTTTCAATTGTAAGTATTTCATGCAATAAATATTTGTTCTTTGATTCATGAATATTTTAGAAAAGTGGGTTTTTTTTCAATTTTAATTTCCAACTAAAGGGAAGATTTTGATTTACAATTGCATTCTAAGTTATCATTTTATTGCTTTGTGGTAAAAGGTGTGATAATGTATTGTATCAATTTATTGGTATTTGGAAACTCTGTTTATTGCTCTGGTATACAGTGAGTTTTTATACTTTTTTTAAATGTATGCTTGACAATATGGGAATTATCTAATTTTAGAGAACAGGGTTTTGCACACACACAAACACAAACATATACATGTGAGCAATTTGTTGACTTCATTGTCAAAACTTCTATCTTTTTTTTTTTTTTTTTTTTGTGGTACGCGGGCATCTCACTGTTGTGGCCTCTCCCGCTGTGGAGCACAGGCTCCGGACGCGCAGGCTCAGTGGCCATGGCTCACGGGCCCAGCTGCCCCGTGGCATGTGGGATCTTCCCGGACTGGGACACGAACCCGTGTCCCCTGAATCGTCAGGCAGACTCTCAACCACTGCGCCACCAGGGAAGACCAAAACTTCTATATCTTTTTCCAGCAAATTCTAATAGTATGTGTCAAAATTCCCCCATGATGAACGTGCTATGACCTTACAGATAGTTCTCTGTTAAACGATATTTATGACTGCAAAAGTAATATTCGAGATTTATCTTGCTCAGCCGTCCTATTGCTTCTTTTTGTAACCTTGCTCTTCACTCAAAATTGTAACTCTTCTGGAAACTTACTCTCTCATAGATTATATTGCTAAATCATTACCCATTCCACAATCTTGTATTTTCAGATTTATAATCTTGGCTTCCCTCCCTGCTACAATTTCATCTTTCGGTTTTGCCTTAATCGCATTACAGATGTTCCAGTATAAATCAAAGCTCTTCTCTTTCCTTAATTATGCAGTTCCTTACCACCTCTGCTTCTAGAAGTATTCCAGAAGGCAGCCTCAAATGCTTTTCAGGTTTGCCTAGGATTTAGGCTATTGACAGTGTAGAGAAAAGGCAGACAATCATAAATAAATTAATTCCTCTTAATCTCTTATTTAGCAATCTAAAAAATGATACAATCTAACATTTGATTGGCTTTTGAAAGCTCCTTATTGTAATTACCTAATATTTCAAAATTATTGATCACAGAAAAGTAAGCCAAACAAGACATTTCTATAACATCTTTGTGTCCATTCCTGAGTTTGAATAATTTTTCTTTAAGATTCTCTTGTCAAAGGAAACAAATAAGGTTATTGATACTTTTACTCCAGCTGAATTGGTTATTTAGCTTCATTTTCTATTCAAATGGAAGTTCTAAAAAGTTTTATATTTCAACTGAAATATTCATTGCCAAGATGTATTTTTACTCTCAATTAAGGAGAGAATATAATATGTTTCCAATTCCTGTTCCATTTGTTCTGAATGATGAATGTCTTTTCCTGCTTAATTTAATGTCTTTTAGACAGTGTTTTGCAAAATTTCTTTAAAGGAATCAAAATAATTATCCAAGTCTATATGAATAGTTCCTGAGGCTTTTCTTTTTGTCAGTCTGATATTCTCATTTTCACTAATAATTTTGCTTCAAACTACTAATGTTTTCCCCAAAGATATCTTTCATTTTATCTTTTATATGAAAAATTTCTATCCATGTTATTATTATCACAAAAATATTGGCAAAAAAGTAAAATGCTGCGAAATTACCTCATTATTCTTTTGACTCCTCTCTCGTATTTTCACTTTGTCTCTTTCCTTATTGACCTCTGCCTTCCCTCTCCCTAAATCAACTTTATCAGGGGTCTGCATTGAAGGTCACTTAACATGGACTTAATTAACATAATAGGATTCTTGAAATCCATATTTATTTATTAATTTATTTATTTATCATGCACCTACTGTGAGAAGTGTTGATTAGCAAAGCAGGTATTCCTCAGCTCTCATCAAAATAATATTAGGTACAATCTAAACCTTAACTTTACTGACAACTTATTTTAATTTGCATTAGTAGGTTGATCCCCATTGATATGAATATTTTAAAGACATGAAGAATAGGGAGAATAGATATTTTTAACCTAAAGGTGACACAGAAAATCAGTGAGCCATCCCTTTCCAAATTTTAAATTCTTCACCTCTTTTAAAAATACAATTACATCATATGATATCACTTATATGTGGAATATAAAAAAAGGTACAAATGAACTAATCTACAAAACAGAAATAGAGTTACAGATGTAGAAAACAAACTTATGGTTACCAGGGGGGAAGGGGGGAGGGATAAATTGGGAGATTGGGATTGACATATACACACTAGTATACATAAAATAGATAACTAATAAGGACCTACTGTATAGCACAGAAAACTCTACTCAATACTCTGTAATGCCTATAGGGGTCATTAAAAGAGTGGATATATGTATATGTGTAACTGATTCACTTTGCTGTACACCTGAAACTAACACAACATTGTAAATCAACTATACTCCAATAAAAATTTTTGAAAAATACAACTATGTTTCTTAAGTCATGTAAATAGTCATGTATAATCTCTTTTAATACGATTAGTCCTAAATTAAACATACAAATATACCTTCCTATACATATAACTTTAAATGACACTAATCTTGCACCTATAATTCCCTCTCAAAAATGTATGCTAAGTAAACATATAAGATGCCCCATTGGGGCTTCCCTGGTGGCGCAGTGGTTGAGAATCGGCCTGCTAATGCAGGGGACACGGGTTCAAGCCCTGGGCTGGGAGGATCCCATATGCCGCGGAGCAACTAGGCCCGTGAGACACAACTACTGAGCCTGCGCATCTGGAGCCTGTGCTCCGCAACAAGAGAGGCCGCAATAGTGAGAGGCCCACGCACTGCGATGAAGAGTGGCCCCGGCTTGCCACAACTAGAGAAAGCCCTCGCACAGAAATGGAGACCCAACACAGCAAAAATAAATAAATAAATTAATTAATTAATTAACTCCTACCCCCAACATCTTCAAAAAAAAAAAAAAAACCAAAAGATGTCCCCATTGATCGCTGCTTTCTAGTATTCATGCCTTTTGTAATTTCTTTCCCTTGAATGTGGGCTGAGCTTAATGGTTGGCTTCTATTCAAAATATAACAGCAGAGATGAAGGGGTACCACTCCCATAATTAGGTTATTAAAGACTGAATTTCTTCTGTATAGTATTCAATAACAGGAATGAGTGGTCAAATAGCCTTGTTGGACCATTCCTCTGAACATTCCAGGATCATTCCCTATTTTTTACTGTTATGGTTATACCAGATTTAATGGTTAAAAATAGCATGAATGTTGACTAGATGCTTACTTGCTCTACTATGAAATATGCCCCTAACTTGTCAATAACTCTCAGACATGGGTCTATTCATAGGCTAACAGCCTATCACAAAGGATGGGCTTTTCAAGGTAAATACACAAAATGTTTCTCTAGTCTTCCTACAAGAATCTGAAATAATTTTCTACATGTGTCTTGGGTAAAGGAAACTTCTATACCCAACAACCATTCTGTGTTTCACTTTCAGTAGAATATTAAATAAAATAAATGAAATATTCAACATTATTATAAAGTAGGCTTTGTCTTACATGATTCTGCCCAACTGTAGACTAATGTAAGTGTTCTGAGCACATTTAAAATAGGCTAGGCTAAGCTATGATGCTCTGTATGTTAGGTGTATTAAATGTCTTTTTGACTTACAATATTTTCAACTTATTGTAAATAAGTTGGGGTTATTGGGATGTAACCTCATCATAAGTTGACAAAGATCTGTACTTTGTTTATTTTCTATGTTCCTCCACTAGAATGAAAACTACATAAAGTGTTTCATTTCTGTAATTTAGCTGTTTCAAAACCCACACTTAGAACTGTGCCTAGTGTAGTATGACATTTTTGCTGAACAAATGATTAAAGTTTAAAACTTTTTAAATTAAAAAAGTTACAAAGTTAAATTTTCAAAAAAAGAAACAGTTGAAATATTGCTGATTTCATTTTAAATCCTCCTTGCTTTCTGAGCAACATGATGAAAGCTTGCAAATATCCTATCATAAACTTTTAGTCCATATCTTGTAAAGAAAAAAATAGAATTTTATACTGGCAACATAGCTATTTTTGAAGACTTTATAATATATAGTTTTCTTTATATCCTACTGTTCAACTACCTTCCTTTTTTTCCCCTCTTTGATCAACTATTACAAGTTTTTTAAAGCAATGTTGAAAACCTGTGTAGTAGTAAGTATTTTTTTCAAGTTAGAGGTAAGATTTCTATTTTATCCATCAGTGCAAGTCCCAGTTACTACGAGATATATTTCAAAGCCGATGCAAGAGCCTATGTGTACGCTAACTGAAAAACTGTATTTGCCTCTTTTTCAAATGGATTTTTTCTGAGCTTAAAATGAACTAGTTTTAAATATCCTGCCTCGTTACAATTTCAAAGATACATACTTATTACCCTCATGTGAAAACAGACAGCAAAAGCATGCAGAGTATACAAAAGTGTTCTCTTAAACTACTTCTTCATTCTTCTTTTACCTTTTTAAGGACTGATTGCCTGTGGTTATATAGAAAATGTGAATATCGAGACACAGTAAGATTCAGTAAGATGCAAAAGTGATTCTGTGCATTCAACATCTGTCTCCTTGTAGGCTTTCAAAATAATCATGTAGATATCTCCAGCATTGCTTTTCAATATTGTCATTTGGTGGGTTTTCTTCAAAGTTGGCTACAGTGCACTGAGTTCTGTACTAGACAGCCATTTGTTGGTGACTTAGATAATATTAATTTAAAAACATGTTTGCCAATGCATAGTCAATGCTAGAAATATAAATTTCAGTGCTGCATAACATATGATAAACTGAAATTTGCATACAGTAAAAAATTTAAAATAAATAATAATGCTTGTCAATTATTCTGTTGGAGCAATTGAATGTAACATAGACAGAAATTAGGATGATTCTGTTAACTAAATGTGAAGCATATTGGACCTTGTAATTTAGGGGAAGAGTCAAGATATAAATTTAAATATCCTATAGTGTGTATATCTAAAATCTATAATTTATATTCCTAAACACTCTATAATCTGTTTGAGTACAATTACTTCTTTTCTGGCACAAACTGATGTTTGACTTTAGGTAGATGTAGCAATCTAAATTAGCCAGGCTTTACTGTAATAATATTTTATTTAAATAAGTAATTTGTTTTTTGCTTGTTACATGTATTGTTATGTGTGTCAGGGAGGCTTGATACAATGGCCAGAGATATAGAAGATAAAAATAAAAGTCATTCAGTTAAATTTAAATATCAGAAAAACAATAGATATCTTTTTAACACAAGTATGTCCCATGTAATATTTGGGATATACTTATACTAATTTTGTTATTATTTTAATCTGAAAATCAAATTTCACTGAGTATTCTACATTTTTTGTGACACTCCAACTTTATTTTTTTTTTATTTTTTTTTTTTGCGGTACACGGGTATCTCACTGTCGTGGCCTCTCCCGTTGCGGAGCACAGGCTCTGGACACGTAGGCTCAGCGGCCATGGCTCACGGGTCCAGACGCTCCACGGCATGTGGGATCTTCCCGGACCGGGGCACGAACCCATGTCCCCTGCATCGGCAGGCGAACTCTCAACCACTGCGCCACCAGGGAAGACTGACACTTCAACTCTTGATAGTCACTGAGGGAATCAGGCTAACAGAACAGCCACAATTCCAGACATCACTGGTCACTATACCAAAGGAAAGGGGAGCCTGGAGATTCCATACCAGAGGGCAAAACATCAGAGCCCTCAACTTATTTTTTTTTTCCTGTGCCATTACCCAGAAGAATGTTTTCTTTTTTTTGCATTTCTTATTTTATGTAATTTAATTCAGCCTCTTGGAGTCCTCCATAGGTTTATAACCAGTTTGTAATACTACCCTTTGGAGAATATGCCTCAGTATAATTATATTTTCTTCTTTATCAAAAATGAGAATTTTTTTTTTTTTTTTACTAGCTCCGTAAGTATGGTTCTGAAAGATATAAAGCCTTTGGTCGTATCTGTGTGATCATATGCTATATTAGCTAAGAGGACTGTTTGAAATTGCATAATTATACAAAATGTTAATTAAGTTGAAGAACAAAAATAAAATGTAAAACAGGGGAGGCAGACATCTTGGCTAATAAAAACAAACATTGCTGGAATATTCCAATTGTATTAATCTTTTAAAACTGTTACTGAAAACTATTTTTTAAGAGACAGTGTCCCTGTTTTTATTTATAAGTCTGTTTTTATTTAGAACAAGTCGTGCATTAGAAAGATTTAGATCCAACTGTTGTTCCGTATTTCTCTAACATTTCTTGAGAAATAAAGTTTGATATTGACTATATATTGTCATATTGTCAATCTTGCCCATAAGGGGAAAATCGAAGTGTGAATTTATTACAAACAGCTACTTAAACTTAATAATTTATTATCTAGATATTAGAATAGTCAAGACTAGTCAATAGCAAAGTGGGTTAATTTCAGTGATGGATATTTTGGTTGAATTTGGGAGAATATAGTAATTTTTTTTTTTTTTTTTAGTATCCAAATGTGATCAAATCTGGATGTGTTGTTTAGTTGGGGATGTCAAAATACTGGTGTGCATGAAGAATACAAGCAATGCAGATGAATAAAGGATCAGTTAACTAACATCTCAAGGATGATTTAAAGCATGGTTATAATTTGTCCTTGTGATGGAAAACCATCTCTATGTCTTTACTTGATTATTTGTTTGTTTTTGTCTGGAAATGGAGAATTTTCCTTATGTCTCAGAGCACTTATTATTCCTGAATCTGGAGTTTCTATAGGCCTCCTTAATTTTAAGGATGTTCTAGTATAATTTGAGAGTATTACTAAGTGAGGTGATAAAGAGCACTTTCACTTAGCACTTTCTTTTCTGCTTTAGAGTCTGAAAATACTTCTTATCTTTGTGAGTAGTAATTATTAGATTATTAATTTTGTTGAAAAGGACGTGATGACTCTGGATTACATGCCTCTTTTTATCTCTTAGCCCGTTCGTACTGCTAAAACAGAATACCACAGACTAGGTGGTTTATAAACAAAGAACTTTATTTCTCACAGTTCTGGAAGCTGGAAAATCCAAGATCCAGGCCCTTGCAGATTTGGTGTATGGTGAGGGCCTGGTTCCTGGTTCATAGATTGCAACGTTTTGCTGTGTCCTCACATGGAAGGAGGGATGAGGGAATGCTCTGGGGCCTCCTTCCGAAGGGCATTAATCCTAATCATCAGGGCTCCAACCTTATGACCTAATCACCTGACAAAGTCCCCACTTCCATATAACATCCTATTTCAAATTAGGTTTCAAGATATGAATTTTGGGGAGACACATTCAATCTATAACAATCTCTTCCTGTAAATATAACATTCCATCATTATTAATAGTAATTATTTATATTTTAGGGGTATATTTGAGCTTCAAAACCTCATTGTTAGTGTTAAAGCAGCTGTATATCTATTGCAAGCTTTAACATATATATTCATTTATTTTTAATACCACATTATGCTTATCATAAAATAAAACAATTATTTACCCAAACTGTATTCTTGATTATATTCTCATTATAATATATAGGTAGGCACCTCTTATTATTATTATCATTAATAATGTATTGATGCTATCGAGGTTGTGGGAATCAAGTCTATGGAAAATTGAGAAATATTCTATGGAAATCCACCAACGATCATCCTGTTGCATAAATCAGAACTTGATATTCATTTTGATACATCTCCAACTTTAACACCCAAGTTTATCTCTCATCATGTCCTGTCAATATTACATCTTATATATTCTTCAGGACATTCATTTTTCTCAGTATTTATTACTACCATTCCAAGTATCACCATCTCATTGTTTAAATTACACACCAGATTCCTAGTTGATTTCCTCTCAATTACTGTTAGCTTCTCCTAGTGTATTATCTATGTTTCATCAAGGGTGCATTTTTTTCCCCCTTGCGGTACGTGGGTCTCTCACTGCTGTGGCCTCTCCCATTGTGGAGCACAGGCTCTGGATGTGCAGGCCCAGCGGCCATGGCTCACGGGCCCAGCCGCTCCACGGCATGCGGGATCTTCCCGGACCGGGGCACGAACCCATGTCTCCTGCATCGGCAGGCGGACTCTCAACCACTGCGCCACCAGGGAAGCCCCCAAGGGTGCATATTTTTAAAAGCACAAAATGGTTTCCCATTTTTTAGGATAAATAACTTTAACACAGTCTCCAATTTCAAGTGATCTAATTCTTGTCCACCCCTGCCACACGATTCTATGTTTCTCTACCTTTTGCTCCCTATAATCCAGTAAAGAGCAAAGCTCCTTATAATAGCAAACACTTTTATCACATTTCCTTAAGGAATTTTAATTTCTTCTGTTATAGGATTATTACCCAATAGGTTTCCTCTGTAAGGAATGCTCACACTTTTTCATTCTCATAGAAATTAGGAAATATAAAACCAGGTAAGAATTGGTTGAGTCAGATGAACTAGACTATGCTGATACTATTAACTAAATGGAACTAGTGGTCTTGAGACTTTCTTAACCTAGAATTATGATAAGAGCAATCTTAATAGAAATAGAAAAATGACCATTGTATTTAAGTATAGATAATGGATTATTGCATTATAATGGGTTATTTACCTAGAAAATTATTGAAAACTATTCTCTGGAAAAATAGTTATCTGAAATACAAGTTCAGTTCTATTTTAGAGTTCATATGAAAACTCCTGGCATTGTTCTTCAAGGACATATTCAAATTTAGTTCCAGAGATGAGGACATTTGATTTCATTTGTGTTTTAGAAAAAGGGCGATTTGTTAGATGCCCTATAAAGATCCTTGAAGCTCTATACTTTTATGAGTCAGTTTCTTCCTTCTTCATGGAATTGAATCATTTAACTTTTAGTTCCAGTCACAGGAATAAGAAACTTCAAGTCTAAGTTCTTTAGAAAGAGCTCTGTTATGGACCAATTCTTGAAACCTTGCCAAATTGTTAACATCTCTTTTTCTGTTTTCTTTAAATGGCACTTCCCAAAAGTACCCTTAAGACTGCTTGAATATTAATTAGCTAATGTATGAAAAGCACTATAGAAATATTAAATGTCTCTGTTAATGAATTAACTGGAAAATTCATGTGCTTCAATCTTTTAGAGTACCCCTATTCTTTTGTCTTCATACACAAAACCAGGAAAATACAACTTTAAACAAAACTTCATTCATTCAGGAAAATTCTAGCTACTGTCAATATGTGCTAAGCAGTGTGCTAGATACTAGGGGACTTGTTTTAACAAACATTCAGATATACTGTCTTTCTGGCTAATGTTCTCAATGGAACATTAAAATTAGGCTTCCATAAAGAAGAACAGTGTGAGAAAAGGGTCTGAAGTAGCAAGGAATAGGTTCAAATAACAGAGGACTGTGTTAAAATACAAACAACAAGGAGAGGAGAAAAAACATGGATTGAGTAGTGGTCTTCACACTTTTCTGAATGCACACATCATCTTTTAAAAGTATTGAATATTCATTTATAGTACATAAACATTTACTTACTTACACTAAGTCGTTGTCTAAATACAAGCACTAATAGTATATGTTATCAAAATACACCAGACATAAAATGTACAACAATGAGATTAAGGTGAAGAAAAACATTTTTGAATTTATCAGTGAAATAACAACACTGTTTTTTTTCTCTCTCACTGAAAATATTATTGTAATAATATCAGACTGAAGAGCAGTATTCTCAGCTAGGTTTAAAATCATGGGTACATATTTTCAATTCCACCCTCCAAACTTGCCTTTTTAAAAGAACAGCTCTATTATTTTATCTTCTCTTTGGACACTCAGTAACTCTCACAAATAAATCAGAGAATGTTGCATTTTTATGTTCTAAAATATGGGTTTAAAACATGCTGAACCTGGGCTTCCCTGGTGGCTCAGTGGTTGAGAGTCCGCCTGCCAATGCAGGGGACATGGGTTCGTACCCCGGTCCGGGAAGATCCCACATGGCCGTGGAGCAGCTGGGCCTGTGAGCCGTGGCCGCTGAGCCTGTGCATCTGGACCCTGTGCTCCGCAATGGGAGGGGCCACAAAAGTGAGAGGCTCACGTACCACAAAAAACAAACAAACAACAAAAAAAAAACATACTGAATCTCATTTGGAAAATGGTTGAACAGATTAGAAATCTATGTTGCTTCTTTGTGCACACTGTCATTTGTTAATATCTGTAGGCATCACACATTTAGGGTAAATATGCAGGTTAATATATTTAAATTAATAAAAAGTTAAAATGGCATTTAAAGTATTTTATTTGCCTAACTTTTCTTCTACCTGATTCAATTTCCATTGCATTTCATAATAAAACTTATATCTTACATCAGAGCAGGGGAAATATGAATGCTACATTATTTTTCAAGTATAATGACATTAATGGTAATTCCTTGAATGTGAGGGAGGGGGTTGACAGGAAACTTTTAAGTGAGTTTTGTACACTATAAAAGTAGGTTTAGTTAAATGGCATAATTTGTAAATCAGGCACAGATAAATTACAAAATACCAGAACACTCTAAAAGAAAAGAATAAATGTGGGAATAATTGTTAATTTCTGTGCATTTGAAACCCTTATTCTTTCTCCTGAGAACTTGTCTGACATATAGACCAAGTAAAGGAGACAACAGGACTTGTACATTAAATATGTGATACTGTTTAATATATTTCTCAATTCTAGAAAAAATATGGAAGTTTAATCTTTTTCTTCCAGCCCTTGATGGATTATCTTTGTTCCCTTTTGATGTTTATATCCCACTAGAGAGACCAGTGTTGCAGAGCAAGGAGAGAGATCATGAAGACTTTTCTAACCCAAGTAACAATTGTGGTTTTATTCCATTTGCAATAGAACCCCCAGTGAAAGTTTTAAAACACTAGAATGAATAAGCTGATTTGCATTTTAAGAATAAGAATGCTGACTCCTTTAAATGATGAATCAAATGAGTTTAAGAATGAAGACAAGAAAATAAGTTTGGTAGCTATTATAGAAATCTACTTAAAACAAGATGAAAACTTGAAGTAGGCTGTTGGCCACAGAGATGGAGAGAAGTAGGCAAAAAAAGTCATCATTCTGGAAGATAAAAGAACTGATGATTCATAAGTGGTCCATAATAAATACATAGGGACAAGTAAGGTGGATTTGAGAATTTTTGAATATTTGTACTGTTGGTTAAATTAAAATAAAAATATGAAGCCAGAATCTGTTTCCTGGAATGAGCTGGAGTGAGGAGAAAAGAATATTAGTTGTCTTTTACACATGTTAATTTGGGGAAGCCAATTAAAGATCCTCATGCAGTTCTCCAGCATAGATGGATAAATGTATCTGGGGATACAAATATGAATCAACAGGGCTCCTGGATCAAGATGGAAATGCAAATCAAAACCACAATAAGATATCACACATCTGTTAGGATGAGTGTTATCAAAAAGACAAGACATAACAAATGTTGACCAGGATGTGGAGAAAGGGGAATCCTTGTACACTGCTGTTAGGAATGCAAACTGGTACACTTATTTTTCATTTTTACCCGTTTTCTAAAAAGTGATTATTTTTGTTTTCTATCATGTATGTGACTGGATCTGAAAAGTGTAAGATAATTTTACGTTTGCATATCTAAGGTGAAAGCATAAATATTAAGGCCTCAAGAGTTTAGAGGTATGGTGCCTTAAATCTGAACCCTTAGAAATTGCAAGGAACATTATAATCTATGTCTGTAAACTGCCTCCCTCATTCTGACCCAGTATTTCCTCACGTATTCCCTGTGATAAAACATGTGCTTAAATTCCTCCTTTTTAATTAGTATTTTATATATACTATATGCCTTACAGTATGAGCTATATAGGCTCATAGTAAAAATAGAAGAATTTGGAATGTAACAACTAAATATTGAAAAATAAATTCATGATTTTTCCCAGGACTCCATCCATTAGTTATTTGAATAACTGTAGAGAAGATGTTTTTCCTATCATTACATCTCAATAATTGATACATCAAAGTTTTCCTTCTCTGTCTCTGAGGAAGACCAATATCCACTTCTTACCAATATCCAGATCTCCTTTTTCTCCTGGTCCTATGTGAAAGTCTGTGTATGACTGGTCTGGCCAATATGCATGATGTGTGATGTCCTGGAGCTGAGGCATTGGGGACACTTCCATGATACTCTGGTCTGTTTCCTCAAGGAGGAGGCATTGTGTTGAGAATACAGAGCCACAGTATTAAGGTCACCAGGTTCACCGAGTCACTGCATGCAGGATAGGTGTCCTGGAGAATTATGTGATCTTGCAGAAAGGGCTTTGCATGAGTCAAAAACT